>NC_139346.1:23709745-24084745 GCF_055883805.1 Amblyomma maculatum
AATCGTTTTTCATGGCCACCGCTCCCATTCTCACAGCTGAAATAATGACGATTTATGGCGTCACTCGTCATTTAGACGTGAAGGGACTTTCACTTAACAGTGAGCGACAGAGGGCCCGGCTAGCTCTGTCGGCAGAGCATGAGACTTAATCTCAGGGCCATGGGTTCAGGCCCCACATTGGGCGCAAGATTAAGGCCTCGCCTTCACAAAACCGGTCCGCGAGCCCTGGTCTCGCCCGACGAGTGACAAATCCAGTCTCTTAATAACACCGGTTTATTCCGGATAAATGAAAAAGCATTAAATAAAAAGAAACAACATCAGGCGCTACTGCGCTGAGAACATGCTAATCATGCGCGCGACAATAGAAAAGCGAAGAAAAGCGGGAAACATGTCAGGGCTTTACTGCCGCGAGACAAAACACACTGCGGAGCGAATAGGGCGAGCAATAAGGCCAAAGTGCTCACGGCGGAACAAGAAACATTGCTCCTCGCGTTACTGCAACTCACGCGAATACGCCTAGGCTGTTTCTGCAGGCACTCCTTCCATCTTCGTGTCGTCCGTCTTCTTTCCGTAGTCCGTGCACACCCCGCTGGCCCATGACGCTCGCTGCTTGCCCCGCCGGGGCGAAAAAAGGCCTCGCGCCTTGCTTCGACGCGCGTATCTGCCCTCGTCTTTCGCCGCTAACATCCCGCCGCCAAGATTATCTGCTCACTCATGCGCGCTCGCGCTGCTCGCGCAAACACAACACAAATTGGAAAACGAGCGCGCGGTTTAGAACACCTAAAGAGGCTGCGGAGCCCCACAACGTCTAATCTAAGATCGGAATAATTTAGTTACTGTGTCATTCATAACCAATAGCACTCTTACTGGGAGTCTCCTACAGGCGTCCCCATTCCACATCTTACGTTTGTAACGAGCTCAATAATAACGTAATCTACCCCACAGCAAGCTACCCAAAATGCCTCTATCCTCCTTTTCGGAGTTTTTAACTTTCCAAACATAGAATAGCGTTACCTTCCCACTGAATCAATAGTAAGTTCCGCAAAAGGAAACTTTATTGAAATACATTTCAACGTTAATTTAACACAATTGCTTTCAGAGCCAACGCGCGTCCTATCGAAATCTAAAATCCTTCTTGACTTTATTTTGGCTAGTAACTCCGATGCCGTCTCATTCATTACTTACCTTCAGAGAATTATAGACCAAAATGTCATCCTAGTCGCCTTCTTTTTTCTTGTAATACCATTATAAACTTCAAGAAGAATAACACTTTACGAAAATAGTCATTAAGGGTCGATAAATCAAGAACTTAAGACCTACTTTCCTGCGTTAGAAGCTACATATCACATTCAATCGACACATGATAACTGGGCAATCTTTAAAAATAAATTAAATGATTCACCTCATAAACATATACCAACTGTCAACATTCGTACAAGTAACCAAAAACCATGCCTTACTGAATCTTTAAAAAAAGTTCGAAAAAAAAACGCCTCTAATGGGAAGATAGCAGCAACCCAATTTGATAGCAAGGCTATACATTAGGTAGCTCAAGATGAATATTTTACTGTCATTCGCAGCATAAAGCGTCCTTTTTATAATACTACACTTCCAAATTTGTTGCGTACTAACCCAAAACTGGTTTGGCAATTAGTACACTCTAACCCAAAATGCGCAATTACCCTCACCAATGACACACGCGCTGAATGTGCTGGCATATTTAATTCCGCATTTTCCACAGTATTCTGGACTGAAATCAAAAGGCCCTTTCAGTTTCTTTTTTCATTTTGCTATATGAAAGGTGTCATACTAAGCATCGCAGTTTATGAAGACGGAATTTCATCCATAACCCTGAAGACTGCACTATCATCATCATGTGGCATGAAGGTATGAACTATAAAATTTCAGGAAACACAAGACACGCGGCTGCTTATTGCCTGCCATTACTGTTCTCAGTCACTTTTTTCACTACCTCGCCGGATGATTGGTAAGTGGCAAACTACAAGAAAGACAACAGAAGCTCTTCATTAAATTATCGAACTATCTCACTAACAAGCGTCCATGTAGAATCATAATACATGTCGTCTACTGTCAAATTATTTCTTTCTTACATGGTAACAACTCTTTTCACCCGTCACAGCATAGGTTTCGCAAAGCTTTCTCCTGTGAAACCCAATTAACTATTTTCTTCATGACTTACATCTTAACCTGGACATTGATGTGCGAATCGGTGCAATCTATTTTGGATTTAGCGAAAGCATTTGATAAAGTGCCTAACTAGCGCTTACAACTAAAAGTTCAACTGCTAAATCTGGACCCTAATGTTGTTCCAATGTGGATACGGGAATTTTTGTATATTCGTAAGCAAATGGTTTCGGTCAACAATAATTTGTCTAGCCCCCTCCCAGTAACTTCCGGTATGCTGCAAGTATCTGCCCTTGGCTTCCTGTTATTTTCATATATATTAATGATTTACTTCAATGTGTCTCTTCTAATATACGCATGTTTGCGGACGACTGTGTCACCGCACTATCCATAACCCATCGCACCAATCTGCTCTCTAGAACTTGCTTAAAAACGTTTCAGAATGGTTCAATATTTCACCAATGACACTAATCACCAGCAAATTCACATGCCTGTCCTTCTCGCACCACCGCGCTCCCTATTTTTTTCCCTTACGCAACTGCTAACGCCCCGCTTGAACAGGTACATTCTTGTAAATGTTTACGTGTAACCCTATTCATGATTTTCTTGGGACGCATATGTTGTCGTAATCGTTGTTGTCGTCGTGTCTGCATTGGGATAATTTGGTCACAGAATAAAACTCTGGTGAAACTTAACAAACTGATTTAATGGCTACATGGAAGAAACGTTACAGAAATTCCAACTGACGATCGTTTCGTCCGGCGTCTTTTAAGCTACTCCTTTCATGACGGTTGGCCGTGTTCCTCTCATCAGGCCTTCCTTTCTTTCCTTTTCCTTTAGGGGGCCCCCCGCATGCCTGGGCCCTTAGAACATCGCAGTGTCGGCGGTGTCGGTAACAGAGGAACCTCCTTGAGTCTCCGGTGCTGGCCGGCAGCCGCCTCGTAGGCTAGAAATTCAGGGCAGGCGGTCGTCCGCGTCTGGTTAGGCCGCCAGCGCGTACACATGCACAGGCCTGAAACCTTCTATCCGTGGCATGGACGTGGCTCAGAACCTCGCTGTGCCCTCTGGACTTCCAGGAACCTCTTCTGCCGACACGTGGTGCAGTACCGCCGAGTTTGGTGAGAATTATGGCCCCGGTTGTGTCTTCGACGGCGCCAGTGGAGCGGGAGGGACGCTTTGAGGGGCGACGAGCCGCTGGTCGACTGGCTGGCAGTCGCAAGGAGCAGCCGTGCCATTTCCGAAAAAGTACCGCGGCGCTTAAACATACACACACACACAAGCGCGCACACACACACTCGCGAGCGACCGCTCGGCCGGCGATCAGGGGTCGAAACCGCCGTCTCCTGATACACCCTTCGGTTCTGGCCTTTCTCCGTTTTTGTCCCCGACATACGTCAGTAACATTATATCCACATCTAAAAAAAAACAAACAGAATTTGTGGAATGTACCGGCGTATTCAAAACTACTGGCGTATAATTCATTTGTTAGGCTAAAACTTTAAATGCATGCTACCCATCTGGAGCCCAATCAAGCATATCTTGTCAAAGAGAATCGGTTAAAGATTGGGCTGTTACATTTATTCATGCATCACACTCGTAGAACTTCAGGTTTTGATCCCTAAAAACAGAATCCAGTGCATCGACACTTTTATGTCGACATCGCATTTCCAGCCACTTATGGTGCCACGTTTTTTTTTTTTTTTCAGCATTTATTCAAGCCCCATTAATCACAGCGGCAGCACGCATATCTTAACGAACCAGTCATCCACTTCACATTGCGAACCCACACGCCGGACTACCGCCTTTACTGCTTCGTTTTTCATTCGAACCACCATAGACTGGAACGGCCTCCTCCACGAAATTGCTCCACGAAATCCACGAAAATGACCATCTTCGTTTTCGCAGCTTTTATCTGACCATTTTTCACAGTAACTAATTACCATGATCACTAGTGATTGTATAAGAACCTACGCCTTATGTAGATCCTCTATGTAATAAGGTAATAAACGGAACTGAAGTCAGGTGAAAATAGCAGGAGAAACCTGCTTCTTTGTTTTAAGCATGAAAATGTAAAGCACCTGCTTAGAACTTATTCGAAGTCATAAAAATGCTACAACAATAATGCTGCCTGTGTTTTTACGGTCTCTTTGGAATGAGCTCATACTGAAGGGATTGTTATTATCGGTACTTGTAAAACCTCGCTTCCACTTGGGAAATCGGACTTCTTGTAAAATACCAACAAACCATAAATCCGCAATGCTAGATCGATATAACTGCCGTAAAAATACAGCGTGCGCCACTTTCCGTAGATCTGCTTCTATTTACCAAGATCCGGAATATTTTGCCACTGTTCGAGGCATATGGATCATCTGCTTTTTTCGTTTTTCTTTTTCTTTCATAATTGACGGGCCTGGTTTTGCTAAGTAAATATTGCTGCTTAGGAGGAGGAGAGCCGTGGACGGTTTTCTTTTAGAGCCAAAGCTCTCCTTCACGACCAAAGTGGCAAAAGCTGTGCTATCTCGGAAGGCTGATCTTTATTTAACCTTCTGAGCATAGCATAGGAACAACGTATCTTAAACCAAGGTTAGTGTTGTGCGCACATATTTGAGGAGAGAAAGGGAGGGAGGGCACGTGCAGCATACACCTAAATCTAGAAAAGGCCATCGAAATCATGCAGTCCGCAAGGGCGGATAAGCCACCGCAGAAGCCGAAAGTAAATCGGTTGGCGCCAGTAAGCAACGTGACCAACAGCCGACCTCTCTCCATTCCATTTCTTCGTCGAGTGAACACCTATGACGCGCGTTGATGGTCGGCGCGGGCAACCACCCCGACTGCAACCCCTTTGCTCGAGGACGGGAAATGCTACGAAGGAAAGAGAAGGGAGTTGTTTTGAAGTTCATTACCCCAGTTTCTCGGCCGGTTTTCAGTCTTACACCCTTCTTTTCTGTGTCTACCGCCACATTTGCTGATGCGCGTCGTAAATAATAGGATCGCTAGAAACTATGAAAAAAAAAACTTAGCAGAATGTACCTACTACGCTGTCGCATTCTACTGGAAAGCAAAGTTTCTGCGCAGCGGCAACAAAGGCGTCACATGCGCACCGCCGTCTTCCGGATCTTTGAGGGTGTCTCCTAAGTAGAGGTGAGCAACCTCATGAGGTTTCGACCTCATGAGGTGGACCTCAACCTCAAAATGTTCTCAAAATCACGGAGTGAGGTGAGGTTGAGGTGAGGTCAGTGACAGCTCGAAATTTTTTAAGTTAGGTCACGAAATTAGACCTCAACCTCACGCGTGAGTTTGAGATTGAGTGAGGTCATCATTGTGTGACGTCGAAAGACTGAGGTCCAGGATTTTTGCTGTTGCCGCGGCTGTCTTCGAAGAGCGCCCCTTTTGACGCGGAGCTCGAGCGTACTGCCGCGGTGTGCCCGCCGACTCTCGGTGTTTGGTTACCCCCCAATCGTACGACCGGATGCCGCAGCCCCTGCCCAGCTTTCGGCATTCCACCGTAATGTCCGCAGCCCGAGGACGCTTCCCTCTGGTCTATTTGGAAGGAGATATTTTTTTTTTACTTCACGAACTCCTCATGCCCCCCGCCTGCCACCCCCGTTTCCTCTGACGTGTTTGTGCCGATGTCTGCCGCAGGCTCAAACACCCAGAAGCGCGCAAAGCACATAACTTACGTTGACCTACGGTGCTTTTGTCGGATGCCGCAAAGAAACCAGCAAACTATAAAGTGAAGCAAATTGTCTTTGCGCAGACGGCTCGGAGCAGACCTGTGTCTTGGGCATTCCCGTTTCCAGGCGCTAACGTTACGGCTGCTGCCTTACATTCGATAAAGGACCCCGCTGTACATTACACGGAAATTTAACGAAAATGGTGCAGCGAAATTGTTAGGGTACGTGATACTGACAGATAAAAAAAAAACATGAACAAACCAGAAAAACCGGCACAATACCATCTGGGCATTTTATCGAAGTCCTTCCTTTCGAATTGTACGTTATCGTTCTATATTCCGGTCCTGTAAATTTATATTCTTGTATTCTCCAGAACAATTCCTGTCTTTGGTCTTGTGCTGCTTGTTTCTTATAACAGTTTCACAGGTGATGAAAATGCGAATGTAGCGGTAAAACATGCAACAGGATGAAATGGATGGCACAGCTTGTAAGACGCAACTGGTATACAGGATAAAGACTTGCAATATTAACCATTCTAAGAGATAGAAGAAAGAAAAAAATATATGGGGCTTGCATGCAGTAAAGCGCAATGCAAAAAAAAATGATTTCGCTCCTCTAAGGCCCTTTATTTCTCTCTCAAATTCTAGTGAAATCAAGCAATGCAGGTGGAAGGAGGAGAGTAAAAGGGTCTTAACTTCATAATATCAGGTTTCTCTTGAAATGGTCTTATTTAGGCGCAGAAAGAAAAAGAGAAAAGCGTTCTCCTACATGTTTTTATGAGCTAGAAAGTAGTGAGACGGTTTCCGGCTCGACATTCAGGTGTCTAGACGGTCGAATTGGTGTGGCGAACTGAGCGTCTGTTTTGTGCTGCCGTCTGCTCGCGACGGACAGATCAATAGGATGAAAATTGTTGTGGCCAGATGTCGGAATAATTTTTTCAGATATTTGTTTTTATATTTAAAAACCAATTTAGATGTACGTGATATGAAGCCAATTACATGCTAGCACTGAGGAATGCAGTATTAAGTCGATGTCTCAAACCTTCTATACGCTCTTGGAAGCGCAGTTCACTTCTGTTTTTAGTGTGCGATATTTGTTATTACTTCGGGCAACATGGTATTTATTTCTATATACATTCTTGTATGTTAATTAAGTTCGTATACTGCCGAAAAGAGAACAGGCTTCATCCCTCACATTAGGCTCTTTCTTTGGCATCTTTTCAGAGGCGCATAGCACAACCCTCCATTCCACTTACCCGTGCGGTCATTTAGTCTTTTTTTTTTTTTTTTTTGCAAGTACTGGAAAGCGCGATCTAGTCTCTGAAAGCGGAGCTGGCACACATACGCCGCTGCCTTTTGGTGTGTTTTGGTGACATTTCGGCATTCACCGCATGAGCAAAAGCAGATGCCTACAGACGGACGGCAAAGGGAGGAGCGCGTGCACAGCGGGGGGCGCGGTCCCTCCGGGCTGCTTGCTCGTCTCCTTTCTGTGTTTCTTGTCTTTATTTTACGTTTATGTGCTGTAACTATACGACACTAACGAGGAAACTGTTTCTCTAGATTCACCTACGGTGCATGCGGGGAAGCATCTTCGGAGACACCACGGTGCAATTTATTAGTTCAGTCTTCGAAGGAAAACAAGTGAATACCCGAAAGAAGCTCGTCTCTGAATTGGTGGCGAAATGGCATCCGGTATTCGGTTCGGACGTACAAGTATTTATATCGTGTGGGTGTGTGTGTGTTTTTTAGGCGGGTGGGAGTTGGACATTTTGCTCCGGCGAAATTTGACGGACGAGCCGATGTTCACGACAGCAAAGCGGTTCACGTTTAGCCCTTTTTCCTAGCAGTTCCGAGCCTTGTAATTTTTTAATCTTAGCGTGGTGTTCGAAGAAGCAATTTCGCCAATTCTTGAAATACGCCACGGGATCACAGAATTATAAACTAACGTCCAGGAGTGGCCGGTTGGGACCTCATAACATAAACAGTATTCCTCTTCAAAATTTTCTGAAGGTTTATTTCTCGTTGGCCGAGTTTTATGATTAATTGGTGTTTTGCTGTCTTTTCCTCTTTTGTTTTGTTGGAGGTTTAGTCTCCACAAGTCGTTTCATGAGTGGCTGTTATGGAAAACTTGGGCCCCGGTAATATGACATCCGTTAATATGGAGGACCCGAATTCTGGACAGTTTTTCTAGGGCTGTAGATTTTTTTCAATGTATTTATCTCACGTTAATATAGAAACTCGCTCTCTGAACAATGGAGATGAGATGAATGCACACAGCCTATTCAGCCCATGTATTTTTGTCTCGTTAATATGGACATTGCTTGAAAAAAGCAGGGGAGTCCGAACGCAAGTTAAAGAAGGGTGCGCAGGCCGGCAGCCTATGCGACAGCCGATACGGTCGGACGCCTGAACGAGTCCTGTGGAGTTGGAAAGAACCAAAGCGGGCGCGTCGTCGTTTTAGGAGGGAGGGGGGAGGGGGGGGGTGGCAAGAGCGGAAGGGAGGGAAGAGGAGGAAAAAGTTTAGGTGGTTGACAGGGATCGTACACAGAAAACCGATGGTCAGCTAACTGAGAAAGACCCCAAAAGGAGGGAACCGGGAGATTTCTGGGTGCAGCGGCAGCGCCGCCACTACAGGCCGCAGTCGGGAAAACAGCAACATATGGTCGCAATAAATTCTACTGAACGTGAACAGATGAGAGGCCGGTAAAAACGCAAGAAAGAAACAATAAGAAGAAAGACAAGCGCCAAAATTAGCGGTGGGAACTGAAGTTTTTCTATCCCAGAACGCAAAGTGTGTTCTATGAAGCCGTTTCGTTCAGGGTAGAGACACACTAACGAAGTAGAGCGACAAAAGAAACGCGACGGCCACGCAAACAGGACCGGGCGTCCCGTCCTGGACGCCCTTCCTTCTCATGCTCCTGGTTCTCGTCACTGTTTCGCTGCCGAACTACCACATTTTGCACCACAGCGATCCGCATGTCGGCTTCGCCTTGAGTCAACGATGCGGCCTTGACAAGGTCCGAGCTCTCGTAGTCGGCTAGCCGTCGTTCTAAACTGTACTTCAGCTTACAGTGTTTCTTTCATAGGAACACATACAAACGGCACAGGAAAGGGCTGTTTGATAGCTCTCTGTATAGTAGCTTGCAAAATTGACTCCCTCGCTTCCTTACAAAAACAGTACAAGGCAAGAAATAGAATCAGAAGAACGGAAAGTCAGGGAGTTTAACTAGGGAAAAAGAGTGCAAAGAAGCAGGAGCCTGTAACTCTAAACTTTAGTCTGACTTTTGGCAATGTGGGAAGTTAACGCAAAATAATTGAGCTGAACGTAGGCGCGAAGCGAGAAATCAGTGAATACAAGCGGCAAAAGCAATCTCAGTCAATCCAAGCCGTGAAAAACTGGACCCAAGTTCACCTAGGCCTCAGCCTCGTCAGGTCGACGGCATACCATCTATATATACTACCGGACTCGGGTTAATTGCTCAACGTCGGCATCACAGCGTAAGCCACAGTCCGCACAGTCGAGCCGGGCATCCTGAATAGTGAAGTAGAATGGGCCTTAGCTAGCCTTGCTAAAAACAAATCTAGCGGAATTGATGGCATTCCAGCTGAGTTGCTTCGAAACCTTAACCATGACGACTCTGTTAAAGTTATGTATTCATTATGTCAGAAATTTGAACAACCCTGCAGTGGCCACAGGATTGGAGGAGGTCAGTTTACATCCGCATCCCAAAAAAAGGCAGTGCCAAAGATTTTTCCTACTACCGCACGATCGCGCATATTTCGCATGCTAGCAAGGTGATGTTGAAAATCCTCCATGGTAGGCTGCAGCAGTATGTGGATTGGGAGCTCCCTGACGTGCAAGCTGGGTGTCGCAAGGGCAGAGGAACTAGACACCAGATTGCCAACCTTCGCTGAATAATGGAAAAAGCAAGAGATTTCCAGAAACCCATCTACTTCTGCTTTATTGATTATGCGAAAGCGTTTGACTGCGTAGAACACAGCAGATTGTGGCAAGCTCTCCAAGAGATGGGAGTTCCAATTCACCTCATCTGTCTCCTCAGGAACCTGTATGAAGGGCAAGAGGCCACAGTCAGAACTGGGCATGGTCTTACTGATTGGTTTCCGATTAAGAAAGGAGTGGGAGGAGGCTGCATACTGTCGCCCAGTACAATAAAAAGAAAAAGATCATGGCGTCTTGCCCTATCAAGTCATGGAGCATCAAGGGACAAGAAGTGGAAGCTGTGACAGATTTTCTCTTCTTGGGCTTCAAGATTACCCTGGAAGGAGACTGTAGTAATGAAATTAGGAGACGCCTGCTTCTGGGAAATAGAGCCATGGCTAGCCAAAGCCGCCTAGTAAAGAGCAGAGACATTACACTGCCAACCAAGATCCGTATACCTCGAGCTATGGTCTTTCCAGTTGTAATGTATGGATGCGAGAGTGAAGA
Source organism: Amblyomma maculatum (assembly GCF_055883805.1). NCBI lineage: Eukaryota > Metazoa > Arthropoda > Arachnida > Ixodida > Ixodidae > Amblyomma > Amblyomma maculatum. The sequence goes on from NC_139346.1 coordinate 23,720,011, forward strand.
AGGATGACCGCCAAAGAATTGACGCGTTTGAATTGTGGTGCTGGCAGAGACTTTTGAGAGTTCCTTGGACGACCAGAAGATCAAATCAGTCGATATTGTCGACCGTAAACCCTGACTGCTCATTGTAGGGTCAAATTCTAAATTTGAAGCTCAGCTACTTTGGTCATCTGATGAGAAGAGAGGAGTCGATGGAGAAAGATTTGATGTTGGGAAAGGTTGAGGGTCACCGGAAAATGTGTATTTGCTGGAATAGATCAATACACCACCTTTTGCATTTAGACCACAACAGCTGTCATATACTTATCGTACTTTTGACGAGCGACAATGATTGGTCTTTTTCATGGTTCTAATCACCAACTCATATTATGAAGACTACTTTCGCTTGCGGACTACACTGCCGACATGGAGGTAAAATAACAATCGTTTCAGGAAGCAGACCGGGAGCGAGTCGTGGGGTCGTCTCGCCCCTAGCGGAGGCGGACACCTTAAAGGGGTTCTAAAGAGCTAGCCAATACAGCTTCGGCATGCGCACTATGTGGAAAAATGCTGCTTTACGATTTTCTTCAAGCAATATTGTTTTTTTAAAGCGAAATTTAGAAGCGGAGTTATTTGAAATCAAACTGAAATCGCAGCCAATAACACAGCACAAAAACACAGTCCGTCTAGGCACAAACCAGCGAGCTCGAGCAGCGCAGCAGCACTTCGTCGTTCTCTTCCTGGTCTTCGTGATATCCACTGTTCATTCACTACATAATGACCTATCCAAAGAAAGGCCTCTCACTGATTTGAGCCACATGGATCTTTTCATTTTTTCAGCATGTTAAAACACCTGAGTCACACACTTTTTTACATTCTGCCTCCTTACTCCATCAAAATGCAGCCGCTGAAACAGGAACCAAATCTGAGAACTTATGCTAAGCGTTTTTCTGCAATTATATCTACTACGTCAACACCCGGTGACATACCTGAAAGGGGCAGGGAGACAGATAAAATTGCATAAACTTGTGTGAGTTTAGTAGTCAGAAATTACAGCAATAGAGTCTGAAACAAGGTTCTAAATTTCCGTAGTTCGCTACAGGCACCGAAAAACAATCCTGTAAATACTGGGGCGAAAATATGACACCCCAATTTTCAAACATTGACTACAGCAGGATGACAGCACTCTGGCTAACTAAAAATACGACAAAAAAAAATACAACTGGTCCTTCCGGAGAGAGTTACAGTGATAGATTATGTTATATATTGTCAAGTGGAAGCATAATGCAAGGCAAAGCAAGATGAGGCAGCTCGAGATGATTTCTTGTAGATACGCTTGCACTGTATGTGTATTTCAACAGTCCAAAATGAGTGGCCAGATTGCACACTGATTCGAGATTGCTGGAAAGCTGTCTAAGCAGTTTCCTAAAATTAAGAGGGTGTTTAAGACTTACCAATGCTTTGTTGAGTCAGTTTCATTGGAACTGTTGCACAAGAAAGAAATATAGACAGTATAGCATGCAATGGATTTTAACCAATGTATGTACATGCACATGAAAATACATATGTATGAAGGGTAGAAAATACAATAACTAGCAAGCACTTATTATCAGGATGATTGTTTATGTAGGAGCTCACAGTTAAAAACAGCTAGGAACCAAAGCAAAATGCGAAGTATGAGTGAAATTCCGGATAATGTTTCAGGATTGCATGTTTTCATTGGTGACAAGTGTAACTCGCCTACTCAATACTCGATGCAACCTTTCGACAGACATAAGTAGCCACTTGCCTATAGAGCTTATTCACGTGATGTCATGTCTGCTTTACTGGCAACCATGGTACGCACAACGTAACATGAGAGAGGGAGAAAGAAAGAGAGAGAGGGCCCACGGCGAATCAGGGTACAGCGGTGGCGAAGTCCGCGCTCTGGTCGGACGGCGTTCCAAACGGCGTCTCATGTGTCCGACAAATGAGCGGCGCGCAGCAGGGAGGAGGAGGAGGAGTTTCGAACCGTCCAACGCTATGGCGTATCCTCAATACAGTGTTGCCACAACGGCCGCCTGCTAAACCTGATAGTGAATAGGGTCTATACACGATGTCCACATCCATGTAAGCCACTTTATCACCCGTTATAATGCCCAAGCTAAACCCCCGGATTGTTTATGCAAGATAATTGGCTGCAGATATCCTCAAAAGCAAGTTAGAAGCATTGTGCCACTTCTTCAGAGTGTGAAGTACCCTTTTGGTACGAAGCAGTGCCTCTTTAAAACATTATGCCCATGTATCACTGAGCAAGTAAAGTTAGCATACTCTACGCGTGACTAACACGTCATATTTTCACACGAATCCTGCTACTTATGCCAAGCACTACAGAACACCTCTTACAGGATGACGGTGCAAAGCAGAATAGGTTATATCATAGCCCTCTTTATACACTCTGTTCCTGTCAACTCCGCGGCCGTCGCCGCCGCTCCTCCTCCGTTGGCAAGTTACGCCGCTGGCTGCCGAGAGATGGCGACAGCGACGTAGGGTCATCCTCGCCAGGTGAGTGCCAGGTGCGCCGTATACCAATGCGCTCCGGATAGCCACGCGCTGCCGCTTTCTCGCTATTTCGTTGACTGTTTTGCAGTATGCAAGTTCATGCTTCTACCTTATCTGCCTTTTGGTGCTGCAGCATTGCACCACCTGGTAAGTGCCAGCTTTGCTTTGTTCTTCCGGTGATAGCTGCGAAGTGTTCAGCTGTTTTGAGGCTTGTAATAAATAGTGCAAGCACCAAACACTGTGTTATAAAGCGTCAATACTGCATTATATTGTATTGTATAGGGTTTTTTGGCGCATAAGCAAATCAGGCTATCATTCGCTAGGAACAAGGTTTGTTTTTGTTTTGAGCATAAGGTGTTATATATATATATATATATATATATATATATATATATATATATATATTGACGCATATAGAAGACGACGCAAAAGATGGCATCTGGGACGACAAGCGCGAGCCTGGAAGTGAAAGAAGCTTGAACGCAAGACTTGTTCTGGTCTACCATTCAAACCATCTATCGCTAGGTCCTCCTTGGTGTTCTACCGAGACGTGACACTGGTGGAGCGCGCTGGGGTATGCATAGGACTCCTTCCGGCAGTCCACAGCGGATCCCAAACGTCGACACGCCTGTCCATCGTGCTAGCTGCCGCCTTCTAGGCCTAGCGCCGGAGTACAGTCACCTACCGAACGACTCCTCAAACGCCCAAGTTCCTCAGACCTCCCAAGCCATGGCACATACCAACCCTACGCCGGTGACTCTACAGAACACCAAGGTGCCAGAGTGCTTTCGCGGGGAAGCGTTTGAAGATGTGGAGGACTGGCTCGACCAGTTTGAGCGAGTGGCCAAGATAAACCAGTGGAGCGCAGACCAGAAGCTTTGTAATGTTTATTTTGCCCTTCAGGATAATGCTAGAACGTGGTTTGAAAACCACGAGGCCAGCTTATCCACATGGGATGACTTCCGCTGCCAGCTGGTCGACACTTTCGCGAGAACTGACCGACGGGACAATGCGCTGCGCCTGCTTGAAGTGCGCATCCAGAAGCCAAATGAGAGCGTGGCTATGTTTGCGGAAGACATGGCTCGCCTTTTTCGCCGTGCCGACCCTGATATGAGTGAGCCAAGGAAGCTACGGCATCTCATGCATGGTGTAAAAGAACAGGTGTTTGCCGGCTTGGTACGCAACCCACCTAAAACGGTGAGAGAGTTCGTTAAGGACGCTACTGCTATAGAGCGAGCCCTACAAGACCGGTGCCGCCAGTACAACCGACCCGTTAACTGTGCTTCGACGACTGCGGCGGCGCTGAATGCAACCGATAGGACCGCTCTTCGAGACCTCATTAGAGAAATTGTCCTTGAGGAGCTCCAGCGAATTACGGCTACGAAGGCTCAGTCATCACAGGCCCTCGTGGAAACCGTCAGGAATGAAATTCGGTATGCCTTATCACCGTCTGCACCATGTAACCAGTCTCACCCCGTCGACAACGCGGCAGCTATTTGGGAGCCATACCACGCTCCACAACCGGTCAGCTTCACGGCCGACGTTCCTGCACCTTACCAGGAGCAGCAACATGAGAGCTATGCCGCAGTCCTTCGTCGCCCGCCTCCAGACTACGCCCCATCGAGCTCATCGAGCCGTCAGGAGACGCGACTCTTCCATGGACCTCAGTGGGTGCCTTCCAGGCGCTTTCAACCACGCCGAACTGACAGGTGGCGCAGTTATGATAACCGGCCACTCTGTTTCTACTGCGGACAACCTGGCCACGTGTATCGGTACTGCCGCTACCGCGAAGAGGGGCAAGCCTTTCCGCCTGCTTCTGCTCGCCAACACTTCAATGCCGACACTGCCCAAATCGAGGACGACCCTCCGGTCAGCAGGGAAAACAAGTCCCGGGGCTTCCGCCGCCGCTCCTCCCCATCACCACAGCGTTATCCTTCGCCAATGCGCCGTAGCATTGCTGACGCTAGCGGACAGCGGTCCCCGAGCCCTCACCGGGGAAACTAACAGCCGCAACCTCGCGAGGGGAGGTTGCAACCAGTCGAAAAATGCCAAACCCCTCACCACCGCCGCAACCGCCGACAACCTGTGTTTCTGACGCCGCTGTTAACATTAACATTGACATCGCCGCACTACCGCCGAAAATGCCGCCTACATTACCGCCGAAAATGCCGCACCAGATGAGGCATGGCGCCCCGGCACTCATTATAACAGACCGAGGAACTGCATTTACGGCCGAACTTTTGGAGACCGTTCTCCGCCTCAGTGGCACCAGTCATCGTAAAACTACAGCCTATCACCCCCAAACCAATGGGTTGACGGAACGTCTCAATAAGACCATCGCAGACATGCTTTGCATGTACGTCGACGTGAACAACAAGAATTGGGACGAAATTCTTCCCTACGTCACGTTCGCCTACAATACGGCACGCCAAGACACCACTCGTATGACACCATTCAGCCTCCTTCACGGGCGACCAGTAACAACTATGCTGGATGCAATGTTGCTCCCAAATGCTGACACCGATGATCTCGATCAGGACGCCGAGGAATTCGCTCAACGTGCAGAGGAAGCTCGACCACTAGCGCGTGTGCGAATCAAAAATCAGCAAGAGCATGATGCACGACGCTACAATCAGAGACACCGACATGTCATGTACGAACCTGGTGACAAAGTGTGGGTCTGGACTCCTATTCGCCGCCGTGGACTCTCCGAAAAATTATTGCGGCGATACTTCGGGCCCTATGTTGTCCAGCGACGTTTAACCGACGTCACTTATGAGGTGGTGCCAGACAAGGTGTCGACATCAAAGCGACGCCAGCAACAAGCAGACGTCGTCCACGTTGTGCGTATGAAGCCGTACAACTCGGACTGACCTCATCGAGACGATGCTTCCTGAGGAGGGGGGCAAATGACGCATATACAAGACGACGCAAAAGATGACATCTGAGACGACAAGCGCGAGCCTGGAAGTGAAAGAAGCTTGAACGCAAGACTTGTTCTGGTCGACCATTCAAACCATCTATCGCTAGGTCCTCCTTGGTGTTCTACCGAGACGTGACAATATATATATATATAGAGAGAGAGAGAGGAGTGCAGCGGTGGCGTAGCGGTAGAACATCCGCCTCGCATGCAAGAGGACCGGGGCTCAAATCCCGGTGCCGCGCAATTCTCCACTAGATAAAAAAAAAGAACAAACAAAAAATCCGTGTGTCGATGGAATTTCATACACAGGTTTGAGGTACGACCTGATGCCGGTGAACACCTCCGGCAACGCACTCCCTCACCAGAATAGGAGTTGGCCATCCTGGTGCCGTAAATGGCCACAACCTCCTATGATAAGCTCCATAAAACACCGGCCCTCAGTCACCAGCGGCCGCGGAACAACTGACCACGGCGGCGGTCAGACCTGTGACGCAGCAGGGGGTGCTAAGAAAGCCTGGCTCCGCTGGACAGGCCGCCATTGGAAACTGACCCTGGCAACGTTTAATGCTATAACCCTAGCTAGTGAAGCTAGTTTAGCAGTGCTGTTAGATGAACTAGAGGGCATGAAATGGGATGTCATAGGGCTTAGTGAGGTTAGGAGGCCAAATGAGGCATATACTATAGTGAAGGATGGGCATGTACTGTGTTATCGAGGTTTACCAGAGAGGCGACAACTAGATGTAGGTTTCCTTGTCAATAAGTATATAGCGGGTAATATAGATGAATTCTATAGTATTAATGAGAGGGTTTCAGGCATCGTAATTAGGCTTAATCAGCGGTATAAACTGCAGGTTGTACAGGCCTATGCACCTACATGTAGTTATGATGACCAGGCAGTTGAAAGCTTCTATGAAGATGTAGAATCGGCAATGCGAAAAGTAAAGACGCACTATACTGTACTAATGGGCGACTTCAATGCCAAGGTAGGGAAAAAACAGGCAGGACAAAAGGCAGTAGGTGACTATGGCATTGGTTCTAGGAATAGCAGGGGGGAGTTACTAGTTGAGCTTGCAGAGCGCAATAACTTACGAATCATGAATACTTTCTTCAGCAAACGGAAGAACCGGAAATGGACATAGAAAAGTCCTAACGGAGGGACTAAAAATGAAATCGACTTCATAATGTGTTCAACCCCCGCCATTGTGCAGGATGTAGAGGTAATCGGGAAAGTACGATGCAGTGACCACAGGATGGTTAGGTAGCCTAAATCTGAAGAAGGAACGCAATACATTAGTAAGAAAGAAATCCATCAACGAATTAGCGGTGAGGGGCAGGGCAGAAGAGTTCAGGGTCTCGCTACAGAATAGGTATTCAGCTCTAACTGAGGATGACGACATTACCCTAGAGGCAAGGAACAATAATTTCAGAGATATCATTACTGAGTGCGCGGTAGAAGTAGGCGGTAGAATAGTTAGAGAGGATACCGGCAAGCTGTTAAGGAGACGAAAGATTTGATTAAGAAACGCCAGAGTATGAAAGCTTCCAATCCAACAGACCAGATCGAATTGGCCGAGATATGAAAGCTAATCAATAAGCGCAAGGTGGCCGATATAAGGAAGTATAACATGGAGAAAATTGACCATGCTGTAAAGAACGGGGGAAGCCTTAAAGGCCCACTGTCCACCCTCCGGTCGAAAATATTTTCTTCCCCGGTGACTGTGAGACTTCGCCACTAGAACGCAAGGCCGCAAAATGTTTTTGAAAAGAGTAACTAATAACGCAGTTACAGCCACCGCAATCACCCGATTCTATCATGCCTCTCTCCTTCCCTTCCCTCGCAAAGGTTTTTCACTCTCCTGCCCGAGGTCGTCTAGCCTCCGCAATACAAATTCCCCTTCCTCCTCCGCGTTTGGCACTCCGGTGGGGCGTGGCACTCCGCGAGCGCGAAAAAAAAAAAAAAAAAACGGCCGAGGGAGCGCGCGCCGCTGGATTCAGTCTGGCCGTGGCGAGGGAAAAGCGCGCAGTGAGCGGTAGACACCCATCCTTCTCCCGTCACTCAGCGAGACGGACCAATGGACGTCGTTCGCGGTACGTACGTCATTACTGTGGCCCGTCGGGCCAGCGCAGGAAACGGGGAAGCTGGCTTCCCAAAGGAGAGCATGAGAGAGCTTTGAATTGTATTTTCGATGCTTTGCGGAGCGCGTGTCACTGTAGCATTTTGCACAGACTATCTCCGGTACCTGATCGAAACACTGGGCTCCTTTGCTTAAAAGGGCCTTCCTTGGACAGTGGCCCTTTAAAGCGGTGAAGAAGAAATTGGGCATAGGCAAAAACCAGATGTATGCGATAAGGGACAAGGCTGGCAACGTCATCACTAATATGGACAAGATAGTGAAAATAGTCGAGGAGTTCTATACAGATCTCTACAGTAGCCAAAGTAGTCAGGACCGTAATGAGATTGGCGGTAGAAAAAACAGTCAGACGTTCCACCAGTGACGAAAGACGAGGTCAAGAAAGCACTAGAAACTATGAAAAGGGACACATCAGCTGGAGAGGATCAGATAACTACAGATTTGCTGAAGGACGGGGGGGATATCGTGCTGTAAAAACTGGCCACCCTGTATATGCAGTGCCTGGTATCATCGACGGCACCGGAACCATGGAAGAATGCAAACATTATCCTCATTCACAAGAAAGGGGACTCTAAGGACCTTAAAAATTACAGACCAATCAGCTTACTGTCTGTTACGTACAAGGTATTTACTAAGGTAATCGCTAATAGAATCAGGACAACCTTAGACTGCAATCAAGCAAAGGATCAAGCAGGGTTTCGGAAACGGTACTCTACTATCGATCATATCCATACCAACAATCAGGTGATAGAAAAATGCTCGGAATATAACCAGCCCTTATACATAGCTTTCACTGATTACGAAAAAGCATTTGACTCAGTTGAAACCTCGGCGGTGATGCAGGCATTACGAAATCAGGGGGTAGAAGACCCGTACGTGAAAGTGCTGGAAGATATTATAGTGGCTGCACAGCAACCATAATTCTGCATAAAGAAAGTAACAAAATTCCCATAGAGAAAGGTGTTAGGCAAGGAGACACAATCTCCCCAGTACTATTCACAGCTTGTTTAGAGGAAGTATTCAGAGACTTGGAATGGGAGCAGTTAGGGATAAGGGTAGATGGAGAATACCTCAGTAATCTGCGATTTGCTGATGACATTGCCTTGCCAAGCAACTCGGGGGATGAACTGTGAATAATGATTGATTACCTAGACAGAAAAAGTAGAAAGGTAGGCTTGAAAATCAATATGCAGACGACTAAGGTAATGTTCAACAGCGTCGGGAAGGAACAGCAGTTTACATTAGGTAGCGAAATACTGGAAGTAGTAGGCGAATATGTCTACTTAGGACAGGTAGTAACCGCAGATCCGGACCATGAAAAAGAAATAACAAGAAGAATAAGATTGGGATGGTGTGCATTTGGCAAGCACTCGCAGATTATGACTAGCAGCTTACCGGTATCGCTCAAGAGGAAAGTATACAACAGTTGCATCTTGCCTGCACTCACCTATGGGGCTGAAACGTGGAGGCTAACTAAGAGAGTTCTACTTAAGTTGAGGACAACCCAGAGGGCTATGGAACGAAAAATGGTAGGGGTAACATTAAGAGATAGAAAGCGTGCCGAGTGGGTCAGAGAAATAACTCAAGTTATCGACATTCTAGTGGAAATTAAGAAGAAATGGACATGGGCAGGACATGTAGTGCGAAGAGAGGATAACCGAAGGTCACTGAGGGTAACAAACTGGATTCCAAGGGAAGGAAAGCGTAGCAGGGGGCGGCAGAAAGTTAGGTGGGCGGATGAGATTAAGAAGTTCGCAGGGGTCAAGGGGATGCAGCTAGCACAGAACCGGGTTAAGTGGAGAAATATGGGAGAGGTCTTCGCCCTGCAGTGGGTATAATCAGGCTGATGATGATGAGAGAGAGAGTTATATTTATATAGCAAAAGTAAATAGACGTACAGTACTCACGGATTGAAATAGGACACTCGGAGCGCGTGGCCGTCGCTGCATGCAAGGCAGTGTGGCAAACAACAGGCCGGCTTATTGGCGACCGGAAGAAGCAGTTCTGCTTTTTAGATGTTCTCCCCATCGCGCTATACCACAATGAAGCACCTTGGTTCCATGAGCATCCACGGGCGGCGCTGCATGCAGCGACGGCCACGCGCTCCGAGTGTCCTATTTCAATCTGTGAGTACTGTACTTGGTTGCTAGAGGTTACATACAAGTGAAAAATTGCTTCATACTGTTTACAAGTTTATTTGGAGTCGACGTTTCGTCGGGAGCCCTGCCATTCAAGACTGAGGGTACGTGATTCTTGTTAGTCTTCTTATAGTGTTCGAATCCAGAAGAAGAACTACTGGCCGCGTCTGCCTGTCGAAGTTGCCCACTACGTGAAGACATGTCGTGAGTGCCAACGACGCAAGACGCCGTCGATCAGACCAGCAGGAATACTAAACCCGATTCCGCCCCCAATCATGCCCTTTCAACAAATTGGGATGGATCTCCTTGGCCCCTTTCCATCTTTGTCTACGGGTAACAAGTGGATCATCGTGGCCACTGACTACCTTACCCGTTACGCCGAACCAAAAGCACTACCCAATGGTACCGCGGCAGAAGTCGCCAAATTTTTTGTCGAACAAATTCTCTTGCGACATGGTGCCCCAGAAGTGCTCATCACGGACAGGGGAACAGCGTTTACGGCAGAGTTGACTCAAGCCATCCTGGAATACAGTCATACAAGCCATCGACGAACAACTACATACCATCCCCAGACCGATGGCCTTACGGTGCGCCTGAATAAAACGATCGCGGACATGATCGCCATGTACATCGACGCTGAACACAAGACCTGGGACGCAATCTTGCCGTACGTGATCTTCGCGTATAACACGGGAGTCCAGGAGACGACCAGAGCGACCCCGTTTAAGCTTGTCTACGGCAGGGAGCCCACGACGACGCTCGACGCAATGCTGCCGCACGTAACTAAAGAGGACAACCTTGACGTCGCCGCCTACCTGCAGCGTTGCAGAGGAAGCCCGACGACTCGCACGTCTGCGTATTATAGACCAACAGCGCACCGACAGCCGACGATACAACTTACGACGACGATACGCAGAGTACAACCTAGGAGACCAAGTGTGGATTTGGACACCAATTCGCCGTCGCGGACTAAGTGAAAAGTTGTTGCGTCGATAATTTGGGCCGCGCAAAATCCTTCGCCGTGCCGGACCACTGGACTATGAAGTCATTCCTGACGGAACGTCAGCATCACAACGGCGACGCGCATGCCCAGAAATAAGTACATGTTGTACGAATGAAGCCATATTACACGCGGTAAAGAATCTGTGGTGTTTAAACTTTGCAGTGTTTATGTATAAGTTTCTGTGTAATGGAACATCGAGACGATGTTTTTTTTTTTTTTTAAGGGGGGAGTAATGCCGCGAAACCATACAGAAAAAGATTGGTAAAGAGCGGACACTCCAACAGGGCCCAGCGGCCCATTTGGCTGTAGTGCACCAAGCGGCCGGCGGCCACTACTTCCGGTCTTGCTGAAAGGCGCGTTATTTGAATGCTAGCATGCGCTGCGCCCTTCCCTGCCCTTTTGGCGCATTATTTTGGTTTTACACGGTCTGCTAGTGTTTCTATTTATGTTCAGCATGCATAACAATAAAAATTGATTCCCTCTTCTCTAAACTGGCCATCAACGCAGCTGCGCCCCAGCCTTTGCAAAACAGTATTGCAGAAAAGGCGCCAAGTGCTTTGTGTAATGAACATTTATTATGCTGCATATAAAACACACAAGAGACGTAACAGATGTAGACGGACGCATTGACAAAACTTGGCACACATAAGGCGATGTGCAAAATACAGACAAATAAAAATACACTAGGCGAGAAACAGCACTTGGTAGAGACAAAAAATAGCATAACGTTTATTTCCAAATTATGGCAAATGATATGTAACAAAACAGGCATTATACATAAACTACACAGTCTCAGTCGCGGCTACCTTAGCAATGGTAACTTGTATTGTTCAGGGCAGAGAGACGTACTGACGCTTCGGAAAAGGCCCCTCCGTTCACTCGTCGCATCTGCCGCGCGTCTGCTCATTCCGTGGGTCCATTCAGTGCCGGCCACAAGAGGTATGTGCCGCACAAGCGCGGCGAGGCACGAGCACACAACTGCTCCCTTCGACAACTTCTTGTCGTCTTCTAGAGCTCCGGCTGGTTACCGCTGCAGGGAGTGCCGTCGCGTGCGCGTCCGCGCATGAGCACGTTGGTGCCGCCATCCATCAATCGGCGGCAGCCCAAAATGTCGCGCGTCATTTCCTGGGGCCAGTTGTCGCCGAGTGACCGCTCTTTACCAATCTCTTTCTCTATGGCGAAACCTTCAAAACTGTATTTGTTGTTTTTTAACAGCCGCCGGCATTGAGGCTTATCACTCTGTTTCTGGGCCGCGTATCAGGTCCGTAAACTTTGTTAATGCTCGATGTCGCGAGTCACACCTTTATAAGTTTCGTTGTAGCGCAAGATGCAACGAGATCTGTCTCGAAGGTTCCGGCCACTCGGGTGTCTTTCCACAATGTTATAGCCCGTGCTGGTAGCTGTTTGCGACGTTATCTAGATTGTTCTGTGCAGCCTTTAAATTAAGCGTTGACGAGTGTTACGGGCATTCTTTGTTCGACGATCGACCAGTACGTTTGTTGCTATCGCCGCCGCCGAGTTGCTTAGTTCTTTTGCGGGCGCAAGTCAGCCCAATAAAGAGTTAATTTCAGTACCATCAAGCCGTTGTCTTCATTTGTGTCAGCGACCCTCATCACCACAACGTGACAATATTGACGAAGGAATTAGACAATTCTCTAACACTAAATTTTTTAAACACCTAAAAGCGGCCCCCGCTCTAAAGCATCAAAACTTCATAGCAGGGACTCTAAATTAGCTCGCAAAAAGTGGGGACATCTTCTGCGATTATGCAAAGCCCTGACCGCCTCACACCCGTCGCCGGGCCGATTCTACATGCTTCCGAAAATTCTTAAATAGGTAACCCTGGCCGCCCTATAGTAAACGGCATTGGCACAATCACAGAACCAATCTCCAGTTACATTGACACATTAATTGGACACATACCTGAAACACACCCACCCACATACGTGACACAAACCACTTCCTTCTCGAAATAGAAGGTCCAAATATTCCTCAGGGGGCCTTCCTTGTAACCTTAGATGTAGTCTCTCTATATACAAATATCCCGCATTCCGACGGAATCAAAGCTCTAATTGAGGCCTATATTCAGAATAGGAAGGAAGGATCCCCACTCCAGAAGTCCCAGAGGTATTGACGAAACTAGTACTCTAATACAACAACTTTGAATTCGACAATGAACGCTACTTACAAATTAACGACACTGCCATGGGTACAAAAATGGCCCCTACTTATGCTAACATCTTCATGCATAGCATTGAATTTGAATTTTTACTTACTTCCCCTATTAAGCCTATCCTATACAAACGCTACTTGGATGACATTTTCTTAGTTTGGACTGACACAGAACAATCACTCCTACATTTCATTGAAAACTTCAATCTCTTCCATCCTAGCATATCCTTCAGGCGCACATATTCCCAAAACAAAATTAACTTTCAAGACGCTGAAATTGCGGTTCATAAAGGGTCTCTCACCTCTAGCGTATACAGAAAACCCGCGGACCGGCAACAATACTTACATTTTCAAAGCTGTCATCCTCATCACTCAACAACAAGCATTCCATATTCTCAGGCTCATCGATTCAAAAGAATTTGTTCCCAAGATCAGGACTTCGCACGAAACGCAATACGTATGCGGAACGGCCTCACTAAACAACGATACCCGTCAGATATTGTTGACAACGCGTTAAAAAAGGCCTATGAACTCAACCGAGAGGAAATACTGGAGGGACGTCCACGAAAGGAAAACATATATAGTTCGCCGAACAAGCCTGGTACTGCCTACACGATTAACCCCCCCCCCTCCAAGCGTGAGCAAAATCCTAAACAAACATTTCAACATTCTAGAACAGAGCGAACGTCTCTCCAATACTTTCACGGCTCCTCCACAGGTTGTCTACAGACGACCGAAAAACATCCGCAACATCCTAGTCCACTCAAAAATAGGTAATAACCCGCGGTTGGGGTGCCGGCCTTGCGGAAAGAGTAGATGCCAGGTGTGCAGGCACAGGCAGACATCAAGCTGCGCAACAAGCACAGCGTCAAATTTTAAGTGGAGAATAGATGGTATCTTTGATTGCGATGCCTGAAACCTAATAGATATCCTAGAATGCGTATACGCCACAAGCAGTATAATGGCCAGACAGCTACCCCTCTACGAATGCGGTTTAATTATCACCGTGCTCATTTCCGCTCTCTGCCCAACCTTCCTATTTCAAAACATATCAACCAGAAACAGCACTCATTCGACTAAGTCAAACTAACAGTTCTTCAGGGCGGATTCAATAATACATGGGAACGGGAGCAGCGTGAGTCATACTTTATTTATATGTTTAGGACACTTATTACTGGGGTAAATGAAAACATTGGGGCAATGTCGTCATTACGATCCCTGCAAGTTTAATACTAAGCACATATATCAATCATTATCCCTTGACAGTTTTCCTCGGGTTTTTTTTCTTCTCCCCCCTTCTCCCCTCTTTTTTTTCCCGCTTCTTTGATACCCTCCACATCCCACTTCTCGTAAAAAACTTCTTCATGCTTAGCGCTCACACCTTTAAGCGAAAACCTCAAAGTATTTCACCATTCTACTGTCCCGCATATATTTTTTTTCTTTTCTTTCTTTGAGGTTCATCTCTCGTCGCGAGTTGCTTACCGCTGTAAGCAGGCTCGAACTTTACTCGCAGCTGTCAGGTTCTTCTAACAAGCAATGTCCACATGGTTGTGTTTTTTTTTTTCATCTTGTCAGCCCGCGGGTCGGAGCAAGGGTGGGAAAGATAACAGGTGCAGCAGAGAAAAAGAAAAAATCTTCAAAGCCAAGGCATTGACCGTTGATAGTTGACCACTGCTCCCAAAAACCTCCTTCGCGCTTTGCACTCCCATCTTTTAGTGAGAACGAAAACAATTTTCTCGCCATCTGCAGCAAACACGTACCCCCACCTGTGTTGTCTTTTTTTTCCAAGGTTGTTCCACGGCTGCCTGCATTGTATACAGATGACTCCCGGCGGCCGGTGTCTTGGGTGGATGACCCTTTCGGCCTAGCCTGCTCTCCGCTCCTGTGTGAGTATGTGTGTGTTGTGCATGCCCAGCTGGTTCACCTGTATGTGCCCATATTCTGTTTGTATCACCTCTTGCCAACACTATAAGAACACGACCAAGAATCATGTACCCTCAGTCTTGAGAAAGGCAGGGCTCCTTCCGAAACGTCGACTCCAAAAAAACTTGGAAACAGTATGAAGCAATATTTCACTTGTATATATATATATAGTTGAATCCCGCCACAACGAATACCGCCACAACGAAATTTCCGCGACAACGAATAATTTTTTATTCCCCGCGAGTATCCTATAAGAATTAATGGCCTAAATTTCTCTGCACAACGAACCATTTTTGCAGAGCGTTTCCGCTTCAACGAAATTTTCGCGTTCAAAATCGAAACCGAAACTAGTTTTATTGGCGAGAAGTCCAAGTCAAATCCAAAGCCACATTAAGCATGAAATCACGTGATTGCAGTTCCGCCATTTTGGCTTTGTGTCGTGGTCGCGTTGTTCACTCGCTGCCTTTCTCTTCGACAACGACGAGTTTTCATCCGCAGGACACGATGGCAACGCAAGTGAAAAAACGCAAAACTCTTTCCCTTGAGCAAAAAGCTCAAATAATCGCCCAAGCAGAAAGCGGAAGGAAGAAAGCGGCAATTGCTGAAGACTTCGGAATTCCTGCAAGTTCGCTGTCAACGATTCTAGGCAATAAGGACAGCGTGAGAATGGCACTTGCTTCAGGCACATCCTCGAAGCACAAAAAGGTGACGCGGCCCCTCCATGAAGAGTTGGACAAAGCAGTGCATGCGTGGTTTGTGGAAGCACGAGCCAGCAACGTCCCCCTGTCCGGAAGCATCGTCCAGCAGAAAGCCTTGAACTATGCATGCCTACTTGGCATTGATGATTTTAAAGCCAGCATTGGCTGGCTAAACCGTTTCAAGGCCCGCCATAACATCGTTGGAAAAGTGTTGTGCGGCGAGTCAATGTCAGCAGACGTGGACGGAGCAGCTGCTTGGAAGGCGAGTAACATGGCCGGAATTTTAAGCAAATTCGCGCCTGCAGACATTTACAACGCCGATGAGACCGGGCTATTCTACGAGATGTTGCCGGCTAGGACGCTCGACTTCAAGGGGCAGCGCTGTCACGGCGGCAAACACAGCAAAAAACGCATCACAGTGCTGCTTTGCACAAACATGGATGGCTCGGACAAGCGTCCGCCGTTAGTCATAGGCAAAAGTGCCAAGCCGCGCTGTTTTAAGGGAACTCGTAGCCTACCTGAGCAGTACAAGGCGAACAACAAGTCATGGATGACCCGCGCTATTTTCACCGAGTGGATGATGGCATTCGACCGCGACATGAAGCGGCAGGGCCGTAAAGTTTGCTTGCTTTTGGACAATTGTTCAGCGCATCACTCCGACGAAGTCAAGCTCACTAACACGGAGCTGAGGTTTTTCCCTCCCAATTGCACGTCTGTCTTACAGCCTCTCGATCAGGGCGTGATTCTTAGCCTGAAGCGCGCTTACCGCGGGAGGTTAATTCAGCGGCTGCTTTTTAACACTGAAACCGGCCGAGACACGAAGGTGGACTTGTACGTGCCACTGCAGATTATGTCTGCTGCCTGGAGCACACTGGGGCGCTCAGTAATTGTGAACTGTTTCAGGCACGCCGGATTTGCCGAAGGTCGACCCGTACACTCTGCTGGCCTAACACCAGGCGTTACAGACGACGACGAAGAGGCGTCACCGGCTCCGGGGATCGCGGCCGCCTGGAAAACGCTGGGAGAAATAGGAACCGTGCCGCCTAATCTCGAGCTCGACGAATACATCGGCGCTGACGCTTGTGTTGTTGTTCACGAAGATGTGAGTGATGAGCAGATCATAAAAGCTGCCCGGAATGATAAGGACTCTTCCGATGAAGAAGACGACGACGTACAGGAAGCGCCGGCTGCGGCAACCGCCGTACAGGTGATGGACGCTTTTGATGTCATCAGGAATTTCGTTGCTGTCCGAGACGACGATGTTGCAATGGGTTTGCTGACCGAGTGCGAAAATCGCGTGACGGCGTTGCTCGCCGTGAAGCGTAAGCAAACCAAGCTTACA
This sequence comes from Amblyomma maculatum, assembly GCF_055883805.1. Classification (NCBI taxonomy): domain Eukaryota; kingdom Metazoa; phylum Arthropoda; class Arachnida; order Ixodida; family Ixodidae; genus Amblyomma; species Amblyomma maculatum. The sequence continues at coordinate 23,736,859 of NC_139346.1, forward strand.
GATTTTTGGCATTAAACGCCTTTGCTGCTGCTTGGGCAATTCTTTCTGCGTTTCACGTCAAATTTTTGCGATAACGAAGTTCCGCGAGAACGAATTTTTTTTCGTGCACCGTGAATTTCGTTATAGCGGGATATATATATATATATATATATATATATATATATATATATATTTATTTTTTCCTTAAAGTTCGTTCAGGAGCTTAGCATCCTTTGGAAAATGGATAATATTTTCACCTTCGATAAGTGGATCTTCTCCCAACAGCAGGCTGGGATAGAGAGGGATCTGTTCTCTATAAAAACGTGCAAATATTTTTTTCCTTAACTTCTTTAATTCAGCGCACGAAAGTAGGACGTGGTTTATTGTTAGTTCACCTCCGCATCTTTCACAGAGAGGTCTTTCGTCTTTCTTTAGAATGACGCTATGTGTCAGAAAGGGTGTGTTCGATACGAAGACGACATAAAATGACTTCGATGAAGCGTTTTTGGTGACTGCACGATTTCCATTCTTCAACGATCGACTTGACAAGGTGCAATTTATTATTTATTTCGTTGTTCCATGAGCTCTGCCATTTTGCTCTCAGGTTCCTCTTTACAACTCTTAGAACATCTTTATGTGGTATGTAGACTGGCTGTATTTTAATATAACAGGCTGCTGCAGCACATGCATCAGCTCTCATTGCCGCTTATTCCAACGTGGCTTGGTACCCAACAGAGTTTAATTGTATGCCCCTGTGTTTCTGCGGCTATTATATTATGAATGATGTTTCCGATTAAAGAGCATTTCTAAGATTTAATGCTGTGATAACGCTGAAAGAATCGGTATGGTAAATCCATGAACAACAAGAGCAGCGAAACATCATTAAAATAAAAAAGAAAAGCTCAACAGTCTGGTTATAAGTTCGCTAATAAAAATGCTTTTTACATTTATTTATTTACCCCCAGGGCCCAAGGGCATTAAAGAGGAGAGTGGGGGTGAACAAAAGAAATTAAAACACCCAATACAGCAAAACAATAACACAAAACTAAATGGTCATTATACAGTAAATGATAACGACTGCGCAACAAGACATAAAAATACAAAATCAACAGTAACGCAGCCAAGCATAGATGTTTAAAACGAAAAAGCACCGAAAAACGGCATCAAGAGTATGTTAAACACTCTAGCAAAAAAGGTTAGTAACAGCTGCACGAAAAGAAACGGCATCTGTAATTTCGGCAATGGCACAAGGAAGGCGATTCCAACTGCTAGAAGTGTCTGGAATGAAGGAGTGGTGGCAGTATTTGGTGCGACATAATGGAATTCCTACTTTGTGACGGTGATCAATGCGTGAAGAAGTGTAGGATGGTTGCGTTAGAAGTTTCTGTCTGAGATATGTATTATAGGAAAAAATCTTATGAAACAAACTTAGCCGAAATACTTTTCTGCGTTCTGTTAGAAGAGGCAATAACAGTGAAGATTTCATGACAGTCACGCTAGAAGTGCGATAATAGTTAGACAATACAAAGAGGATATGCGCGATTCTGCACACTTTCTAGTTCACTAATGAGTGAAACGACGCTTGGGTCCCAGACAGAGGCTGCGTACTCCAGTTTTGGACCAACCAATTTTTGTTGGTGCGCTAAGACAAAATGAAAAGTTTCTTCTGTAGTAGCCAAGAGTTGTGTTAGCATTATTAAATACGTGATGAACATGCCATTTCCATGATAAGTTATTAATTATGTGAACACCTAAATATTTGTGTGAAGAGACAGATTCAAGAGGAGCAGTGTTGAGGTAGTACGAAGGGGCTGATGTGCTAAAGCGAGTGGCACGCATATGTTTACACATGTTTGTGTTAAGCTTCATATTCCAGGGCTGACACCATTAAGAAATTCTGTTAATATCGGATTGTAATATAGAGACGTCATGACCATTGGTAATTTTACGATAGATAACACAATCATCCGCAAAGAGACAAATTGATGAAGTAAGGTTTACCGGAAAGTCATTTATGTATGAGGAAAAGCAGGGGTCCCAAGACTGAACATTGCGGCACACCGGAATCAACTGGGGAAAACTTAGAGTCAGTATTATTTGCTGTAACGAACTGAGATTGATTAGCAAGAAAAGTGTGAACCCATGAAAGCATCTAAGTTCAATCTGCTTGGTTTAAAGAGAAGTATTTCATGGGAGACTTTATCAGAAGCTTTAGAAAAGCCCCGGCATATGCAGTCTGCCAAAGAAGCATCGTCAACAATGCAATGGAGGTCATGAGTGAAACATAAAATCTGGGTCTCACAGGAGAATGTTTTTCGAAAACCATCCTGAAAATTACTGAAAAAAGAATTAGTTTCAAAAAATGCAGCATGATGAGAGAAGATGACCTATTCCATGATCTTGAATGGTATGCAGGAGAGCGATACGGGACGATGGTTTTTAGGACAATGTTTATCGCCAGACTTATGCAGAGGAATTACTTTTCCAACCTTCCAGTCATCGGGTACGCAGCCTGTAACAAGCGATTGCTCAAAAGGTTTAGACAGGAAATTGGACGAGTACGCCTTTGAATTTAACAAAAATTTCGAATTTATGTTGTCCTTTTATATGTTGTATATTCACCTTTATTCCTGTACATCCAGCATGTATGATCCGGATACAAGTGTATTTAAATGTCGAGGGACCTGATAGTGGAGTTCTTCTGCATTTCATGCGTAAATTCTAAACCTGCGAGCACCGTTCTAAATTGCAGTAATACAGGACCAATATCAAGCGACTTCATCGTACGGTAGGGCAAACAAAGTAGAAAGTCATCCACATACCGGAAACATTCTACAAACCCAAAGGCCTCTAGCTCATTTCTCAGCGTATGGTCGCCTTTCGCCATGTACAGATTAGAAATCAAAGGCGCTATGCCTGAGCCTATGCAGATCCTGTCTCGTTAGCCGTACACTATGCCATCATGCTCGACAAACAACGAAGTCATGTACAAAGGCAGTAATTCCAAAAGTCCACACTGCTTCTTAAAATTTATAACCCCATATTCGTCTATGCACTACTACACTGCTGTGAGTGCGGCTTTCTGCGGAATGTTATAATACATTTCTTTAACATCGATCGATAGGCATCCTGCAGGTTCATTTTGCTTGAAAAAATGCAATAATTTCCTCCAATCCTGGCACCATGAATGGGTCATTGATGGGGAGCGCGGATAGGTGTGCCTGAAGATACTTGGCTACATGCCTTTGCCATGTGCTCCGGTCCTCGACGATCATTCGCAACGGCGACTCTTCCTTGTGAGTCTTCACGGCAAGAATGGTCTCAGTGAAAGCTCTCTACTTCCTTTAGCCTCAATCTTTAGCTTATCAAGACCCATACGTGCACAACTCTTCGCCAATCCCCAAGCGTATCTGGTTGAGGTGCTCCACACAGAGGTCCGTTGCCTCGAAGTTACTGTAGATGGCTTCTAGAGCTTTCCAGTCATAGTCATCCTTCTTCATGACCACGAATCTTGCTGTCTTGTCTGATAGCAGCAGTGTAAGGTTCCTCTGATTCAAGGAAGACACCGTTTTTCCCTCGGCACACCCTCTATTCTTTGGTGCTTAGTGTTTCAGGATGCACTGCAGTCCTTCAGACACATGAGAGTCCTTCTGGTTAGATGGCGCCCGTTCCACGACGACTGCGTGCACCATGATGATCAGCTGCAGAGGCTTCATGGGCTGCTGCGATGCGAACTTGGAGTCTTTTTCCAGAGTCACTGTCACTATGCCTGGTAGCTGGCAGTCTGAAAGGTTGACCCAAACGAATCATTGCCGTTTCATGTCTGCGTGGTAGCTTTCCTAGGGCTATATCCCATGGTTGCTCTCTGCTTTGCTCGGCCAAGTTCAGGAAGTACCTTGTCATGAGATGGGATAGGATGATCAAATCGGAGAGCAATATGGAATATAGCTCTAGGAAATACTACCACACAAGAGAAAAGGAAACGGCAATGATGCGTTTGGGTCAAACTTTCGGACTGCCAGCTACAAGGCATAGTGACCAAGACTCCGGATAAAGGCCCGTTGTTCGCACCGCAGCCGCACATGAAGCCTCCGCAGCTGATCAGCATGGTGCACGCATTCGCGGACCGGGTGCCACCTAACCAGAAGGACTGTCGTGTGTCTGAAGGACTGCAGTGCATCCTGAAATACTCAAGACCAAAGAATAGAGGGTGCGCCGAGGGAAAACCAGTGTATTCTTGAAGCAGAGGAACCTTAGACTGTTGTTATCAGACAAGAAAGCAAGATTCGTGGTCGTGAATAAGGGTGACTATGACCGGAAAGCTCTGGAAGCCATCAACAGTCACTTCAAGGCAACGGACCTCTGTGAGGAGCACCTCAACCAGGATTTGGATTGGAAAACATTTATTCCAGCAATGAGCGATTTGTGGGCACTACACTTAGATGGCCTCAAGTCTGTTGCTCTCGGCGACATGCGCCCACTCAGTAGCCCGAACTTGCGTGAACGGGTCTGAGCTGGCCAGATAGCCTCCCACCGCTCTAGAGAAGGGACCGGTAGTAGGTCCGCCGGTGGCGGCGCTTTTTTGCAGCTCCATAATATATACGTACGTGGAAACTCGATGTATTTACAGTGTATTAACAACAGCCTCAACTGGCATAGTAGCAAGCAGCAACACAAAACCAGTCCCACTTCTTCGTCACCGCCTTGTCCCTTCTGCGAGGCAACAGAAGGACACACTTCGTCGTCGACATCGCGTAACAATATGATCGTACCCGGCTTTTTCGCCGCAATGTTTACAATTTGAATTGTATTTTGCTGGGTACATGTGAGAGCCTTGTAGAATCCGCAGTGGAGACATGCGAAAGCCTGAGCATTGCTGCTTCATACGGCACAGCGATTTTTAAAAGTGGAGACCAGGGGGTCTGCTCCTGAGCCGTGTTGTGGCGCTGATTTAGCATTAGATGGGCTGAATAAGGCGCGCGTCTGGAGCCGACGCCATATTACTTCCTGCCTTTTGTCAAGCTTCTGGTCTGGTGGAGGATATATCCGCCTTTCTAGTTTAAAGGGATTAGTGTCGTCATGAAATGAGATAAGTGCATCTTTAGAGAAATTAAGGAAATCAACCTGGTTCACTGCTCGGCTGACATAACCTCGAGCTATACTGTGAGCAAACTCGTTTCCTTTGTTCCCCCGAGTGTGCAGGCAGCCATATTAATTCCACCTCTTTTTGGTTCCAGTCTTTATATCTTAAAATTCGGTCTGTTTCTTTGGAGATCCTGCCCCTCGAAAAATTGTGTATAGCAGATTTGGGTCGCTAAATATGGTAACCATTGGTGCTGACCATCGCCATGGCGATAGCCGCCTCCGCCGCTGTCCCCGAGTTGTTTTTATCGAACCTGCCATTAATGTTCTACCCGAGTCGTTTACGCCCACGATAGCAAAAGAGTTGCCTCCTTCGTATTCTGCCACGTCTACATAAACAGTGTATTCAGAGCCTTTTAACTTGGCCTCAGGGGCCTTTGCTCTTGCTTTTCTCCTGCCTTCATGAAAAGCAGGGCGCATGTTTTTGGTAGCGGTTTAATAGTGAGTACGTGAAAAAGCAGAATAGCGAAAAGAAAAGGGAAAAGAAGTAAAAGAAGACATAACTCGGCAGTTGGTAGAGGTCATAGAGGCAAACGACCTAGGACAGAAGGTTCGTTCAAGCATTGTGATGGCGGTGTGCCCCGGACTCCTACGTAGAGACGTCATACCACTAGAAGTCTTCTACGCCCGAATGAGAATGGTCAAGGACGAGTGGCAAGGGGTGCTCATAAGTGAACTGATTCCCCTATGGCCTTCATGAAAAGCAGGGTGCATGTTTTTTGGTAGCGGTTAAAAAAATTTAGAAAGTTGTCTGTAATTGTACATATGTGTCTTGCTCGAAAGCTTTGCCTCAATCTACCGAAAAGATAAAACAGGTGATGAGCTGCGCTCAAATTTCGCATTAGGAAGTAACGTAATCGTGGGTAATTTTTTGTTTGTGTCTCTACTCTTGCTTGAACTCCTGCCTTTGACTTTGTCAGGACTTGAGCCGATGACTCCGTCTCCTATCCCCGGCAGTGGTGGAAAGGAGTACGACCTACTTCTACCCGGTAGCCTTTATGGTTGTCGCTGACCCGCGATCGTGGCTGGTGTGCAGAGTCATGTTGTCCTATGCCGTTCTTGGGTTTGTGGGGTCGTGTCTTGAGCAGCCTACACTTGCAAATTCCTACTGCCGGTGTTGTGCATCCCTCCGCATACAATGCATTCGGGCTTGCACATCTGTAGTTCTCCTTCCGTTGGCTCTCGGTAGTTTTCGCCGCATCTGCGGCAACTCTCTAGCCGCGGCTTGAAGCACAAATCCGCCCTGTGCCCCGTGTTCCTACAGTTGTAATATGTCTCCACCCGCTCTCAGTACGGGCAGACGGTGAACACTGATCCCCAGTAGAAAACTTGCCTTGGGAGCCTTTCCTCTCCAAAGGTGATCAGGATAGATCTTTACTTGCCGATTCTCCTTGCGTTGAGTACGGCGATGTTCGGGTTCCACTTGATAAAGCCTTGGAGGACTTCTTCCGGAGCTCCGATGTTGTAGGCGTTGTATACAAACACCCTTAATAGCGTCGTCGGGTGCCGCGATCTAGGGCGCCATGTCAAGGGTCTTCAGGTCTATAACTGTAGATTTGATGTTCACATAAATGCTCGCTCGTTGACGATTGGGCGTGCTGATTATGTACTTGTCGCTCCCAGAGTTAATCCTTGAAATATCTTCGTCCAGGACGTTTACATAGGGTAGGTTTGCAAACACGCACATGGCCTGCAGTGGGCGACGTGGCACATAGTCATTTAAATTCCAGCCTCTTGGCCTGAAGATTATTTTATAGTCGCTGTCCGGGAGCTTCGTCATTGGTGCCCTCTTGCCAATGTTGGGATCTGGCGTGTTTTTCTGCATGACAGATTTCTTCTCGCCGGCGCCGTGCTCGCCAGCGTTCACGGAGCTCGACGCGGGCTTCCCGTCTTTCTTCCTCATGCGGTCGTGCTCGATGAGAATGGCCTCCCACTCACCGTTTTCGAATTCTGTGGGGTCAATATGTTCTCCCTCCACATCGCTTTTCATCGTGGTAGTCTGAAGGTCGCCACATGGGACGGCGTCCGTCGACGTAGGGTAGGGTATGCGACGCTAGGTTTGAGAGTTAGGCCTAGCCAGCTCTTCCATCTTGAAGGTGAAATTCCGATGAAAAAGGGAATAATCCACCTATTGGCCAAACTCAGCTCTTGCACGGAGTGATGACCAGGATCTTCGTGGTGGTTTTCGGCCCGTAGGCGCACATGAACACTGGAAAACAGCTTTTTAGCTGAGCGTATGCGTGGCACGACTTCCTCGCTCGGCTTGGCTTCGTCTCCAAGGAAACGAAAATGCACGGGCCTGCTACTGGCTCTGCAGCTGAGCCACCTCCCTTGCCTTGTCAGATGAAAGGGAAGATGCAGCAGGTTCAGTCCTCCCTGGCTTTAAGAAGAAGGAAAAGAAAATGCACGGGCCAGCTACTGGCTCTGTAGCTGAGCCACCTCCGCTGCCTCGTACGGACAGAAGAGATTGATTTATAGGAAGCGAAAAGGCGCGGTAACTGTCTCACTTGTTTCCTGTGGACACCACAACCCCGCCGTAAGGGAAAGGAGGAAGGTGGGAGTGAATGTGGAAAGAGAGAAAGAGAAGCCGTAGTGGAGGGCTATGGTATAATTTCGACCACCTGGGAATCTTTTACGTGCGCTGACATCGCACAGCACATGGACGCCTCTTCGTTTCGCCTCCATCGAAACGCAGCCGCCGAAGTCGGATTCGAACCCGGGCATTCCGGCTCAGTAGTCGGGCGTCTTACCACTGCACCATGCCGGCGGGGCGGACAGAACAGAAAATGGAGAAGAGGGAGAGAAAGACGCGCGCCGCAACTGCCGTCGTCCACCACCGATGCGGTGGCGGGTGCAATGACGTCATACAACAGGTAAAATACGGTGCCAGGCTGACCCCCGCCGCAAGCGGCAGTGACCTACCTGTCCCAGCCCCATCAGGGCCAGGATCAGCCACCCTTCATCACCTCTCACTCCTTCACCATGAGCGCACGTGCACGTTAGAGTACTCTTTAAAGATCCCTGGGAGGCCGATTACGTAGTGGCCACCTAAAATAGAGAGTTTTAGTTTAGAGGGGTTTACGGTGATTGCGGGATTAGCGGAATAGCGGAACGGAAATGCGCATGCGCTGAACGCTAGCATAGAAATAGCGCTTGCGCGTCCACGCAATTTTGAGAATTTAGCGATCGTCTTTTGCGCATTTAGCGCGAAAACATGGCGGCGTCCATGGATCGGGCAGCCGTCCGCTTCAAACAAACAAATAGTAGTTGCAGTTCCGGTTGGCACGTTTACGGACATATACTGGTACTGTCATCATTCGATTTGACTAATCTTGGTTCGACGATGGTGTGCAGGGTGTAAAGAAGCTTTGTTGTGGAGATTCGGTCTGGAATCTAATGCTCCTAGGCCTAATGGGGTCGCCTGCAACGATGCGTCCACTCTGAACGCAGCGAATTGGTTTAAAGCCTCGTTTCGGCGGTTACTATATTTTATTACTAATTTTGGCTATTATATAATTACATTTTATGCGAGAGTATTGAGCTCGTTGTGAAGTTTGCATTGCATCTTTTCTACGTTCAAAGTCTCACTTCAAGAAGGCATGCAGGCGAGGTTCTGTAGCATACGTCCATCAATCTGCAGAGCAGACGAAAGCAGACGACAAGCGCCGTAATCAAAATGTCCAGTGCCAGAGTCGGAGCACGGTGCAACGTAAATATGCGTATACGGTTCCCTGCTCATGATGACGTCGCAATGCTGCGAGAAGTACGGAACCTGAATCCATTTATTGACTCGTCGCTATGGCCAGAAATTGCGAGCAACGTACAACAATTGCTACGGAGAAAGCGTTCACAGCTCGTGCTATCAAAGACCGCCGCGACTTGTTGACATCTCTCAAAAGGTGTCCAAAACGACCAACAATGTAGCTGATAGTCTGAGTTGTGTCGCTGGACATCACTGACGAATGCAAACCGAAGATCGGTTCCAAATCGCACCAGCGGTTGGGATACGCAAGCCGCCTTAGTGCAATACAAAGTGCTTGTCGGCCAGGGACCTTAACGCCTTGGGCGCTAGTGAAAGTGCCTGGCAGAGCAAGGCAGTTGTGAAGGTGCTCAAAATCCTCTTTTTCGAAACGGAACTGCAACCTAAACAGCGCAGGGTCCACGGAAGATATATCCAATAAACCTTTCTTCGAACGGTAGCATGGTCGGCTCACTTTTGCGTTGTAGGTAGAGTTCCAAATTGTCCGCTTCAAACAAGTCAGCACGAGCGAGCTCGCGAGCGCGCACTCCTAGATGCAGTTCGTCAATCTCTGCCCATGTCAACATCGATAAATATCTCGAATCATTCAAGATGCTTGACGGCATAGTTGAAAGGCACCGACAGAATGGTAGACAGTTCAGAAGAGGCCAAACATCGCGCAGAAAGCGCACGTAATTGTTCGTCTGCTTCCAAAAGTTTCGCTTTGCTCGCGATTTCAAGATGAGCTTGTCTCAGCTCGCTGCGGCTCAACCTGCGGCTCCGCCTTGTTTCATTTCAGTCAACACTTTGCTACCAGGTAGCTGTTGATACCTCCATACAAAATATATTGTGTGGCGCTTGCTAAACGCTATACTAAAACTCGGTCCGACAGGGAGTCGTTTGCGGCACGCTAACTTTATTTCCGTTAGCACCGCTATTTACGCTAACGCTAAACTAAAACTCTCTAATATATATTGCGCCTTCCTTTCCCCGAAACCTAAAGTACTGTGATAAAGGTTGCCCGCCGGGCTGATACAGTGGTAAGACGCCCGACTACTGTCCGGAATTCCCGGGTTCGAACGCGACCTCGGCGACTGCGCTTCCATGGAGGCGAAACGAAGAGGCGTCCGTGTGCTGTGCGATGTCAGCGCACGTTAAAGATCCCTAGTTGGTCGAAATTACTCCGCAGCCCTCCTCTACGGCTCCTCTTTCTCTCTTTCCACTTTCATTTCCACCTTCCTCCCTTCCCTTACGGCGCGGTTCAGGTGTCCACAGACACAAGTGTGGTGGTGGTGAAAAACTTTATTTAGTGGAGCCGCGAAATACTCATTACAAGGGCTGGGCCGGCTCCTGATCACGGGTGGTGGCCAGCAGGCAGTGCCTGACGGCGACCGCTTCAGCCCAGTCGACCAGTCTCCTTTGTGGAGCCGGTTCTGAGCTGGAGATCGCGATCTCCCAAGCCTCGTTGACCGTAAGGTGCCATTCGACCGGTGGTTGAAACTCCGGGCATCTGAACATAATATGTTCGAATGTAGCTCTCGGGGCCTCGCAGTTAAATTAAAATTGGTTCACAGGAAGGGAAGGGCGAAGTAACTGTCACACTTGCTCTGTGGACACCCGAACCGCGCCGTAGGGGAAGGGAGGAGGGTGGGAATGAAAGTGGAAAGAGAGAAAGAGGAGCCGTAGTGGAGGGCTACGGAGTAATTTCGACCACCTGGGGATCTTTAACGTGCGCTGACATCGCACAGCACACGACGCCTCTTCGTTTCGCCTCCATCGAAACGCAGCCGCCGCGGTCGGGTTCGAACCCGGGAACTCCGGCACAGTAGTCGGGCGTCTTACCACTGCACCACCCCGGCGGGGCGGGGCCTCGCAGAGGGAACATTCGGACTGATGAGTAGAGGGGGAGAAGAGTGCCAGCAGTGCTGGGGAGGGAAAAATGCGGGCTTGAAGGTGTCTCCATGTTATTTGTTGTGGTTTAGTTAAGGAGGGGTGTGGGGGAGGGTAGTGAAGTCTTTCAGACCGGTAGTGCAGTGTAATGTCGTTGTAGGTGATCAGCCGATCTCTGGCACTGCCTAGGTCCTCGGTATGTGTTGCTCGGTCGACGTATGCTCGAGCAGCAGAATTGGCCGCTTCGTTACCGGGGTTGCCCGAATGGGCTGGTACCCAGACAAGGTCTATGGGTCGGGGTGTTTGCACGTTGGTAGTTAAGATTTTGTGAGAGGCAGCATGTAGCTGGCCTCGGGCGAAATTTTGTATGGCAGTTTTAGAATCGCTGAGGATAAGGGTGGCAGTGGAAGAGACTATCGCGATGGCTATAGCGGATTCTTCCGCTTCTACGGACGTTCGGGTAATGATAGAGACAGATACTGCGCATTTCCCTTTCTGTGAACCAATTATTATTATTATTATTATTATTATTATTATTATTATTATTATTATTATTATTATTATTATTATTATTATTTGATAAAGGTTCGATTCCAACCGCAGCGGCTGCGTTTCGATGGAAGCGAAACAAAGTGGTGTCCGTGTGCTGTGCGATGTCAGTGCACGCCTCCCCAGGTGATCTGAGTTATTCTGCAGCCCGCCACTACGGCTCATATTTCTGTCTTTCCATTTCCCTCCCACCTTTCTCTCTTCTCTTGTGGCGCGGTACTGGTGTCCACAGAAGCAAGTGTGACAGATACTGCACCTTTCCCTTCCTGTGAAACAATTATTATTAATAGTAAATGCCTTACTACTGTGCCCGAGTATCCGTGTTCGATCCCGACCACCGGCGACGCGTGTTGCCGATCCCCGAAAACTGCAGCAACGAAAGTATCCCCAGGTGGAGTCACTAATAAATAAAAAAACAAAAATGAGGTCAATAAAGCTATATTTTTTTGATATACAATGGCAGTGCATCAAATAACATTCCTACGCAATAAAATAGTTTGTTAGATTAAAATTGCTTGCAGTAATCCTCTGATAATGCCAGTTGCGTCCTTCGCGCCATCTTTAGTACGTTGAATCAAAATGAATAAGTATCAGCTGTGACACCACTTTCTCTGTTTCCATGCAGGTAACGTGCTACTTTGAGAGAAAGGTTCAATAATGTTATTCGCGCTTTATGGAAGTTGTTGTGGCTGTAGGAAGAAAGAAAATAAAATGCACGGGCCTGCTACTGGCTTTGTAGCTGAACCACCTCCGCTGCCTCGTGCGGACAGAAGAGAAACCGATTTATTTGTATTTGTTTATAAGAAGAGAAAGGCGCGGTAACTGTCTCGCTTGTTTTCTGTGGACACCGCAACCGCGCCGTAACGGAAGGGAGGAAGATCGGAGTGAAAGTGGACAGAGAGAAAGAGGAGCCGTAGTGGAGTGCTATTGAGTAATTTCGACCACCTGTTGATCTTTAACGTGCGCTGACATGACACAGCACACGGACGCCTCTTCGTTTCGCCTCCATCGAAACGCAGCCGCCGAGGTAGGGTTCGAACCCGGGTACACCGGCACAGTAGTCGGGCGTTTTACCACTGCACCCAGAAGATAAAATAGACAAAAAGGAAAAGAAGAGGGACAGAAAGGCGCGCGCCGCAACAACAGCCGTCGTCCACCACCACCGAAGCGGTAGCGGGTGCAATGACGGCCTACAACAGATAAAAATCAGTGGCTGGCTAGCCCCCGTCGCAAGCGGCATTGACCTACCGTCCCAGCCCTGTAGGGCCAGAAACTACCACCCTTCACCACCTCACCCGCGTTTTCTGGAAGAGTGACAGTCTCGATGCCCAGAGCACTGACAGCTTCATGCAATTCCTGATGGACTTCTGACTTGAGGCTCACTTCGTAAGGATCCAACTCACTATCAGTCTTCTTGGCGACGAATCCTCTTGCTTTCTTTCCAATTTAACTCCCATATTCCTCCCTTCCCTTACGGCGCGGGTTAGGTATCCACGGAAAAACGTGACAGATACAGCGCCTTTCCTTTCCTGTGAACCAATTATTATTATTATTTAAAGACCACGCTGCCCCTCGCTTCTGTGACGCAAAGGATTAACACCCCATACCTGATTGTAAGACATGTGTTCGATTCCTGTAAGTAGTTTATTTCTTTAAATTCACAACATTCAAATAAATCACGACCATATTTCCTGAGGTATGCTCCTCTTTAGGTTGCATATTACGATGTTTTTTGTTCTTAACAGTAGCAAAACCTGACACGAAGGCAGCCAGGATGTAGCGGAGGAGGAGGAGGACACAACTTTATTCAACGCCTTATTAAGCATCGGCAATGTCCTGGGCCAGAGTCGCTAAGGCCAACTGGTCCTTCCGCTTGTCAGAGGCAAACCAAGCCCGCCAGGTTGGGGGAGGAGAGTGTGGAACGTGAGGTGACTGTAATGCAACAGGGCAGAAAAACATACAGTGTTCTAAGTTCGCATAATGTTCAGAACAACTTGGACATGTGGGGAAATATCTGATTCGGTATAGAAATGATCGCGCAGGAATAAGGATTGCATTTAGTTGTATGCGTCTAAGTATGCGTATTTGCGTGGTAGTGAGGGATTTATCAGGAAGAGGAAGTGTACGAAGAGTTTCCCTAATGTTGTCACAGTGAGTGTTGATTTCTTTTTTTGTAGTGAAGAGTAGCGTCTCACGTGGGTGGATAAGGCCAGGGAATCCCAGGCACCCGGTGCTGAATTTCGCGGGCGAGGCGATGGACTACCTCATTGCCTGAGATTCCAGCGTGACCTGGAATCCACCTGTGTGACAGAGTTGGGACGTAGTTTGATGAGAGCTCTGTGTAGATCATCTTGCAGTTCTCTAGGAATGTGACCCGTGTGAATGGCGTCAGTATATATTGTATATCCTGAAGAGTTAGGGAGTGCTTGTGCGAGGTCGTGTATACTAGCGGCTATTGGTAGGGTCTCGAAAGTCGCTGTAGGAGGAGGATCATTGTAAGGACCGAGGGCATGCGTCACTACCTCGCTGAAGCTCTCAATTGAGTAAGCAGCTGCTCCGACGTCCGTTCGTGATGTATCTGCGTAGATTATCGTGGAATCAGTAGGATGAACATGATTGGAAACGGTATGACAACGCTTACACTGTACAAATGCTTTCACCGTAATCAATTCCTGTCTTCAGTGAAAGTATCTTACCTTTAGCTTGCGTTCAGAGACAGCTCTCAGCAACAATCGTCTTTTACAATGCATTAAACTTTTTGCAATGGAGGGGGGGTTCGTGTATTGGCGAGGGCATAGGCGGGATGCGAGAGGTAGGGAGCCGCATCAACATACAGGGCATCAGACCGTGTACCATATTAGCACCAGAGGGTGCAGGCGCGGGCAGATCGGCAGTGGCAATGATACTCAGGGTGTACCTCGGGAGTGTGATCAGATAAAGATTGCGACTGTATCAGGGCAGCGCATCCCCGAATTTCCCAAGATCAGGGTCGTGGGACTGCTACTAAACAAGAACGGCCGCAACGAAGAGACCATCAACAAGGTTACCACCAAGAGGCAATGGACGCTATCCGGCTCATACACCGAGTCCTGACACGACGGGCAGGCATGCGTGGACAGCCTTCTGCGCCACTTCCAGTCGTTCGTGATCAGTCAAATCGGCAAAGTTGCGGCCTACCTCAACGGGAAGGTCACTGACAGGACGAAGATAAACACGCTGATCAGACAGGTTTACAAGACGGCGCTGGAGGGACCACGAGTACGGATCGGCTCTAGCAGCTCGGCGTCCATAACACCTTAGAAGAAATAGCCGAGGAGCAGCTCACTGCGCAAATAGAGCGCCTCTCTACTACCAAGACAGGCCGCAGCATACTGACGTCCCTGGGTTCCAATCCCAGAGCACCCAGCCGGCAATCGTGCGAGATCAGCGATGAGGCGTAGGCCCACACCCACGTGGACCCCATCCCGAAGATCATGCACCCCGAGTACAACCAAGAACGGCGCAGGCCAAAGTCCTCGTCGAGCAACACGCCCAGAACCCGCACGCCCGGTACGTGGACGCAGCGAAATACAAGCGAGAAGGATTTGTGGCAGTGACCGTTGCGGCGGCTACTGGCATCAAGACAACGGCAGCGAGCGTGCGGTGCACGGACGCCACAGACGCCGAGGAGGTTGCATCGCTCTGGAGATCTCGGAGGTGTAGTGTCGCTCCGTGCTCAGCGACTCGAGGAACGCTGTGCGCATCTTTGCCAAGGGGCGAGTGTGCGCACCGGCGGCTGCCATCGTCAGTAAGCTCCAGCTCCAAGACCACGGCAACACTATCCGCATCAAGTGGTTCCCGGCGCACGCGGGAGATTGTGTATCCACACCGAATCACAACGAGACGGCCCATCCGGCGCCGCGAGCGCTTACCTTCCGCGCCATCAAGAGGGGCTGTTGCGAGTGGTGGTTCAAACAAAAGACCGAATGACCGGTTACGAGGAAGTGACTAAATGGTACTGCCTATCTCGGCGGACAATCCCGCCGCCTCACACGGCACTTAGTCGGGAGGAGGCGGTCATCCTAAGGCAAATGGAAACCGGGTCAATCCTCTCCCCGGCAGTGCTACACGCCCTCCGCCCAGACATCTACACGAGGGACATGTGCAGTGTATGTCAAGTGGGTCCGGCGGACCAATGGCACATCATGTGGGACTGTGCCAGGTTCCCGATCGAAGCTGCATCCAAGATATACCAGCCAGAACTTCAAAGTGCTGTGCAAAGTACAGACAAAGACATTCAACTATATGCCGTCCAGCAGGCTCGGGGTGCGCTACTAGAAAAGCACAAGCCTCACAACCCACTACAAAAGGGTCAAAATGAGTAGGGCATAATCCTGGGTCGATTCTTGGCCAGCGTCACGACGCTTTAACCCGTCGTTAGCCGGCTCCTTAATTGAGTTATACATACATACATCCAGTGTTCTCAGCAGAAAAACGCGCTCGTCTTGTTGCGTCACTCATATGTCTATTTTCCAACCGCTTGGCACGATGTTCACTTTCCTTGGCCCGCCGCCTACTCTTGTTTTCATTCCGCCGTGCAGGAGTAGTAGCTTCGGCCTGAGCAGCAGCACCCCATGATCACTGCCTCGTCTTCTGTCATTCTTCTCTTTCCCGACATACGGTGTCACATTGCCACACCGAGAGAGACAGAAAACTTTATTTCAAAAAGAATAAAAGGGGAGGGAGTGAGTGGAGTCTTCTTTCATGACCCCAGTGGCCTAGGCTGCCGCTCTTGCCTGAGTTACAGGCCTACGCTGGGTCGCTAGGTCAGAGCATCGCAGAGTGGCCTCCCACTGCCGACGGGTAGAACACCTAGCGCAGTGCATCATTCTTCTTCTGCTTCTTCTCCTGTGACGCCGTATGGTTTGCGCATGAGCAGCTGTGGCTTTCCTAACGACGGAGCACACGTGAAACTTCGAGTTGACTAGCCTAGTGAAGTTTTTCGCTTCAATATAATCACCATCCCAGACGAAAAGGGAATGAAAACTTTCAATACTTTATTAGACACCATATGCCCAGTGCAAACAAAAAATACAGAAACTGAGCGAAATGTTAAAAATATACACATAGTCGATGGTGGTGGTGGTGGTGACAAACGTTTATTCATTTCAAAGGGGTGGTGTAGGGGAGCCTTTACAGATACTGGGTGGGGTCCCTAGTACGGGACCCCAGTGGCGTCGGCCGCTGCCCGGGCGCGCTCGACCAAGGCCTTTTGGGCCTGCAGGTCATAGCAGCCGAGCAGGGTCGCTTCCCAGTCCTCCCGAGTGGGGTTGGGGTGAGGAGGAATAGCTGGGTTGGATGGGCAAGCCCACACCATGTAGTAGAAGTCCGAAGACTTCTCCGCACAGTGCGGACAACTGCCCGTGAAGGAGGGATTAAAATGTTTTAGTGCTGCCGGGCACAGCAGAGTGTTGGTATAAACACGGAGTAGAAGACGCTCCTCCGTCTTAGATAGACCTTTACTCGGGCGAGGGTAAAGGCTATGACAAGATTGATAGTAAAGAAGAATGTCTTTAAAAGAATACGCGGGTTCGAATTCGAGATCCTGATCTAGGGGGTCAAGATGGGAAGCCCGGAAAGAGAGCGTGCGGGCGGCGGCGTCGGCTGCCTCATTCCTTTCGAGACCCATATGAGCAGGAGCCCATACTATTTTCCGGTAAGCGGGGTCCCCGGTATAGATACAATTTTGAAGTAGTCGGTAGGCTAAGTATGGTGCCCAGCCTTGCTCGACGATCCGACAGGCCCCTCGCGAGTCGGAGATAATTGTTTTAGAATCAGTGTGAGTAGCTGCCAGCGCAATGGCGACCTCCTCCGCGTGGGTTATGTCACGGGCGCGAAATGTAAGCCCGTTAACAGTTTTGGACTGGTGGACCACTGCGGCCGTGTACCATTCCCCATGGTGGGGGCCGGAGGCGTCCACGTAGTAAATACCGGGTTACGACCCATAATGGCGGCCCAGGGCTTCCGCCCGCGCCAGGCGCCGGCCATTGTGGTCTTCACGTGTCATGTTTTTGGGAAGAGGGCGTACGTGGAGGGCGCATCCACTCGAAAGGGAGGCGTACACGATCTTCCATAAGGGTGGTATGTTGGATGTGTAGCCAGGCAAGGAGGCGGCGACCCGACAGTGTTTTAGAAAGACGTCTGTATTGGTTGGTTAAGTGAGCCTCTCGGATCTCCCGGAACGTATTCACCATGCCCAGGCCCAGTAGACGCTGGTTGGAGGTGTTCACGGGGAGATCGAGGGCTCTCTTAAAAATTTTGCGCAGGACGGCTTCGAGTGCATCCTCGTCTTGTTTCCGAAGGTGGAGGTAAGGAGTCAAATACAAGATTCGACTGGTCACGAATGCATGCGCCAGCCGCAAGGCGTCTTTGCACCGCAACCCCCCACGTTTGTTAGAAACCCGGCGGACCATGCGGCCCACCTGGTCCCCCACCTTACGGAGTTTCGCCAAGGTAGTGTCCGACCGTCTATGTTGATGAATAAAGAGCCCCAGTACCCGGACTTCTGTTCGTTCAGGAATTGATCCTATCTCTACAAAAAGCTCAATTTTGGCCATACACTTTGGTGAGGGGCGTATGTGTACAAATTCACATTTTTGAGGGGAGCATTGAAGGCCGCAGCGGCGAGCATAACGGTCCACTATGGTTGCCGCTTGCTGCAGGTTGGCCTCAATATCTACAAGAGAACCGTGCGTGGCCCACAGGGTGATGTCATCGGCATACAGCGCACGCTGCACACCAGCGACAGCACCCAACTGGGCCGGCAGGTGCATCATAGCCAGATTGAATAAGAGAGGAGACAGCACTGCACCCTGTGGTGTTCCTCTGGTTCCAAGTTGGAACGGGCCATGTTCGGTGTCCTGGATTTTAATGTAGGATTGGCGATCTGTCAAAAATTGCCGAATGTATCTGAACGCGTTGCGTCCGCAACCGGTTTGTGAAAGCTGAGTGAGTATTACCTCATGAGTAACGTTGTCAAATGCTCCTTTCAAGTCTAAGGCGAGTATGACCTTGTCGTTGTGAGGGCATTCGACAGGGTCAAGAACGTCCCGGTTAAGTTGTAGCAAAACATCCTGTGCGGACCTGTACGGGCGAAATCCGAACATGGAGTCTGCGAAGATGTGTTGATTTTCCATGAACTCGGACAACCTGTCACGCACCATCGTCTCCATTAGTTTGCCCGCACACGAGGTTAGAGAGATGGGGCGAAGGTTGTCCGTGTTGATAGCCTTGCCAGCTTTTGGAATCAAAGTGACCAGAGCAGTCTTCCAATCGATGGGGAGTGGCGCGTCCCCAAGCCAAATTGAATTGATGTAATCCAATAAGGACTGGTAGGTCGGGTCGGGTAAGTTAGCTAGTAATTTGACAGTAATTTTGTCCCGACCCGGTGCTGTGCCACGTTTCATTTTCGCCAGGGCCGCCCGCAGATCGTGGAGCTGAAACGGCTGATCCAGCACAGCGTTCTCCGAACCTGCATAAGAGTGCGCCGGTCCGTGGGGGTCCTGGGTAGTGCACAAGTATTGGTCCCGCAACTTGTGCGCTAGCTGAGTTGTGTTGCCCTGAAAGCTGTGTATGGCACGTTGTAGATGTTTCTGAGTTTCTGTGTGTGTCTGCGTTGGGTCGATAAGAGCGCGGAAGAGCCGCCAGGTGTTCCTGCTGGACATCTCCCGCGCCGCCGTGTTGCAACGATCCACCCAGTTGGCGTCTGCGAGCTGGGCCGCATACTCGGCCGCCTGCTGGGTGAGCTCTGAAATTCGAGCCTTAAGTTTACGGTTATGCTTTTGTCTGCGCCACCGGCGTACAAGGCAATGCCGCGCTTCCCAGAGGTGGAGGAGGTGGTTATCTACGTCTGATACCGCCTCGGAAAGCTGAATTTTGGTTTCGGTGGAGCGAAGGCTAGAAACCAATTGTTCGGACCATGACTGGTAGCCTTGCTCGAATATAGATGTAGTTGTGTTGTAATTTTTCCTAAATTTGGACCAGTCTGGGAGTCGAGCCTGTGTTGTGGGTTTTGCTAATGGTCTGGTCCGAATTGTAGTGTTTAGTATACAGTGGTCGCTACCGAGGGTTTCCTCAGTGTTGCCCAGTCAGCATACTGAATGTTACGGGTAAAGGTTAAATCCGGACACGTATCCCGAGTCACGGAGTTACCTATACGTGTTGGATGGACGGGGTCTGTGTGAAGAGTGAGGCCCAACGTAGACGCAAGCTCCGCCAACTTGCGTCCCCATTTCTCTTCACGGCGGTACCCCCAGACTCGACTGGGGGCGTTAAAATCGCCCACAATTAAGAGGGGGTCCCGACCCGCAGCTTTCAGCGCATGGGTGAAAAGGTCCGAGAATGATACATTCGGCAATTTGGATGGGCAGTAGACATTTAGAATGTGCAGTGGTGGATCCTGCTTGCGGAGGGGGAGGAGAGTCACCATTACATGGGAATAGCCAAGTTGGAGGTTCAAGTCGACCATATTTGCTGTGTAGTTTTTATGAACGCATAGACAAGATGAGGGGTCCTGCTGAAACGTCATATAGCTTGTTAGGGTGGCGCCTCTTCCTGGCTCCTGAAGGGCCACCACGGCGGGCATATGCTCGAAAGTTGAGAGGAAAAGCCGAACGTCGGCCCGCTTAGGGCGAGACAGCAGCCCTCGGCAGTTCCATTGAGTTACAGTGATGGGGAAGGCCAATTTAGATAAGGGGGAACGCCTATATCGAGGTTGTCCCGCCATGTTCAGGTTTTGGGGTTAGAGGAGGGAAGGTAGAGGCCCCGGAGCCATCAACCCGGGGCTGAAATTCAGCTCCTGGGAGGGGGCAGCTATCTTCCTCATTTTCGATGTCAATTTCTTGACGCGAAAATTTTGAGGGCCGGCTGGATACGTTTTTGAGAGGAGCGGCCCGGCGAGACGTGCGGGGGAGATTCGCGACATGTTGAGCGATCATGGTAGGAAGAGCCTCCATGACTTTGGCAATGATACGCTCCATTGCCGTCCCGATAAGGGTTTCGAATTTGGAGTTAAGGCGGGCCTCCAGAATGGCCACGGAGGAGTCCGAGGTCACCGGTGCCGCCGCATCGCTCTCCATGGCGCAGTACCAGCAATTGTTCATTTAATGCAGGGGCATGAAAGAACATATAAATTTTCAATTTTACTACTTCGATTGGTAGTACTGACGACTGTGGTAAGCACGGGAGCGCACGTGTGTTGCCATGCCGATAAAATAGTGGAAGGGGGCTTGTTTATTTACTAGTTCCGTAAAATTAGAGGGTTTCTTGAACGTCCCAAGAGAATGACGAAAGCCTACCCTTCCTCTCCTATCATTTGGCTTTCATTGCTTACCTTTTGTCGGCGTTCGTTGCAGTGCTAGATATAACTGGCTTACAAGAAAGGAAAGGCGCAGTATGTCCCACTTTCTCCGATGAATGTGCGTTTGGACGGTACACCATCACTCCTGTCGCGTGGCTTGGTTGGTTGCACAACTTTCATTTCCATCAGAAATGGGCGTCCTTTTCTCCGCCCCCGGCACGTGTGCCGGCGTAGACGGGGAGTCGAGCGCCCGCGGATTAAAGGCTGGCAGATAGCCCTTAGCTTGTTGTGGCCTCTTCCGCCAGATGGACAGTGCGGTGCTGGACTACAGGGTCCAAGCTTCGCAGCAGGGTATCCCGGCTACTCGTAATATTTTGTCCTATCTCTAGAGATTGTGGGCACTTCCAAATTATATAGTTGCGGGACCCTCTCGCCCCCCAGTGTTTGCACAGTTCCTAAGGTGTGATAGCGCGTGAAACGCCCAGACTGGGTTCGTGAACGTATGTTTGTAGCCGCCTCCACGCGACAGCTTCTCTATTATTTTGGGCTAACATCTGGCGGGGGTACCAGTCTACGTCCCAATTTATATTGGGCGATGATTTCCCCGTACTTTTGCAGACGCTCGTCGTATGCCCAGTGTTCGGGGGGCTCGACAGCTAACTGGAAGTAGAGAGCTCGCGCTAGCTCGTGAGCCGCCTCGTAACCAGGGACGGCAGCGTGAGCGGGTGTCCACATTAACCAATTTTTCCTATACAGCGTTCTTTGGGGGAGGCTTTTGGCCGCCTCCGGCGATATTCTCCCCTTTCAAAAATTTTGAATGGCAGTTTTGCTGTCGCTAATTATGAACTTGGCTTCCGTTCCTACGCACGCTAGTGCTATCGCAACTTCCTCCGCAGTCTCTAGGCGTTCCTTGGCGCGCGTTTAAGTGTGGGATTGCAGATAGCAGGAACTCTAGACAAGGTGATTGGGCCGCCCAACGTAGGCCCGCGTTTAGCAGCACCCTCTACGTTATCGACCAGTTGCTATAGCAACACGCCCGAACTGCCCGAACATACTATGGGCGCGAGCGGGCGGTGATCTCGCGCGCGGTGGGAAGAGAGGTTCAGGACCTATATTACTCTTACATCGTGCTCTCGGGTATGGCTTATGCCCTTCCTCTCACAAACACTATAGGTGGAGTCCTTAGTACGGGACACCAGTGCCTTCCTCTGCCGCCATCGCTCGTTTGACCAGTGCCTTTTGGGCTTTCAGGTCGGAGCAGGCGAGTATAGGGACGCCACCCAGTCCTCTCGGGTGGGGTTTGGGTTGGGTGTAAGAGCAGGTTTGCAGGGGCACGCCCACACCATGTGGAAGAGGTCCGAGGACATTTCCTCTCAGTGCGGGCACTCCGAGGAGAAGGCAGTGTCAAGGAGTTTAAGTTGTTTTTGTGGTTGTAGGAAGAAGGAAAAGGAAATGCACGGGCCTGCTACCGGCTTTGTTGCTCAGCCACTTCCGTTGCCTCGTGCAGAGAGAAGAGAAAATAGAGAAAGAAAGGGAAGACGGAGAGAAAGACGTGTGCCGCCATAACAGCCGTCGTCCACCATCGAAGCGGTGGCGGGTGCAATGACGGCCTACAACCGATAAAAACATTTGGCTGAAGGCTTAGCTTGGTTAAACCTGGTGATTGCGAAAGTAATACCGTGGCTACGCTCAGTTCAGCTTGTAGTGTTGCTGGTGGTGGTGCTTGTGATTGGACTTATGGTTATGCAGTGATATTACGTGGTTATTTTATGTACAACTAGTAGCGATTCGAGAATTGCTGTGGCTGCAATGATATACTTGGTTGTAGGCGAGGTTAATGCAGAATGCATTACTGCTGCTCCGGCACCGGCTGCAACGGCATTCTTCGGCTTTCATTTTCCCTCTACCGAAACGCACGTTCCTTATCGAGTCGCTCCTGTCACTGTTCCGGAGTTTCTTGGGCACGTCTCTGCCGTTTAGTCGCTTTCCGACGTTCGGTCCTCGAGGCAGATACACTACTCATTCCAGTATCGCTATGCATGGCGTTTAGCATAGTCATAAAGTCAGGACGCTCGTCCATAGAAGATTCTGCTGTCGATGCTGCACCTTGAGCTAGAGATACGCTATTCCCTTCTGTATCGTCATCGATGGTGTTGAGCATACTCATAAGATTAACTTCCGTAGAGGGTTGCCGTTGAGCTACAGAAACACTGCTCGCTTCTGTATCGTCATCCATGGCGTTAAGCATACTCATGAACGTAACTCCCGTAGACGCTGCACGTTGTCGCCGAGCGGCATACTGGACACGCCGATTAGAAAGTCTGTTCACGCTCTTCTTCGGTCTCCGTAGCTCGCCATTCTTTTCTCTTCGCAATCTGCCGAGCGGCTTTCATGGTAGGCGGCATCGCAACGTCTGGCCGGCGGCGCGTCACACGCCCGGTTTTACAGCAGATGGCCTGACGTCACACCGCTAGGCGCGCCGCGCGCAGTGGGCGCAGGATATGCAGCAGCCACCACGCGCGGCCTCGCCTCGCGACGGCACAAGTTGGAGCCCTGCTCTTGCAGCTGTGACGCCACACCACTAGGCGCGCCGCGCGCGGCGGGCGCAGGAGTTAGGCAGCAGCCACCAGCGCGTTCCTCCGCTCTCGTTAATCCTTTACACGGGTGGGGGTAAATATTGTGTGTTTTGGTACACCTGATTTATTTGCCTTAAAGTGTAGGCCAGTGTGAATTCCTCTTCTGAGGATGGGGTCGAGGGTGCCCGGTTAGAAACGTGGTGGTGTTGGCAGACTATGAGCGGTGGGATAGACTTCCTAGTACAAGCTGTTTTGCAGTAGTCGGTAGGCAAGGTCAGAGCTGCTTCGTAGTAGCTGGCAGGCCAGGTACGGGACCCTGCCCTGTTGAACGTTCCTACACGTCCCTCACAAGTCCGTTATGATTGTTTTGAAATCACAGTGCGTAGTTGCTAATGCTGTGGCAACCTCCTCTGCCTGTGTTACGTTTCGGGCTTTAAATGTGAGCCCGTCACCGTTTCGAACTCGTGGATCACTGCCGCCGTTTACCACCCGCCTTGGTGCGGGCGGGACGCGTCCACGTAGTACACGCCGGGTTTCCCTCCATATTAAAATTTGTCGGGCTAGTTGGTTCATAGTTCAATGCAATAAAAAGCTGCGCTAATAAGACACGGACGAAGGAAAGGCAGGACGCACATAAACGCAGACTGACGCAAGGTGCGGCCTATCGCCGCACCTTGCGAGCTCATGATCCTGCGTCCGCACTAAACGGTAGCCGGAAGTTGAATGACTGCGCCACCCAGGCGGGTTGAAAAAATCCGAATTCGTCCATATTCGTCCCTCCAAAAAATGCATAGAATAGATAAAATCGCGACTTGGATCAGAACCAATACCCGGGAGAGAGTAAATTAGTCCTGGGACTTTTCATTCACCAGCGTAAGCTGGCGACGACCACGTTCGACAAGCTAAAAAGGCGGGAGACGAGGTTGGCCGAATGGTCCACAAAGCCTCGAACAATAAAGAGGGACTGAGAAGCAAGGGCGCTCTACGACTGGCCAGTGTATTTGTAACAAATAGAAGCCTGCACTCGACCCCATATCTCCACTTCCAGAAACACGACGAGAACATCCTTGCCAAACCAAAACGAATCCGGCACCTGACAATAGCTGGCCTTTCAGCAACCAATCCGGCCTCATATATCGTTCGGACCTCATCATCGCTCACTCCTGGACTTCATAAAATCAGCCAACATTTTCGCATTCATTTATTCATTTCATACCCTACTGATGCCCTGAAGCAATAAATATTGTAACGTTCGCGTACAACTCCGAATTAAAAAAGAACATCCTCGAGGTGATCACGCGCAAAAGAGCGAAGACGGTCCTCTACTTCTCTATTCCCACGTAAAACCTGAAACTCCAAGGTCTGGTTCTGACGAACTCGTTCGAGGAGATGAGAGACGCCCACATCACAAGCCAATACACACGATTATCGCAGGCACCGTCTGGGTGTCTCCTATTAACCAGTCTACTCATACAACACGCGACTCTAACCGAGAGAGTAAGACTTCCCCAGGAGTGGCGATAAGCCCTGCACGTAACACCCCCCCCCCTCCCACTAATATGTCCAGGGATGACCATGAGGGCAGGCGCATGGCCAGGGCAGACATCTTAGCTCACAGCTATGGTGAGCTAAGATGTCTGTCCTGCGTGTTCTACGTGGACGCGTCCGGCCCGCACCAAGGCGCGTGGAAAATGGCGGCAGTGATCCACGAGTTCAAAACTGTGACGGGCTCACATTTAAAGCCCGAAACGTAACACAGGTAGAGGAGGTCGCCATAGCATTAGCAACTACACACTGTGAATTCAAAACAATCATAACGGACTCGCGAGGGACGTTTAGGAACGTTCAACAGGGCTGGCCTGCCAGCTACTATGAAACAGCCTTGCCAACCGACCTTGCCTACTGACTACTGCAAAACAGCTTGTACTAGGAAGTCCATCCCACCGCTCATAGTCTGCCACCACCACCACCTCTCTAACAGGGCAACGTCGACCCCATCCTCAGAAGAGGAATTCACACTGGCCTACACTTTCAGGCAAATAACTCAGGTGTAGCAAAACACACAATATTTACCCCCACCAGTGTAAAGGATTAACGACAGCGGAGGAAACGCATGTTTCTTCGCCTCCTTATGAACACCATGATGTGCCCGGCGTCACGTCACTCCCCTGATGGGACTGGGGCAGGCAGGTCACCGCCGCTTGCGGCGGGGGTTGGCCTGCCACCGAATTTTATTGCGAAAGCAATATTACCTTCACTTTCAGCTCATCGCGAGGCGAGGCCGCAGTAGCTACCGTTGACCTTTAGGTTTACCTCTGCTATGACGTCATACCATCTGCCGCGAAAACCAGGGGCCCAACTTGTGCCGTCGCGAGGCGAGGCCACGCGTGGTGGCTGCTGCCTAACTCCTGCGCCCGCCGTGCGTGACGCGCCTAGCGGTGTGACGTAGCAGCCTTATGTGACATCACAGTTGCAAGAGCAAGGCTCCAACTTGTGCCGTCGCGAGGCGAGGCCGTGAGTGGTGGCTGCTGCCTAACTCCTGCGCCCGCCGCGCGCCTAGCGGTGAGACGTCACAGCTGCAAGAGCAGGGCTCCAACTTGTGTCGTCGCGAGGCGAGGCCGAGCGTGGTGGCTGCTGCCTGAATCCTGCGCCCGCCGCGCGCGGCGCGCCTAGCGGTGTGAAGTCACGCCATCTCCTCTAAAACCGGGCGCGCGACGCGCCGCCGGACAGACGTTGCGATGCCGCCTACCACGAAAGCCGCTCGGTAGAATGCGAAGAGAAAAGAACGGCGAGCTACGGAGACCGAAGAGCGTGAAGAGAGACTTTCTAAGCGGCGTGCCCAGTATGCCGCTCGGCGACAACGTGCAGCCTCTGCGGGAGTTACGTTTATGAGTACGCTTAACACCATGGATGACGATACAAAAGCGAGCAGCGTATACCTCTAGCTAAACGGCAACACTCTACGGAAGTTACTCTTATGAGTATGCTCAACAACATGGATGACGATACAGAAGCGAGCAGCTTATCTCTAGCTCAACGTGCAGCCTCGACAGCAGAATCTACGGAAGAATCTATGGACGAGCGTTCTGACTTTATGAGTATGCTAAACGCCATGGACAGCGATACTGCAATGAGTAGCGTATCACTCTCGAGGACCGAACGCCGGAACGCGACTAAACGGCAGAGACGTGCCCAAGAGGCTCCGGAACAGCGACAGGTGCGACTCGATAAGGAACGTGCGTCTCGGGACAGGGAAAATGAGAGCCGAAGAAAACGACGTGCCGAACAAACTGCTAAACAACGAGAAGAACGTCAGATTAAGCAAAGGGAGAAGGCTTTGATCAATGCCGGTCTGATGCAAGCTAGCGGTGATGTTGAACAAGAGCGTTGAGAAGAGTACCAACGACGTGTGTTTGAGTTTCAGTCAGCCACGAGGGACTTTAATAGACGTTTCACTTTCTTCAAATTGTCCCTTAAACCTACATTTAAAGCACCGGTTCGAGTACAGCCTTACACACCTGGAGTAAGGCCGACCTCGCTTAGTGTTCAGCCGAGCGCACTTGGAACTGGAGGTCTGACACATCCTCATGCACGTAGTAGAGATGGGTTCAACAAGATTGTCGGCACTTCGGTTGCTACTTCTGTAGGCGGTGTAGCCATGCAGTCTATAGGAGGTGAACCCACCAGGGGCAGTACAGCTACTAAGAGTGTTTCTAACGTTCAGCCGGTGCCGGAGCAGCAGTAATGCATTCTGCATTAACCTCGCCTACAACCAAGTGTATCATTGCAGCCACAGCAATTCTCGCATCGCTACTAGTTGTACACAGAATAGCCCGGTATTATCACTGCTAACCACAAGTCCAATCACAAGCACCACCACCAGCAACACTACCAGCTGAACAAAACGTAGCCACGGTATTGCTTTCGCAATCACCAGGCTTAACCAAGCTAAACCTTCAGCCAAATTTTTTATCGTTTGTAGCCGTCATTGCACCCGCCACCGCTTCGATGGTGGTCGACGGCTGTTGTTGCGGCGCGCGTCTATCTCTCCATCTTCTTTTTCTTTCTACATTTTCTCTTCTGTCTGCACGAGGCAGCGGAAGTGGCTCAGCTACAGAGCCGGTAGCAGGCCCGTGCATTTTCTTTTCTTTCTTCCTACAATCACAAAAAACAACAACATAAACACCTTGACACTGCCTTCTCGGAGTGCCCGCACTGAGAAGAAATGTCCTCGGGCCACTTCCACATAATGTGGGCGTGCCCCTCCAAACCTGCCCTTATACCCAACCCAAACCCCACCAGAGAGGACTGGACGGCGACCCTACTCGCCTGCTCCGACCTCAAAGTCCAAAAGGCACTGGTCAAACGAGCGATGGCGGCAGCGGAAGGCACTGGTGTCCCGTACTAAGGACTCCACCTATAGTGTTTGTGAGAGGAAGGGCACACGCCTGACCTGAGGGCACGGTGTAAGAATTATGTAGGTCCTGAAAGTCTCTTCCCGCTGCGCGCGAGACCGCCGCCCGTTCGCGGCCATAGAATGTTCGAGCAGTTCGGGCATGTTGCCATGGCAACTGGTCGATAACTTAGAGGGCGCTGCCAAACGTGGACAGTTGACAGCCGTGTGGTGCGGACGCGTGTTCCATCGCTCCTCCGATTGCACGTGGCTACCGGAAACGGACAGACTGGCGACAGCGGGAGCTTCCAAAACGTCAAATAGATGAGTTCTTTCTTTTATTAACTTTATGTCGTTTTCAGCTAGTTAGGTTAAGTGCAGCCTAAAGAATAGATTTCAGCTCTTTGTCCTAGCGGCCTGGTTTTTCGTGCCGGCACCTAGGTTTTCTCCGCGTTCATCCTTTAACTATCTTGTTTAGATAAATACTTTTTTCTAGGCTATTGGCATTCGCAGAATTGATTTTAAAGCGTGTTTGCTAGTCGTTTCTTGTGTCTTCTTTTGGCAATTTGTATATTCTGAGAATTCGTAATATATAGTTCAGTCGATACATGCTTAGGATGTGCAATCAAAAAAAGGTAAAGTGTACTCAGTTTGAGGCGCAGGTTAATCTCAAGGAAACGCGTTTTGACTCTGTAGGTGAAGCGGAAGGCAGCGACTTTTTGTGTCGGTGTTGCGTGCTGAGTGCGCGTCTAGGTAGATCTGATCAAGAAAGGGGCAGTTTAGTGTCTCGTGTGGATGGTTTAGAAAATGAAGTACGTTTGTTAAGGGCAGAAAATCAGAAACTGCTTGGACAGCTTCCTCAAATTGAAAAAAAACGTGGCCGACTTTATTCTTGGAACCAACGAGGACGAACATTCCAGTGCGGTATACGTGGCTGGGACCAGCACTGGCATGGAAAGTAGGTCAGGCGGATCCGAACCGTCACAGTTATTTAGAAGCAGGTACTAAGAAGCCGGAAAAAAAAAGAAAGAAGTAAGGAAGAACTAAAATCGCAGAGATAAGGACACAGATAACCGAAAGCAGGAGCCAACAGTTGGGAGAGGGAGAGAGAAGGCCCAGGTGCTTATCGCCGGAGATTCTAATACCGCTGTCACACGGGCATTTCGAAGGTCCTCGAAGCGATTGCCTATCGACTCGAAGGCCTTCGAAAGCTGCCAGACGGGCGTTTTCAATGACCATTGAGTCGATAGTCTATCGAGTCAGCGGAGCAGTTCAGAACTCCATCAAGATCTCGAAGGCCCTCGAACGTCCGCAAGGTTGCTAGCGCTGACCCGAGGAGCGTCACGTACACACGTGCACAGCGCGTTTACGATTCAAAAACGTGAACAAGCGTTATTTTATATCTTTAATTTACGCGGTAAAATATTAATATCCGTAATAATCTTTAAAAAATCGCTCTTTTTAAAGCAAATAATTTATTCACTCTCTACCCCTGTAACATCTGCCGCCGAGAAATGCAAACGCAATGCAAAGCACAGCCGTATAAACGCCAGCGAGTTAAAAAAAAAAACTCAAAATTGTCTTTGAATAACAACTAAACCGCTGCAGTTACTAAAAAAATGTAACAGTTACATTTTATTTTGCATTTATAGAGAGATTTTAGTTCTTTAAGCAAAACCGAAAGCAACGATACTGGCGCCACAAAAGTTTGGCGCCAAGCACCATAACTATGTCAATAGACCGAGTTTTGCCGTGTAGCAGCGGCACAACTCCTTCGAGTTCGATCGCGATTGAAAATCTCGAAGGCTATCTACTCAATCGCCTTTGAAAATGACCGTGTGACTAGGGTATAACATGAGCAGATATCTTGGAACATGTAAAGCGTGATAAGAGAGTGTTATTTGGAGCCTTCCCAGGAAGCACAATGAGGGCAGTGCTGAAAAAGAGTAAAAAGAGGCTGTTGAAAAATTCCGCAGAGCGCAGTATGGTAATAGTAGCCGCGGGGCTAAACGATGTCCTAAATGGTGACGCTGCAGGAGGGATGGAAAGTTTAACTAAGGGAGTTGACGATATCAGGGCAATAACACAACATGCGCAGATAGTTGTATGCACAATACCGGAGGTGCTAGGATTGAACGGAAAGATGGAAAAGGACATGGTGACAGGTAATCAGGACATAAGAAAGTTAAGCCTGGAGATGCGTTTCGAAGTGGTTGACGTAAACAGGGAGGTGCATAAAGTAGGTTTTGGTAGGGCTTTTCAGCGAGATGGCATTCATTTTCACAAAAGGGTGGGAGCAGAGATCGGCTGGCGCCTGGCAGGCAGGGCTGTAGCTTTTTTAGGGGGTTCGCGAGGACTCCGTGCACAGAGGTAGTTAGAAGTGAAGCAGAAGAAAGTGTAATAACGGAGGCTGAGCCCCAAAAAATGGCAAAGAGTAGGTCGAGAAAGAAAAGTACAAAAAAGAAATTTAACACTAGGATCAGCTACATAAACATGCATGTAAGGTAGAAAAGGAGAGAAATGGCTAGAGATAGAACAGCAGTTGAAGGATGACAAAATAGGTGTGTACGTTCTTTGCGAGACTCATCTCAGGGATCTAGAAGATCCGCCGTTTATAGAAGGCTACTTGGGAAGGGTGCAACAGAACGAGAACGGAAAAAAAGGGTGGAGGGGTAGGTATGTTGACACACCAGGGAACAAATTGGCAAATAATTAAATCATCTTGTAAAGAACACATCTGGGTTCAGGAAGAATTGCCGGTATAAGAACATGGCTAGGGGTAGTTTATTTAGGAACAGGACATCAATACAGGCAAGAAAACAAGGATGTTGTTGAATGTCTCAGTGAGGATATAAGCGAGTTTGGAAACGGGGCCAATATTATTCTGCTGGGGGACATGAACGGCCACATCAACGATCTGGATGGATACACGGATTGTAACGGGAAGCTAATGCTAGATTTCTGGATACACGATCTAGTTATAGTAAATAGAGAAACAAAATGTGAAGGACAAATCACGTGGGAATCCCGCAACAGGCAGAGGACCATTGACTATTGTCTAATGTCGCAGGAAATTTATAGCAAGGCCACAAAAATGGAAATAGACGAAGAATGGGAGTGTAGTCTGGGAAGTGATCATAAACGTATTAGTCTGCAGATGGGGCCCTTGATGAAAAGAGAAATGGAACTTAGACAAAACGTAAACGCAAAATTAAACGACGATCAAATAGCGCAGATAGCAGCAGACATCGAGTAAGCAATAGAGGAACGCCCCATGGAAGACTGGGATTATGAACAGGTAGAACTACTGATAAGGAGGAAAATAAAGGAGGTTAAAGTAGCAAACCGCTGGAATGGAAAAAGGAAGCCACGGAGCTGGTGGAATAAGGAAATCAGGGAAGCTGCTGAACAACGACGGGCTACTTCAAGGGAACACCGAGTGGCAGAGGAAGCACAGGTATCTCAGGAGGAAATCGACCAAAAATAGGAATCATATCGACAAAAGAAACTTGAGGTGCAGGCACTCGTCCAAAGTAAAAAAGGCAGTCCACCGATCGCTGGATGGCTGACATACACGATGCCTCTAGAGGCGGAGCAAGAAAATTCTGGAACCATATAAGCTGGCTAGGGAAGAAGAACCAAAGAAAGCAGAATCGGATTCAAGATAACGAGGGAGATTGTTTAAAGAGAGACAACGCAGTGAACTACATTACATCAGTTATAGCCGAGTCATTTAAGAGTGACGACAGGGTAATCTCCGCAAATCAGGAAGCAACACAAAGTAGCAGAATACAAAGCAGCTTAGAACTGACCAATCTAAGCCGGAAAAAGTCAGAAAAAAATATTCCTAAAAACACATCTACAGGAATAGATGGAATTCCGATCAAGCTGATTAATGAACTTGGTCCAAAAAGTTAGGAAGCGTTGTTAAAAGCTCTGGAAACAGTCATAAGGAGCAAGCAAATTCCGGACAGCTGGCGGCAGAGTAAAATGAATTTGACTTATAAAGGGAAAGGAGAAAGGATGCAAATAAAATCCTACAGGCCGATTACCATAACATGTTATGTACAGGTTAGCCATGCAGGCGGTGAAATTAAAGGTGCAAGCATGGGTTGAAAGTAACAAGATACTCGGAGAACTTCAGAACGGCTTTAGAAATGGCAGGCGCTTAGATGATAGCCTGTTCGTGCTTACCCAATGCAACGAAGTATCTAGAGTGGAAAATAGACCTTTTTATTTGGCCTTCCTGGACATAAACGGGGCGTACGACAACGTAAGCAGGGAACTCCTGTGGAACATATTAAAAGAAGACGGTTTCGGTTATGCGATAATAGAGTTCCTACAGGAAATATAACGGGATAACAAAGTAGAAATTACGTGGGAAGGGATAAGAAGTACGGAAGATGTCAAAGTATGCAAAGGATTAAGACAAGGCTGTCCTCTATCACCGCTGCTGTTCATGCTTTATATGATAAACCTGGAACGGAGGATACAATACAGTAACCTAGGTTTTAACCTGTCATATAGATTAAGTGGAAAGGCGGCAGAGCAGCGCCTCCCCGGTTTGATGTATGCAGAAGATATTGTGCTGCTAGCTGAGGGTCTGGAAGAATTGCAAACTCTAGTTAATGAAGGAAAGAAGCCAACAGTCGGCGAGGCCAAGGAAAGCATTGGGGATGGTACTTTGTCTTTTTTTTTAATGTTTACTTGGATAATCACAGAAATTAGTAATGTAGACTGTTTAGGGGAAAGATAATTAAACACAAAGTAGAAGAAAAAACAACTTGCCGATGGTGGGAACCGATGTAGCTCAGCGGCCGATGTAGCTCAGTTGGAAGAGCACCGGACGCGTTATTCGGAGGTCGTGGGTTCGGTTCCCACCATCGGCACGTTGTTTTTTCTTCTACTTTGTGTTTAATTATATCTCCCCTAAACAGTCTACATTACTAATTTCTGTGATTATCCAAGTAAAAATTAAAAGAAAAAAAGACAAAGTACCATCCCCAATGCTTTCCTTGGCCTCGCTGACTGTTGGCTTCTTTCCTTCATGTATTATAACGAGCACCCTCATTTCCCCTTAATTGAAACTCTAGTTAAGTATTGCGGAGACAAAGGGGACGCTTTAGGCTTCAGTGTTAGCGCAGTTAAGTCGGATTAGATGATTTTCAACGGCTCAACTAATCAGGGTCTTAAAATACAAGGCCATGAAATACCCAGAGTAGCAAAATATAAATATCTGGGGGTATGGGTAAACGAAGGATTGGCATACATTGGAAAGCATGAGCAATCACTTAAGGCCAAAGGGCGAAGGAATGCCGGCATATTGAAGCATAAGGCATTGTGGGGATACAATAGGAATGAGGTTTTGAGGGGTATTTGGAAAGGAATTATGGTGCCCGGACTTACTTTCGGAAACGCGGTTCTGTGCCTAAAATCAGAGGTACAGTCAACATTAGAAATAAATCAGAGATCCGTTGGACGATTAGCACTAGCTGGCAAAGGCAAAACCACAAATGAGGCAGTACAGGGAGATATGGGCTGGGCATCTTTCGAAGTACGGGAAGCTCAGAGTAAAATATTATATGAGGAACGCCTGAGGAAATTGGACAGTAACAGATGGGCAGCTAAAGTATTTAAATACCTGTACTTAAAAAGCGTTGACTCAAAATGGAGGAAAAGAACTAGGAAACTAACTAGTAAGTATGCTAGTCACAAGGACGGAGAAATAAAGAGCATTAAGCAACAAGTGAAAAACACATAAGGTAAAAATTGGATAAATTCGATGGAAAAGAAACAGAGTGTGGAGTTATACCGAAAGTGGAAAATTCAGATCAGGAAGGAAGATTTCTTTGATAACTCAAGAAGCAGTGCCCTACTTTTTGAAGCTAGATCAGGGTGCCTTAGAACACGCGGCTACAAAAAGAAATTTAACAATGGAGATGACGCATGTGCTGCATGTGGTAACACCAGTGAAGCAAATGACCATATTATACTCAAATGTAATGGTATCCATCCGGAAGTTGGTGCAGGCGCAATCACAGTTCCTGAAGCGCTGGGGTTTAGAGATACCAGTGGCCGGGTGAATAAACCGGCGGTGGAAACTAGCAAAATACGACTGGAAGATTGGTGGCTTAAAAGCAGAGAAGTGACATAATGTTAGTAATGTAGAAACAAAAATTTAATAAATAGAATGATGGTTTATTTAACCAATTTAAATCAATAAATTAAGAAATAGAGAGATAAAATGAGCATGATAGCTACTGCTACCACCCCGTTTCAAAGGGGACGCTCCTATATTCCATCCCTCCATCCATCGATCCTACGTTGGGCGGCCCAATCACCTTGTCAAGAGTTCCTGCTATTTGCAATCCCACACTTAAACGCGCGCCAAGGAACGTCCGCAACATAGCAACTGCGGAGGAAGTTGCGATAGCACTAGCTTGCGTAGGAACGGAAGCCAAGTTCATAATTAGCGACAGCAAAACTGCCATTCAAAATTTTGGAAAGGGGAGGATATCGCCGGAGGCGGCCAAAATCCTCACCCAAAGAACGCTGAATAGGAAAATTCAGTTAATTTGGACACCCGCTCACGCTGCCGTCCCTGGTATAGTGCCCTAGAATGTTGATATCCCTGGTAACGAGGCGGCTCACGAGCTAGCCCGGGCTCTCTACTTCCGGGTAGCCGTCGAGCCCCACGAACACTGGGCATACGACCAGTGTCTGCAAAATTACGGGAAAATCATCGACCATTATAAATTGGGACGTATACTGGTACCTCCGCCAGATGTTACCCTAAATAATAGAGAAGCTGTCGCGTGGAGGCGGCTACAAACATACGTTCACGAACCCGGTCTGGGCGTTTCACGTGCTACCAGACCTTAGGGACAATAATCTGTGCAAACACTGTGGGGCCAGAGGGACCATCGACCACATAATTTGGGAGTGCACACAATCTCCAGGGATAGGACAAAATATACAAGTAGAGTAGCCTGGGATACCCTGCTGCCAAGCTTGGACCCTGCGGTCCAGCAGCTTACCGTCCATCTGGCGGAAGAGGCCACAACAAGCTGAGGGCTACCTGCCAGCCTTTAATCCGCGGGCGCATGACTCCCCGTCTACGCCGGCACACGTGCCGGGGGCGGAGAAGAGGACACCCATTTCCGATGGAAATGAAAGTTGTGCAACCAACCAAGCCACACGACAGGAGAGATGGCGTTCAAACGCACATTTCTCTGAGAAAGTGTGACATACTGCGCCTTTCCTTTCCTGTAAGCCAGTTATATCTAGCACTGCAACGAACGCCGATAAAAGGTAAGCAATGAGAGGCAAATGATAGGAGAGGAAGGGTAGGCTTTCGTCATTCTCTTGGGGCGTTCAAGAAACCCTTTAATTTTACGGAACTAGTAAATAAACAAGCCCCCTTCCAATATTTTATCGGCATGGCAACACACGTGCGTTCCCGTGCTTACCACAGTCGTCAGTACTACCAATCGAAGTAGTAAAATTGAAAATTTATGTGTTCTTTCATGCCTCATTTTTTGCTACTTTTGCTGTTTACATTAGATGAACAATTGCTGGTACTACGCATCGCCTATGTGTATACTTTGAACATTTCACTCAGTTTCTGTATTTTTTGTTTGCACTGGGCATATGGTGTCCAATAAAGTTTTGAAAGTTTTCATTCCCTTTTCGTCTGTGATGGTGATTATATTGAAGCGAAAAACTTCACTAGGCTAGTCAACTCGGAGTTTCAGGACGCGGGATCGAATCCCGGCCTCGGCGGCCGCTTTTCGTTGGAGGCGAAAAGCAAGGCGCCCGTGTGCTCTGAGATGTCAGTGCACGTTAAAGAACCCCAGGTGGTCGAAATTTTTGGAGTCCTCCACTACGGCGTCTCTCATAGCCTGAGTCGCTTTGGGACGTTAAACCCCACAAACCAACCAACCAACCAACCAACTTGTGCTCCGTCGTTAGAAAAGCCATAGCTGCGCATGCGCAAACTACATGACGTCACAGGAGAAGAAGAAGAAGAATGTTGCACTGCGCTAGGTTTTCAACCCATCGGCAGTGGGAGGCCACTCTGCTATGCTCTGACCTAGCGACCCAGCGTAGGCCTGTAACTTAGGCAAGAGCAGCAGAACAGGCCACTGGGGTCATTAAAGAAGACGCCACTCACTCCCCCTCCCCCTTTGTTTATACTTTTTTAAATAAAGTTTTCTCTCTCTCTCTCGGCGTGGCATCGTGACACCGTAGGTTGGGTAAGAGAAGAATGACAGGAGACGAGGCATCGGGTGCTGCCGCTCAGGCCGAAGCCACTCCTGCACGGCGGAATCAAAACAAGAGGAGATGGCGGGCCGAGGAAAGGGAACAGCGTGCCAAGCGGTTGGAAAATAGACGTATGAGTGACGCAGCGAGACAAGCGCGTTTTTCTGCTGAGAACACTGGATGTATGTATGTATAACTTTATTAAGGAGCCGGCAAACGACAGATTAAAGCGTCGTGACGCTGGCCAAGAATTGACCCGTGGTTATGCCCTACACTGCATTACCTTTTTGGCCCATTTGTAGTGGGTTGTGAGGCTTGTGCTTTTCTAGTAGCGCACCCCGAGCCTGCTGGACGGCCCATAATTGAAAGTCTTTGTCTGCACTTTGCACAGCACTTTGAAGTTCTGGCTGGTATATCTTGGAGGCAGCTTCGATCGGGAACCTGGCACAGTCCCACATGATGTGCCATTGGTCCGCCGGACCCACTTGACATACACTGCACATGTCCCTCGTGTAGATGTCTGGGCGGAGGGCGTGTAGCACTGCCGGGGAGAGGATTGACCCGGTTTCCATTTTCCTTAGGATGACCGCCTCCTCCCGACTAAGTGCCGTGCGAGGCGGCGGCATTGTCCGCCGAGATAGGCGGTACCATTTAGTCACTTCCTCGTAACCGGTCATTCGGTCTTTTGTTTCGAACCACCACTCGCAGCTCTTGAGGGCGCGGAAGGTAAGCGCTCGCGGCGCCGGATGGGCCATCTCGTTGTGATTCGGTGAGGATACACAATCTCCCGCGTGCGCCGGGAGCCACTTGATGCGGATAGTGTTGCCGCGGTCTTGGAGCTGGAGCTTACTGATCATGGCAGCCGCCGGTGCGCACACTCGCTCCTTGGAAAAGTTGCGCACAGCGTTCCTCGAGTCGCTGAGCACGGAGCGACACTACACCTCCGAGATCTCCAGAGCGATGCAACCTCCTCGGCGTCTGTGGCATCCGTGCACCGCACGCTCGCTGCCGCCGGTAGCCGCCGCAACGGTCACTACCACAAATCCTTCTCGCATGTATTCCGCTGCGTCCACGTACCGGGCGTGCGGGTTCTGGGCGTGTTGCTCGACGAGGACTTGGCCCCGCGCCTGCCGCCGTTTTTGGTTGTACTCAGGGTGCATGTTCTTTGGGATGGGGTCCACGTGGGTGTGAGCCTATGCCTCATCGCTGCTCTCGCACGATTGCCGACTGGGATCTCTGGGATTGTAACCCAGGGACGTCACTATGCTGCGGCCTGTCTTGGTTGTAGGGAGGCGCTCCATTTGCGCAGTGAGCTGCTCCTCGGCTATTTCTTCTAAGGTGTTATGGACGCCGAGCTGCAGGAGCTGAGCCGTACTCGTGGTACCCATTAATCCCAGCGCCGTCTTGTAAACCCGTCTGATCAGCGTGGTTATCTTTGTCCTGTCAGTTACCTGCCCGTTGTGGTAGGCCGCAACGTAGGCGGTATGACTGATCACGAATGACTGGAAGAGGCGCAGAAGGCTGTTTTCACGCATTCCTGCCCGTCGTGTCAGTACTCAGTGTATGAGACGGATAGCGTCCATTGCCTTGGTGGTAACCTGGTTGATGGTATCTTCGTTGCGGCCGTTCTTGTTCAGTAGCAGTCCCAGGACCCTGATCTTGGGAACTGCGGGGATGCGCTGCCCCGATACAGTCACAATCTTTATATGGTCACACTCCCGATGTACACCCTGAGTATCATTGCCGCTCGGCGATCTGCCCGCGCCTCCACCCTCTGGTGCCAGTATGGTACACGGTCTGACGCCGTGTATGTTGATGCGGCACCCAACCTCTATGTCCTCGCCACTGTTTCCAATATACGAACCCCCCCCCCCCTCCATCGCCACTATCCCTGCTCTCACTTTTACTGCCGTAGAGGAAGCAGCCATCGCCCTCACCATTGCCAGCACACCAACCCTTTTCATATTTAGCGACTCTAAGACCGCAGTCCGCAACTTTGCAAAGCATAGAATCTCTTCCTCTGCGCTCAATATTCTTAAGCATCTACACGGATGCTTCACACAATCCGGACTTTCCTCACATCTGCACTGTTGTATTCACGGATATTCGCCGCTCAACTTTCAATGCCAGCTCCATACACTGCACTAGCATCGCTGAGGCTGAATGCTTGGTCATTACACTCGCTATTGCACACATCAGTCAGTTGCAGACTCAGCACATCACAATATACACAGACTCCCATACAGTATACGGGGAGCACAGCGCCACGTCTGCAATGATGAGCTCACCAATGTTTTTGTTTGAGGTGTCCCTTTTGCTGAGCGTTTCACTAGAAGCTCCGTCTGCCACATTCCGGCTGAAGTCTACCTGGACTGACCGACGCGAAAATTGGAAGCGGATGCCAATTCTGGACAGCTGCCACCGCCTCCGCTGGCAACCAGGACGGACTACGCGTATCGACGCTATCGATAAAGGAAGCAAGCTATATCTACCGCCACTTCACCGCCCCCCGCTGGGGCACAGCGCCACGTCTGCAAAGATGAGGTCACCGATGTTTTTGTTTCAGGTCAGTTACGTTGACTGCTCTTATGCCGTGTAAAAAGCGACAATCGCTTTCTTATTGCGGTGTTGTGCCCCAGTGAGTGGTATGTTGCCTTCATGAACTGTGAGGGGTTTGTAAAAATCCTGCTTTGTAGGATGCTATTGCTCCTGTCAGGGGACGTTGAAACGAATCCTGGACCTAGCCCTGAAGAAGTTCTGTCAACTGTCTTAGAAACCGTGCAGAGAATTTAAACAAGGCAGCATGATCTTCGCAATGACCTTTGCGCTCTAAAGAATTGGCAGGCGTCCGTTGACGTTGATGAAGCTCGAATTCGGGTGTTAGAAGTTGACTGTGCTACACTAAAAAACACCAGTGCTTCACCAGTTGAGACGCCGGAGGCTGTTCTCGGAATCTCGGAAAAGTTAAAGCCTATTGAATCGCGCTGCGATGACACAGAAAACCGGCTACGCCGTTCTAATCTACTTTTCTTTGGCCTACCGGACACCTCTGACGAAACCTGGTCATCCGCGGAGACTAAAGTAATAAACATGCTCGGAGACCTTCGGTGCGACAGTGGAGCCGTCTAAAATAGAGCGCGCACATCGCCTCGGGAAGCATCAAGAAGGTAAATGCAGACCTATTATCGTAAAATTTGCCCTGTTCAAAGACAAACAGCACATTCTGGAAAAGGGGCCCAAATTCAAGAATACAGATTATGCTGTACGAGAAGATTTTTCGTTAAAGACACGGATAGCTAGAAAACACCTACTTGATTTTGCGAAGTCACAGAACGCCTCGGAGACGTCGACAAACTGCACGTTGGTGACAACACCTACGTAGTCGATGCAGTATCTGGGAATGTCGTACGATCTAAAAGATAGCTCACACGGGAAAAGGTGGCTGGTACAATCGATCTTTGTAACTCTTCACGTCGTAAACACTCGCCATTACAATTACATTTATCATGCACTAATATTCGTAGTCTGCTATCAAAACGTGTCGAACTAACTTCGTACCTGGAGAACAGTGAGTGTGACACTTTAGCATTAACTGAAACTTGGCTTAAACCTGATATTTCTGACACTGAAGTACTGCCCGATACTAACGACTACGTAGTCTACCGCAAAGATAGAGAAAACAAAAGGGGAGGAGGTGTTCTAATAGCCATCAGGAAGGGTATAGCACACCAACTTGTCAATTTACCCAGTCCTCTTGAGATTATTTGGATTTGCATCAAATCATCACTTGTTCATTCAATAATAGGTGTATGCTACAGACCGCCAGAGAGCTCCGATGTTTTCATTTCTCAGTTGCGCAATAGCCTCAGTGGCATACGAACCAAATTTCCTAAAGCAAATATATTTCTAATGGGTGACTTTAATTACCCGGATATTGACTGGTCTAACCTCACCTCTAGCTCTCGCTGCTCTAAAGAATTCATCGATTTAATTTTGGATTTTTCACTAACTCAGTTAGTAAAGCAACCCACACGCGGAACTAATATTCTCGACCTAGTTCTGATGTCATGCCCCGAGACCTCAAGCGCCATTTCTACTAGTGAGGGATTCAGTGATCATCAGATTCTTAATTTTACAGTTAGCATATCATCACATGCGCGGCATCTCAAATCAAAACTCATCTTCAACTATAAAAAAGCTGATTGCAATTCCATTAATTTTGGTCTGCAGGAATTTTCTTCCACGTACCTTTCTACTTTCTCTTCCCGTACTGTCAATGAAAATTAGACCTTGTTTAAAGAAAAGTTGCTGTCGTTAATGCGTGTTCACATACCACAATTCTCATTTCGGATCAACATTTCTAAGCCATAGTATCATAGGTCACTCCGCTCACTTAAGAATAAAAAGAAGCGCTTATTCAAAACCATGAAAAAATCTCGATCCCCCTCACTGAAACTGCAACAGAAACATGCCGTCCGTAAAGCGAAACGCAAATTTTATTCCCATGCCCTTAAATCCCTTATGCACAACAACCCGAAAACATTCTGGAGAACAATAGCCCCAGCCACCACGCAGGCCCAAATCGCTCTGCAGGATGAGGACAGAAATTTCATTATTGACGAAGAAAGTGCGACCATATTTAACAATTACTTCACTTCAGTGTTCACCCAAGAGGACCATTCTAACATTCCCGCCATCGCCGAAGTCGACTATAGATATATGACCCCGATTGAATTAACTGTTGAAGGCATCACGTATTTAATCAATAGTCTTAAAGTGTCCACTAGCAGACGGACACAACGCAAAAATTCTAAAACTCACTTTAACCACTAGTAGCTTAATCCTGTATCATATTTTTCAGCAGTCCCTATCTACAGGCGAACTTCCGTTTGATTTGAAAATTGGCAAAATCATCCCCGTGTTCAAATCTGGTGACAGAAATAATATTAGTAACTACCGGCCCATATCTTTAACAAGTATTGCATGTAAGCTTCTAGAGCACATCACTGCTTCAAACGTTGCGCAGCATCTTGAACATAACAGCTTTTTTTTTTCCCCATCAGCACGGTTTTAGAAACGGACTGTCGTGCGATACACAACTCATGGAATTTACCCACGAAGTGCATTCTAACATGAACGATAACCAACAGAGTGATTGCATTTTCATCGATTTTTCTAAGGCATTTGATCGGGTAGCACATTGTCGTTTAATTTCCAGACTTTCCGCTTTAAACATTGACTCATTAACGCTATCATGGATTAGAAATTTTCTCTCATTTCGCAAACAATTTACCTGTATAAATAACTGCTCATCCTCTTTTTGTAAGGTATCGTCCGGTGTTCCCCAGGGCAGTGTTCTGGGCCCATTGTTACTTCTAATATATATTAATGATCTGCCAACCGACATTACCTCTAACATCCGTTTATTTGCTGATGACTGTATTATCTACCGTAAAAATTCTAATCCAGCCGATCATCTTGTTCTACAGACAGATCTCGAACATATAACAAACTGGTGCTCTACGTGGCAAATGACGGTTAGCACTGACAAGTGTCATAGCCTCAAGTGTAAATTAATGACTTTCAGCCGCAAACTATCAAATTCCTTTTTCACCTACTCCCTCAACAGCAACCAAATTACTGCAGTGCCTTCATACAAATAGCTCGGTATTTACGTAACTCCAAAACATTCTTGGGCGACACACATTAATAAAATAACAGCTAAGGCTTCACGAACCCTCGGATACTTAAAACGTAATCTTCATGATGCGCCATCTGACGCTCGAAAACTAGCTTACCAGACGTTTGTCCGCCCACAGCTTGAATTTGCTTCGCCCATTTGGTCACCTAACCAAAAGCATCTAACACACAGTCTTGAATCTATACAGAACCGTGCTGCACGCTTCATCGCTCGTGATTATAACCGTCATTCCAGCGTCACTAACATCAAGTTATCGCTATCACTTGCGTCTTTAGAATCACGTCGTACAGTAGCACTTCTTTGCATATTTCATAAAATGGTTTTCAGTCCTCACAGCCACGCACTACCTTTATCACGGCCATCTCGTGCATCACATCGTCGCCACAATCATAGCAGCTTTGCGCGTATTTTTGGTCGTACTAAGACGTTTAACATGTCTGCCCTTCCGCGTGCCATAAATCATCGGAACAGCCTTCCTGACGATGTTACTAACACCAGAAATCCTGCCACGTTTCGAGATATGATAACCACGATCCTCACCTAATGTCATGCTTTTATGTGCTCTTACGGATAATCACTTTTACTACTGTCTAATATGAAGAAAATTATGCTCTTTTAAACACAGTGCCGGATTGTGTTCCTTTCCCTATTGCCACATTTTGAACGTTGTATAGTTATTCTATATTGTATAATAATAACAAATGTATAACTTGTGTTTTTATCTTAAAGGGAGGGACAAAAAGCGGGGAAACATTTTAAGTGTATTCTGCTCAGTACTTCTTGCTAACTATTGTATAGCGCTTCTCTCAAATCGTTGTTTTTGCTCTGTTTATAACTTCATGTATGTACTGCCCCACTCACACAATGCTCTCATGTTGAAGGGGCCTGTGAGTAACTCGAATAAATAAATATCTACTGCGAGGAACCCTACCATACTCATCTGCTAAAATATCTACTCTACCTACCCCTCCCGATCCCATCACCATCACATGGGTTCCTGGACACGAGGACATCCTCGGAAATGAGCGCGCTCATGCGTTTGCCCGAGAACTAAGCTTCCGGGCGCCGGTGGATGTCCTCCCCAAACCTTCATTATACACCCCCATCGTACCTCTTGACAACAATAGAATTGTTCTCTACTATCTTCGTTGCCGTGCCACGTACCTGCCACCACATCACAGCTTTCTCACATCGACAGCACGTACTGACGACAACTCCAGACACATTCGCTTCCATCTCCTCAATTCGCCCACATCTTTCACCCCACGGACTTCCAACCATACTGCACCACATGCAACGCCACTCCACCCACCCACCTTTTACCATTACTTATGGGAATGCCCACATCCCATCCGCGTTCCTCCCGTCAAACACTCCACCCCCTCCTCCTGAGAGGCTGCCCTTCTAGCCACGCAACCTGCAGATCAGTTGCGGCTGGTCGAGCGGGCTAAGCTAGAAGGAACAGCCAGAGGGCTCCTGAACTAAGAGGTCCTCCGGGGAGTGTTACACTTTTTTTTTTAATTTTTCCTCCTCCCCCCCCCCTTCCCGTCTTATCCAACTCTTCTGGATTCCGGCTCACGCGGGGCACCCTGGAAATGAGGCGGCAAATTCTATCGCTCGCGAGATGACCGAGCGAGCTGGCCTCCTCCACCCGGGATGGACACGCGTGACTCCCTCCTCACCTTCCATGACATCACCCTCCACTACCGCAACTCCCGATTATCCCTCCCTCCCCCTCACAAGTCCCTATCTAAAATCGAACAGAATACGTGGCGCCATTTACAGACCCACACTTTCCTCTCCCCTGCACGCCTTGCCCTTATTCACCCCGGTGCCTTCTCGCCCCAATGCACGCTTTGCTGTTCTCCCCGAGCAGACTATGTTCACATTCTTTACTCTTGTCCGGCGCACTTTCCCCCCGTCTCCTGGCAAATAAACAGCCCGCAGCTGTGGGAGGCAGCTTTGGCCAGCTAGGAGCCGCATATTCAACAGCGGTTTACGACCTCGGCAGCGGAAGTCGCCGCTAGGCGTGACTTGGAGGCCACGACAAGCAGCCGGAAGGCCA
Organism: Amblyomma maculatum; assembly: GCF_055883805.1. NCBI lineage: Eukaryota > Metazoa > Arthropoda > Arachnida > Ixodida > Ixodidae > Amblyomma > Amblyomma maculatum. The sequence continues at coordinate 23,780,492 of NC_139346.1, forward strand.
CCCACGGAACGGCGGCAACATAATTTTATTTTTTTTTGGCCTTCACTGAATAAAGTTTTTACCACCACCACCACTCCCGAGGGGGAGCGAGTTTCCGTCCCGGTCGTAATGGTGTGAGGACGAACAACTCGGATTTGGCGGGCGAGCACACTAGGCCGGTGCCATCAAGGTGTTGCTCGATGGCAGTAACATCCTCTTGGAGCTACTGCTCAATGCTGGCGTCGGTGCCGCCTGCCGCCCACAGGGTAACGGATCGTATACCGGACGCCGGTCCCTTCTACTGCCCTCGCTACCCCGATCATGACGAGGTTGAAGAGCAACGGCGAGATGACCGAACCTTGCGGGGTACCCGTGCTGCCGAGCTTACATGTGTTCGGGGAACTTAAGGTCTTCGGCTTGCAGTTCCACCGTGCGGTTGGTCAAGAAGTCTTGGGTGTAATTGTAGCTCGCTAACCCCATGTTGAGTCTCAATACTTGTGCTAATATGGCTGAGTGTTTGACTTTGTCAATTGCCCATTGCAAATCAAGTCCCAGAATTACTTTGCTGTCTTGTGTCTTGTTGTCGATTATTTCTTGTTTGACTTGTAGCATGGCGTCTTGTGTGCTGAGTCTGCGCCGGAAGCCGATCATCGTATCCGGATATAGGCCTTCCTTTTCCAGGTACTCCTGCCACCGGTTGGCAGCCACGTGTTCCAGCACCTTGCCCACGCAGGACGTGAGCGAGATTGGACGCAAGTTGCCGATGTCCGATGGCTTGCCCGGTTTCGGGATTAGGATTGTTCTTGCCGTTTTCCACTGACGGGGGAGCTTGCCCGAACGCCAGCATTCGTTGTAGTAGCGGGTTTGGGCCTCGATCGATGCATAGTCGAGGTTGCGTAGCATCTTGTTGGTAATAAGATCGGGGCCGGCTGCTGAGCGGGTGTTGAGCTCGTGCAGCGCTGCCTGTACCTCTGACATGGTAATCTCTCAGTCGAGCCACGCGTTGGGCAGCCCCCCGTATGGCGGGTGGGTTTCCGTTGGCGTGTGTGGTAGATACTTGGCTTCCAGGGCCTTGATAACGGCGTCTTTTCCTCGTTGTTGTGTGGCGGTGTGTATGAGGCAGGCCAGGCGATCGCGCTGGTGTGACTTGGTCTTGGTTTCGTTTAGGAAGTGCCGAAATAGATTCCATGTGCAACCACGATGTAGTTGCCCGTCAGCTCGGTTGCAGACTTCGTTCCACTGCTGACGGCATAGGACCTTGCAGTGATATTGAATGGCCCTGTTTAAGTCGGCCACCTTCTTTATCAATTTGCGATTCAGCCATTGCCGCTTCCAGCGCGCCTGAATCGAACGTTTGGCCTCAATCAGATGGGCCAGACGACTGACCATAGATATATGATGTCCTCGTCTGTTTCAATGGTCTTGGTGGCCGAGTGCACTGCATCGCGGAGCTCTGCCGAAGAGGTTTCGATGTCTGATACCTTGCGCTGTGGTTGGCCGTTCCTTATGAAAACCGTCCTAGTCCGTCCAATTGTGTGTAATGGTGTTGCCCCGGAATTGATTGGGAATCGTAATTTCTAGGATGTAGTGGTCACTGCCCAGGTCAACGCCGGTGTTCCGCCATGTTACTTTGCCGGTGTGGTCGTTCTTGATGGATGTAAGGTCTGGTGTGGTGTCTCGTGCTACGGAATTGCTGATTCGGGTAGGATGATTGGGATCCGTGATCAGGGTACAGTAGTGGTCCAGGGTATCCTGTAGTAGGTCCCGTCCTTTTGCCGTGTCTTTCACGTAACCCAACGCTCAAAGGGTTGGAGTCTCCTCCAATCAGCAAAGTGTTGTCTTTGGCTTGGGTGCTGGCTATCATCTACAGTAACTCCAAGTACCAAACATAGAAATTCAAAACACTGGATGTGACGATGAGGTTAACCGTTTGCGAAAAGTGGACCTTGACATTCGGGTGAGTGAGCTTGGCTATGCTACTTGTGTTTCGGTCTCGCTTCCCAGACAATCCATTTGAAAGTGTGTGTAGTGGGCCAACTAGGCTAAGGAACCACAAACTAAGCCATGGCATCGCTGAATCTTTTCGCTTTCTAAGCCGAAAGACTTTTTGGCTCATGCTGTCGTGGACAAATTGTGCCCCATTTTTGTGGCGTTCAGGTTGGCCGAGGCGGATGCGTCCCTGCCTTCTGCAATGCCACACTTGAACGCGCGCCAAGGAAAGCCACGCGACAGGAGCGATGGTCCACCGTCCAAACGCTCATTTGCCGGAGAAAGTTTGATAAATATTGCGTCTTTCCTTTCCTGTAAACCAATTATAGTTATATGTAGCACTTCAACGAATGCCGATAAGAGGTTTCGATGGAGGCGAAACGAAGTGGCGTCTGTGTGCTGTGCGATGTCAGCGCACGTTAAAGATCCCCAGGGGGTCGAAATTACTCCGTAGCCCTCCACTACGGCTCCTCTTTCTCTCTTTCCACTTTCATTCCCACCTTCCTCCCTTCCCTCACGGCGCGGTTCAGGTGTCCACAGAAAGCGAGTGAGACAGTTACAGCGCCTTTCCCTTCCAGTGAACCAATTATTATTATTAGGCAAACGATGAGAGGCAAATTATAGGGTAGGAAGGGTAGGCTTTCGCCATTCTCCTCTTAAGAGACATCTAGAATAATAATAATAATAGTAATTGGTTCACAGGAAGGGAAAGGCGCAGTAACTGTCACACTTGCTCTGTGAACATCCGAACCGCACCGTAAGGGACGGGAGGAAGGTGGGAGTGAAAGTGGATAGAGAGAAAGAGGAGCCGTAGTGTAGGGCTACAGAGTAAATTCGACCACCTGGGGATCTTTAATGTGCGCTGACATCGCACAGCACACGGACGCCACTTCGTTTCGCCTCCATCGAAACGCAGCCGCCGAGGTCGGTTTCGAAACCGGGAGCTCCGGCACAGTAGTCGGGCGTCTTACCACTGCACCACCCCGGCGGGGCATCTAGAAGACCTCAATCCTACCTCTCGCCTCCGGGTGCAGCTCTCCCCTGATGGGGCTGGTACAGGTGGGGCTCGCCTGCGTATTTGGGTTTGCTCGGTACGGTGGCTCCGCAAGGGACAAAACGACAGAAGAGACGAAGAAAACGAGCTGTTCCGACTAGCTAGCATCTACCGCCCCCAGGAGCCGAGCAGCCTAGCGATTAGCGGCGCATGCTTTTTCAATGGGCGTCACGTTTGACGCGGAACTAGCTTGAGAAAGCCTATACTACTACTACTACTACCACTACTACTACTACTACTACTACTACTACTACTACTACTACTACTACTACTATTACTACTATTATTATTGTTATTATTATTATATTATTATTATTATTACTATTATTATTAGTAGTAGTAGTACTAGTAGTAGTAGTAGTAGTAGTAGTAGTAGTCGTAGTAGTAGTAGTAGTAGTAGTAGTAGTAGTATAGAGGAAGACTCGTTTCACTAAGTTGGCACTGAATTGTCTGTAGGTAACGGCCAAATTAACTGGCTAAGTATCTTCCCAGTTTCAATTATAATGATAATATTGGTTCACAGGAAGGGAAAGGAGCAGTATCTGTCACACTTGTGTCTGTGGACACCAAGGGATGAAGGTGTCCACAGACACAAGTGTGACAGATACTGGGCCTTTCCCTTTCTGTGAACCAATCATTATTATTATTATTAATTAAAACTGTGAAGACAATATTAAGCCAGTTAATTCAGCCGTTAACTAGACAATTCAGTGCCAACTTCGTGAAACGAGTCTTCCTCTATACTACTACTACTACTACTAATGATAATATTAATAATTAACAGAGAGATATTACTGTGTATTAATATTGTGATTATTATTATTATTATTATTATTATTATTATTATTATTATTATTATTATTATTATTATTATTATTATTATTATTATTATTATTATTTGTAGTAGTAGTAGTAGTAGTAGTAGTAGTAGTACTAATCGTATTATAGGCTATCAAGCTAGTGCCGCGTCCAACGTGACGCCCATTGTAAAAGCATGCGCCACTAATCGCTAGGCTGCTCGGCTCCTGGGGGCGGTAGATGCTAGTCGGAACAGCCCGTTTTCTCCGTCTCTTCTGTTGCTTTGTCCCTTGCAGAGCCACCGCACCGAGCAAACCCAAATACGCGACTCGCCTGGCACCGAATTTTTATCTGTTGAGGCCGTCACTGCACACGCCACCGCTGGTGGTGGACGACGGCTGTTATTGCGGCGCGCGTCTTTCTTTCCCTCTTCCTTTTCTTTCATCTCTATATTCTCTTCTATCTGCACGAGGCAGCGGAGGTGGCTCAGCTGCAGAGCCAGCAGCAGGCCCGTGCATTTTCTGTTCATTCTTCTTACAGCCACAACAACAACAACAGAAGACCCTCTAATTTGTTTTTGCACCTCACTGTGTTTCGAAAGCGTGCTTGAGTGAACGCTGACCCCTGCACACTTGCGTCCTTCCAGAGCCATTTAGCCTCCAGTGAAAAAGAGCTTATTGAAAATTATGCCCATTCTGTGATAATTTGCATCGGAAAAAAAATGCCGTTTTCTCAAGCTTTCGCGTTGGGTCCATGTTGGGTCGTGTTGGGTCCATCTGACGCGCCCTTTCATCCCGTCTGACACATTTCCTTCGCGACTGGATTGGAAAACATTTATTGTCAGCAATGAGCGAACATTTTTACCTAATACGCAACCTCTTGACAACTTGGATTGTAAATATCCGCACTATACTAGGATGCTGGATCTTGAAAATTAGACCACTCAACGAAACAATGCTAGAACGGTCTTCATATAGAGTGAAGAAGCAACGATAAGCGTGAAGCAAAAATATTCACAGTGCTTAGCGGTAGTTGAGCCTAGGAGATTGCCCCCACCGGGGTGGCGCTGTGGTTACGGCGCTCGACTACTGTTCCCAAGGACGCGGGATCGAATCCCGGCCTCGGTGGCAGCCTTTCGATGGAGCCGAAAAGCAAGGCGCCCGTGTGTTGTGCGATGTCCGTGCACGTTAAAGAACCCCAGGTGGTCGAAATTTCCGGAGTCCTCTACTATGGCGTCTCCCATAGCCTGAGTTGCTTTGGGACTTCAAACCCCACAAACCAACCAACCAAGCCTGGGAGATTGCGAAAACAAGAGAGGCGAATTGTCTCCATTGGAAGACGACACCATCTGTTAGGGTGCCTCGATGCGCGCGCCCTGGCGCCCTCGAAGGCTGGAGACAACTCCGCCATATTTTGGCTCAATCTCATAGTGCTTCAGGAGCGTTCCTGTTATCTGCAATCCCAATCTTGAACGTGCGCCAAGGAACGCCACGCAACAGGAGCGATGGCGTACCATCCAAACGCACACTTCTCGGAGAAAGTGGGAGATACTGCGCCTGTCCTCCAGAAGTCTCATGTTGTCTAGCGTTACTGCCATCTGCAATCCCACACTGAATGCGCGTTAAGGAACGCCACGCGACAGACGCCGCAAAAGCGGGAGACACTTGCGTGGGCTCAAATATGGAGGCGTAGAAGCAGTACTGATCCTTTCAAAAACGTTCAAGCAATGTCCCCACCCTCGCGCCCATTGAGGCACCCTACCACCTGTTAGACCACAGCGCACGTAGTGGGAGAAGCGCGAAACGCCCGGCATGGCTACGAGCCACGCAACGCTGTTGTTGTGGCTGCAGGAAGAAGGAAACGAAAATGCACGGGCCTGCTACTGGCTCTGTAGCTAAGCCACTCCGATAATTGGCTTTCGGTTCGGCATGCGCATTGCATCTGTTTTTTTTTTTTCTGTCGCGCTTCAAACCATGTATATATACTTGCACACTTCTGAAAATAAAATCAGTTAACAGCCAGTGCTGTGTTTGCGTCCTTCTGATCTTCGTCCTCGTCGTTCGCGCTGTTTATTCCAAATGAGCAACCAACTAGCCTGCACTTCAACGATTGTTAACGACTCTAACACGACCGAAGGGAAGAGAATGAAATTTTGAATGCGAGGCGTTAAAGAGTCACTTTTTGCAGGACTTTTCCGGAACCCGCCGAAAACTGCGGACGAATTTGAAAGTGAATTGCGTCGACCATCGAGAAGCTGATGAACACCCGCATGTGCCACTATGATCGACCACTGCAACCGGTCTGCGCAAGCCCCTACAGAAGCGCATCTACGAGCGGAGAAAGCCTTTGAGACCTCATCTGTGAGATTTTCCGAGAGGAATTTTGTCGGTTACTGCAATCATTCCAACAACCCCAGGTGGCGACGCTCGTGGACGTAGTCCGTGAAAAAGTCCAGAACGCGATAGGTGTTCCTCAAGCGACAGCTCCAGCATAAGAAACGACAGCGATGAATTACGCCGCAGCATTACGTCGACCCGGGCCCCGACGTGACTTTCCAAGCCCTCGCCTCCACTGTCCTGTTCCTGAAAGCCACTCTTTGGCCCCCGCCCGCCAAGCCTACCAACGACCCCCAAGCCCCAGGAAGTGCAACTGCGAACAACCAGCTATTATGCTTCCACTGCGGTGATGCCGGCCACATTCTACGTCACTGCTCATACCGACGAATCGGCCTTCGCGGATTTGCAGTTGACGCCCCACGAGCCCACCCCGGTGAACGACAAGAAATCGAGAACTACCTACGTATCGACGAGTTTGAGCCACCAAGCCGTCGGTTCAGGTCCCCATCGCCATACAGGGCCCGCTTTTCGTCGTCAGGCCGCAGCTACGATCACAGTTGCGAGGAAGGTCCCCAAGCCTCCGTAGGGGAAACTAAAGGTAGCAACCCAGTCGGAAAAAACTACTGAAACTTTTCTGATGTTACGACAGAATTTGTGTGCGGTTTTTTACAGGAAACCTGTTGTGACAACAGAACATTCTGTAAACATCAAATTTTTTTAGTTACAACAGAAAAGTGCTACAGAACTACAGACAACCGAAATATACTACAGAAATCTACACAACTACAGGAAAGTACTACAGAGAAATCTGATGGTTACGACAGAACTACAGGATAATTTTGTCGTATTTTTGACAAATTTCTGTAGTATTTTTCGACTGGGAACCTTTGAAGGTGAGGTTGCTATACGGCGAACTAACAAAGATCTTCCGCCGCTGACGACGAGTAACGATGACGCCCCAATGACGCCGACACTACTTATGAAGACGCCCTCGACGCGCCCAGACTTCAAAGTGACACCGCCGCTACGCACGATGCCAACATCCAAGACGACGCGACCACATTCCAAGCTAACACCGCCGCACAGCGAAGTGACAACGGTGTGCCCCCGCCGCGATCTCAGCACAAGACGAAGGAGAGATCGAACAGTGAATTTAGCATGCAATACGAAGGCTCGAACACGTGACCTCGAAGTTGCTGTCGACGGTCGCATGGTTACCACCTTAATGGACACCGGAGCTGACTATTCTGTTATCAGTGGAGCGTTCGCCGTCCAGCTCAAGAAGGTGATGACCACTTGGAATGACCCGCTAATCCATACCGCTGGCGGTAACCTTATGGCGTCGTCAGGGTGATGCACTGCAAAGGTTACAGTACAAGGACGTACCTACCCTATCAGCTTCGTCGTCCTACAGCAATACTCGTGGGACGTGATTTTGGGCATGGACTTCCTAAATGATCTTAGAGCGACCATCGACCTCCGATCCAGCTCAACAAACTGTCTGCGGACAAAGCCATATTTACTACGACGACTTCGATGCAACGCATGTTTCTTAATGTGCTTGAAGGAGACTTTACCGTGCCGCCCCGAACAAGCGTCATCGCCTGTGTGGGCAACGCAGATATCGAAACCGCTGAAGGCGTCCTCGAAGGAAACACTCAGTTGCTCTTGAAGCGTCGGCTGGGAATCGGAAGAGGCGTCGCACATTTCCGTCATGGACAAGCTCAAGCGCTGGTGACGAACTTCATCAAAGAATACCGGCACCTGCATAAACAAGGGCATGACTATCGCTTTCCTAGACAAGCTAGCGGACACCCGAGATATCTTCGCCCTCCCCAGCCAACCAGAAGACGGTACACCCAACCGGGCAAAGCAGCCCACATTCCACATCAGCGCAGCTCTATCCCAAGACAGACAAGACCGGATTCTCACTCTGCTTGAAAGCTACAGCGAGTGTTCTTCTTCGGCATCGAAGGTACGGCAAACTCCGTTAGCAAAGCACCGCATCATCACGAAAGAACACGCTCGACCGCTTCGTTAAAGCCCCTATCGTGTATCGCGCCGAGAACGCCCGGCCATGTGCGATCAAGGCAGGAAAAGCTTCATGATGACGTGATCCAGCCATCGAAGAGTCCCTGGGCGGCACCAGTCGTTTTGCGAAGACGAACGACGGGACACTTCGTTTCTGTGACGATTACCGCTGCCTAAACAGTATAACAAAGAATGATGTGTACCCTCTTCCTCGCATTGATGACACACTGGACCGCCTCTGCAATGCAAGGTACTTTTCATCGATGGACTTGAAGAGCGGCTGCTGGCAAATTGAGATCGACGAGAGAGATCGTGAGAAGACCGCATTCATCACACTGGACGGCCTATTCGAGTTCAAGGTGATGCCATTTGGCCTCTGCTCCGCACCGGCCACGTTTCAACGAGTAATGGACACAGTCCTGGCTGGCTTGAAGTGGCAGATTTGGTTGGTATACTTGGACGACGTTGTTGTCTTCTCGTCAAACTTTGAAGACCACCTAAAACGGCTGCATGCAGTGCTGTATGCCATCAAGTCATCGGAACTAACGTTAAAACCAGAGAAGTGCCACTTCGCCTACGAGAACCTGCGGTTCCTAGGTCACATCGTCAGCAAAGATGGTGCTCGCCCAGTCCCGGAGAAAACAACTGCAATCGCACAATTTCCACCGTCTGCCGACAAGAAAGCCGTGCGCAGGTTCCTTAGGCTGTGCGCTTATTATCGACGATTTCTCAGAACCTTTTCGCGCGTCGCTGAACCATTGACGCAGCTTACAAAGGCTGACGTACCTTTTAAATGGGAAGCGCCGCGAGGAGAAGCCTTCGACGAATTTAAGCGCCGCCTGCAGTGCCCTTCTGTACCTGGCCACTTTGATGAAAACGCCGAGACCGAAATTTATACCGACGCGAGCAGTGTGGGCCTAGGACCCGTTCTCGTCTAGAATAGTACCGGACAGGAGAAAGTAATCGCCTACGTTTGCAGGTCCCTCACAAAAGTCGAAGTCAATTACTCGACGCCCGAGGAGTGCCTCGCGATCATCTGGGCCACTTCTAAGTTCCGTCCATACCTTACGGTCGACCATTCAATGTGGTAAGTGACCACCACGTGCTCTGCTGGCTGGTTAATTTGCAAGACCCCTCCGGCCGCCTTGCCCGATGAAGCCTACGACTTCAAGAATGTGACGTGATTGTAGTCTATGAGTCGGCCGCAAGCATTATGATGCAGACTGCTTATCCCGCGCCCCCGTCGACGCTCCCCAAATCATGATGACGACAACACCTTTCTGAGATCAGTAAGCGCCAGCAGTTTTGCACAACAGAAGCGATAAGATCCTGAGCTGAAAGACCTAGCCGATTACTTGGAAGGCAAGGCCGCTTCTTCTCCTGCTGTGTTTAGGCGTCAGCTATCTTCGTTTGCCTTAAGCAATGACGTCATCGTAAAGGAATTCCCCGCCAACCACCAGCAAGCTATCTGCCTGGCGGCTGAAGCCGCGACGAAACACTGTCGCTTCGCCTGTTTTTAGTCTCGTCCCATAGGCCAGCCTGCCGGGGGCGGGGAGTAGAGGGCCTCCTACATCGGGGGAAAAATTAAGTTCATAACAACAACTTCGCTCCCAACAAGACCGGGCAGTTTCTTGTCGTGCCTGAAAACCTCAGGAAGAAAATTCGTCATGCGTTACACGACGAGCTAACAGCAGGGCATCTCTGGTTTGCGCGGTTGCTGGTGAAAAGATTTATTATATTGTCACGTCTCGATAGACACGTGACACTGGTGGAGCGTGCTGGGGTATGCGTAAGACTCCTTCCGGCAGTCCACAGCGGATCCCAGACATCGACACACCTGTCCATCGCGCTAGCCGCCGCCTTCTAGACCTAGCCCCGGAGTACAACTATCTGTCGAGCGACTCTTCAAACGCCCAAGTTCATCAGGTCTCCCAAGCCATTGCACATCCCAACCCTACGCCGGTGACTCTTCAGAAAACCAAGGTGCCAGAGTGCTTTCGCGGGGAAGCGTTTGAAGATGTCGAGGACTGGCTTGACCATTTTGAGCGAATGGCCAAGATTAATCAGTGGAGCGCAGATCACAAGCTTTGCAATCTCTATCTTGTCCTTCAGGATAATGCTAGATCGTGGTTTGAAAACCACGAGACCAGCTTATCCACATGGAATGACTTCCGCCGCCAGCTCGTAGACACCTTTGCGAGAACTGATCGACGAGACAATGCGCTGCGCCTGCTTGAAGTGCGTGTCCAGAAGCCGAATGAGAGCGTGGCTATGTTTGCGGAAGACTTGTCTCGCCTTTTTCGCCGTGCCGACCCTGATATGAGTGAGCCAAAGAAGTTACGGCATCTCATGCACGGTGTCAAACAGCAAGTGTTTGCCGGCTTAGTACGCAACCCACCTAAAACCGTGAGTGAGTTCATTAAGGACGCTACGGCTATAGAGCGAGCCCTCCAAGATCGGTGCCGCCAGTACATTCGACCTGTCAGCTGTGCCCCGACGACTGCGGCGGCGCTGACTGCAACAGATCAGACCACTCTTCGAGACACGATTAGAGAAATTGTCCTTGAGGAGCTGCAGCGAATTACGGTTACGAAAGCTCAGTCGTCAGAGGCCCTCGTGCAAGCTGTAAGGAATGAAATTCGGTGCTTCCTATCACCGTCTGCCCAGTGCAACGAGTTTCATCCAGTCGACAACGCGGCAGCCATTTCCGAACCATACCGCGTTCCACAACCGGTCAACTACACGGCCAACAATCCTGCACCTTATCACGAGCCGCAATCGGAGAGCTATGCCGCGGTCCTACGTCGCCCGCCTCCAGACCACGCCCCACCGAGCTCACCAAGCCATCAAAAGACGCGATTCTCCCAGGGGCCTCAGTGGGCGCCTTCCAGACGCTCTCAACCACGCCGAAAGGACAGATGGCGCAGTTATGACAGCCGGCCACTCTGTTTCTACTGCGGACAACCTGGCCACGTATATCAGTACTGCCGCTACCGCGAAGAGGGGCCGCCTGCTTCTGCTCGCCGCCGCTTCGACGCTGACACTGCCCATACCGAGGACGGCCTTTCGGTCTGCAGGGAAACCGAATCCTCGGGCTTCCGCCGCTCATCCCCATCGCCACAGCGTTATCCTTCGTCGATGCGTCGTGGCAATGCTGACGTTAGCGGACGGCGGTCCCCCCTCGCGAGGGGAGGTTGCACACAGTCGAAACGTGTCAAAACCCTCACCACCGCCGCAACTGCCGACAACCCGTGCTTCTGACGCTGCCGTTAGCATTGATATTGCCACACTACCGCCGAAAACGCCGCCTACATTACCGCCGAAAATTCCGCACCAGATGAACAGCCCCGGCGACGATGCTGACACCGCCGACCTAGCCGCACTTCCGCCGCAAATGCCGAAAGAGACGAGCAATCCAGATAACGTTATTAGCGCTGACCTCGCCGTTTCCATTAACGGGCTGGAGGTACATGCTCTGGTGGATACCTGGGCGGATTTTTCAATTATTAGCCAGAAACTGGCTGACACACTGCGCGAAGTAAAAACTGAATGCAGTTGAGAAGAGCGTGTTGCCGGGCTAGTTGGTGATCCATTGGGTAAAAAATTGCGCAAAAAACACAAAGGACAAAGAAGAACACATAAGACGTATGACAAGCGCTTGTCATACGTCTTATGTGTTCTTCTTTGTCCTTTGTGTTTTTTGCGCAATTTTTTACCCAATAAAAACTGAATGGACTGGGCCAAGTGCTGGGGCCCAGCTACTGGCACCGACAGAGAAGTGCACTGCCCGGATAGGAATAGGAAACGCGGTGTTGGCAGCTTCGTTATTCTCCCTGACTGTTGCAAAGACCTCATCTTGGGCATGGACTTTCTGCGTCTTCATGAGGCTGTAATCAGCATTCGTGACAGCATCGTTGTCTTCACCAACAATCATGAAGACCTTGGTTATGCGGAAGTACCACTGATGCCCTTACGCGTCGCCAATGAAACGGTGACATTACCTCCGCGATCATGCCCTCTTGTTGAAGTGAAGTGCGACATGGCGCATACCGGCGATGGTATCGCCGAAAGGGCAGTCGCCCTGGTACTAAGCCGAGGTGTTTCTATAGCTCGAGGGCTAGTCAACTTGATCAATGGGCAGACCGATGTGCTGCTGACAAACTTCAGCGACGAGCGTCAGCAAATTCTGAAAAGCACAACTGTGGCGTTTTTCGACAGTCTCCCAAATGCGCAGCACTGCTTCTCACTGCAACAGGAAGGATCAATGTGCAAGACGCCCATAACCATCGTCGATGTGAGCCAAATTTGTCTTCAGAACGGGACCGTCTTTTGGATCTCATAGATCAATTTCGAGACTGCTTTGCTTCCGAATCGCGGATCGGCCATACGCATTTGACAAAACATCGAATCATCACGGCTGACTCGATTCGCCCGATTCGTCAAAATCCTTACCGTGTGGCTCCGAAAGAACGTGAAGTCATTCAGCGCCAGGTGGCCGAAATGCTTAGAGACGACGTTATCCAGCCGTCACAGATCCCCTGGGCTTCCCCCGAGGTACTTGTTAAAAAGAAGGACGGCAGCTTACGATGTTGCATAGATTACCGCAAGCCAACCAAGTAACTAAAAAAGACGTGTACCCTCTTTCTCGCATCGACGATTCCCTTGATCGCCTACGAAATCCACGTTACTTCTCATCAATGGACTTGAAAAGTGGATATTGGCAGATAGAAGTAGAAGAGAGAGATCGGGAGAAGACAGCATTCGTCACTCCCGACGAATTGCACGAGTTTAAGGTTCTTCCGTTCGGTTTATACCCAGCACCTCCACCAGTGTCACGTCTCGATAGAACGCCAAGGAGGACCCAAAGATAGGACGGGTTTAATAATCAACCAGGACGAGTCGCGCTCAAACTTCCTTCTCTTCCAGGCTCGCGCTTGTTGTCCAGTCATTATCTTTGGCGTCGTCTTCTATGCGGCAATATTATATAGAGGTATATACACTAGGTGGGATGCATAGGCAGGCACTCCATTGGCGTTTGCCGCAGCCGGGCGCGCTGCGTTAAGAGCTTTTGGGCCTCTAGGGTGCAGCCGCCGGACAGTGTCTCCTCCCAGTTCTCTCGGGTGGGGTTGGGGACAGGGGGCAAAGATGGGTTTTTCTGGCAGGCCCACACCATGTGGTAGGTGTCAGACACCTCCCCACAGTGCGAGCACAGCCTCTGGAATTGCGGATCAAAATGTTTTAGAGTAGCCTTGCACAACATTGTATTGGTGAGCAGGCGCAGGAGCACCCGCTCGTTAGCCTTCCCCAGCCCTTTTCACGGGGTGGGAAGAGTTTGGTGCGTAGATCTTTAATATTCACATATTTCACATATTCCTTTAAATTTGTAACTGGGCTGAAATCAAAATCCTGGTTCGCGTCGGGTCCCGTGGGAAATGCCCGGATAGAGAGCGCGCGGGTGGTGGCGTCGGCTGCCTCATTCCCTTGGAGACCTTGGTGACCTGGAGCCCAAACGAGAGATCGGTACGCAGGATCCGAATCTCGACTACAAATTTGGTATATGCGATCAGCTAGGGTAGCTGTCCGCCCTTGCTGGGCGTTCCGACAAGCCTCTCGCGAGTCGGTTATGATGTATTTGGAGGAGGAGTCAGAGGCAGCGAGGGCGATGGCAACCTCTTCTGCGTGAGTTGATGACTGGGCCTTGAATGTAAGGCCATCTACTGTTTTGCCCTTGTGGATGACCGCGGCTGTGTACCAACCCCTAGGGTTCGGGCTGGAGACGTCTACATAGAAAACTCCTGGTTTGCTTCCATAATGGCGGTCCAAGGCTTCCGCCCGCGCAAGGCGCCGACCGTTATGGTCCTATTTGGAAATGTTGGCTGGGAGAGGCAAAGCCACCTAGACTACTCAAGGCCTCTCCGCTTGCTCCGTGACGTCACGCTAGTTGCCCATTCGCTGTCCTCCGCTCGCGGCTGGGAGGGTTCCGCGGCAGTTTTCAGCGCATTATTGTACTGCCTGAAGTACAATGGCTATAGTAATGCTTCTAAATAATGTTTTTTAACCACTTGCATAGTTTCTCTATGTATTTTCCGCGTTAATTTATAATTCGTGCTTTTTTCGTAGTCCTCGCGATACACTTCCTATTGCAGCTAAGTGCTTCGTTTTTATAGTTTCTTGAGAAAACTTAGGAATAACCATTGCACTGCTATAATTACTGAACTTGAGTTTACTGCAGATCACATTAACACAAGCATTATTTCCCAGACAGCATATAGCACAATTGCTATAGAATTGCTATAGAATAGAATATAGCAAGGTAATTGCTAATAGAATCAGGACAACCTTAGACTGCAATCAAGCAAAGGATCAAGCAGGGTTTCGGAAACGGTACTCTACTATCGATCATATCCATACTATCAATCAGGTGATAGAAAAATGCTCGGAATATAACCAGCCCTTACACATAGCATTCATTGATTACGAAAAAGCATTTGACTCAGTTGAAACCTCGGCGGTGATGCAGGCATTGCGAAATCAGGGTGTAGACGAGCCGTACGTGAAAGTGCTGGAAGATATATATAGTGGCTGCACAGCAACCATAGTTCTGCATAAAGAAAGTAACAAAATTTCCATAAAGAAAGGTGTTAGGCAAGGAGACACAATCTCCCCAGTACTATTCACAGCTTGTTTAGAGGAAGTATTCAGAGACTTGGAATGGGAGCAGTTAGGGATAAGGGTAGATGGAGAATACGTCAGTAATCTGCGATTTGCTGATGATATTGCCTTGCTAAGCAATTCGGGGGATGAACTGCAAATAATGATTGATGACCTAGACAGGAAAAGTAGAAAGGTAGGCTTGAAAATCAATATGCAGAAGACTAAGGTAATGTTCAACAGCCTCGGGAAGGAACAGCAGTTTACATTAGGTAGCGAAATACTGGAAGTAGTAGACGAATATGTCTACTTAGGACAGGTAGTAACCGCAGACCCGGACCACGAAAAGGAAATAACAAGAAGAATACGATTGGGATGGAGTGCATTTGGCAAGCACTCGCAGATTATGACTAGCAGCTTACCGGTATCGCTCAAGACGAAAGTATACAACAGTTGCATCTTGCCTGTACTCACCTATGGGGCTGAAACGTGGAGTCTAACCAAGAGAGTTCTACTTAAGTTGAGGACAACCCAGAGGGCTATGGAACAAAAAATGGTAGGGGTAACATTAAGATATAGAAAGCGTGCAGAGTGGGTCAGAGAAATAACTCAAGTTACCGACATTCTAGTAGAAATTAAGAAGAAGAAATGGACATGGGCAGGACATGTAGTGAGAAGAGAGGATAACCGATGGTCGCTGAGGGTAACAAACTGGATTCCAAGGGAAGGAAAGCGTAGCAGGGGGCGGCAGAAAGTTAGGTGGGCGGATGAGATTAAGAAGTTCGCAGGGGTCAAGTGGATGCAGCTAGCACAGAACCGCGTTAAGTGGAGAAATATGTGAGAGGCCTTCGCCCTGCAGTGGGTATAATCAGGCTGATGATGATGATGATATAGCACAACAATATATGAGATCAATGTGCGAATGCATTTTGCTGCTTTTTAAGGAGGCGTACGTTATTTTTTGTACACTTCAAAAGCGGATGCCTTGTTAAATATCGAAATAAACAAAACTCATGGAGCCGTACAAAACAGTAGCATGAATCCATAATGAACGTTATATTGCTCTGTGCTTTTCAATTAAATATTTCAATTCTTTAATTTTTTTCAAATTGCTGACAGCTGTCTTCCCGAAGAGTTTACTTTTCGTTTCCAGTGACTGTCGAGAACTTGATGTCGCAAACATTTACTAGCTTGGTGAATTTTTGCATTTTTCTTCTCCACTTGCCTCTGTAGGAATCATTAAGGATTTCCTTGATGGTGTCATTTTCCCGACGTGCCCTCTTTCTTGCTGGGGTCTTGTAAAAGAAGGTGTAGAAGAAATGTACGATGACCAATTAAGGAACTTCGAAGGCATTGAGACCACGCTTGAGCGACATGGTTCTTACCATTTGTTTATTAGGATATGATAGCTTGGTGATGAAGTCTTGCTCATGAAAATTGAGTGCAAATACCAGCATGACGACACTTAAATATAATATCATCCTCTCGTAACCACTATCCAACAAGGTTGAATTTACAAAATGTTTTTATTGTGTGTTGGGTTTTATGGTGCGTGACTAAGCTAAATCTATCGAAATGGGTTAAATTTTATTTACTTAGCTTGGAATGTATACGGTTGTAGTAAAATCCTTGCAGGAGCTCTAAGCTTTTCTGTGAGCTTCATTGCTTGGAAAACCAAACGCTAATGACTTATGGGCTCCCGTCATAATCCAGGCACACACTATCGTCCCATGTCGTGACGGTTGCAAAAAGCGCGTGCTTGTCTTCAGCACCACGTTTATTATGGTATCAACGCGCACAATAAAGCCAAGGTAAAGCAGTTTGACTTATTGAAGCTTGAAAAACGAGACGTCGGAAAAGAGAAATACCAGCACGTTCGCTGGCTAACGTAACCACCATAGGCAGATAGAGCGGAAAGATTCACCTGTGCTGCCTTCAAGGTGCGATGCACCTGCATGCGTTGCCACCTCCTGCGCTGCACAGAACTTCTACTATCGTTCGCGGTCGGGCAACTAGTGTGACGTAGACCCCTGTGGAGAGGAGGAGCGCGCAGGCCTTGTCCAGTCTAGGTGGCTTTGGTAGAGGCCACGCCTGGAGGGCGCGTCTCCATTTTTCGGGAATGCGACATCTCTCCTGTGTGAGCTGGCTGTGTTGGATGTGAAGTCGGGCAAGAAGACGGCGACCCGACTCTGTCTTTGTTAGACGCGTGTACTGATTGGTGAGGTGGGCCTCCCGAAGATCCTTGAAAGTAATCTACACACCCAGCGCCATGAGACGGCTGGTAGGGGAGGAGACCGGGAGGTCCAGTGCTCGTTTCATGATTTTACGGAGGATAATTTCGAGAGTATCCTCCTCCTGTTTCCGCAGGTGGAGGTAGGGAGTCGAATACAAGATTCGACTGGTCACGAATGCGTTCGCCAGCCGCAAGGCGCCCTTGCATCGTAACCCACCGCGCTTGTTGGAAACCCGGCGGACCATGCGGTCCACCTGGTCCGCCACCTGCCGGAGCTTGGCGAGTATTGTGTCGCATCGTCTCTGGTTGTGTATAAAGATCCCAAGAACTCCTTAGATTTCCTTAGATTCTTGAATGGGACCGCTTTGCAAGGTGAGATTGATTTGAGTCGAGCATGAGCGCGAGCGGCGCAGATGTACGAATTCAGATTTCTGCGGTGAGCATTGGAGACCACAGCCGCGGGCATAGCGGTCCACTATGCTAGCAGCTGTTTGCAGGCTGGTCTCCATGTCCCCCAGACGCCCTTGCGCGGCCCAAAGGGTGGTTTCGTCGGCGCACAGCGCGTGTACGTTGCACTCCTTCGACCGCACCCAACAGAGCAGGTAAGCGCATCATTGCAACGTTGAATAGCAGAGGGGACAGCACTGCGCCTTGCGGAGTGCCCCTCGTGCCGAGCAATCTTGATTCTGTATTCGGATATAAGACAGTCTGTCTGTGAGAAATTGTTTGGTATAGTTGAAAGTGTTTGTACCACAGTGCGTTTGATTCATGAGCGTGAGTATGACCTCGTGTGTTACATTGTCGAACGCCCCTTTGAGATCCAGGGTGAGGACGATTTTGTCGTTTCTTGGGCATGTGATGGAGTTAAGTATTTCCGAGTTGGAGCAGGACATCCTGTGCGGATCTGTGTGGGTGAAATCCGAACATGGTGTCCGCGAAAGTGTTGTGTTGTTCAAGGTACTCAGAGAGGCGATCCCGCACCATCGTCTCCATCAATTTGCCCATGTGAGAGAGATGGGTCGGAGGTTGTCCGTGTCGACTGGTTTCCCGGCTTTGGGAATAAAGGTGACGAGAGCCGTCTTCCATTCAATGGGAAGGGTTGTTTCCCCTGTCCACTGGTGCGTCGTGTCAGGAAGGTTCGCCAGTAGTTTGATGATGACCTTGTCCCTGCTTGGCGCAGTGCCCTTCTGCATTTTGGCCAGACTTGCCCGCATATCGTGGAGCAGGAATGGGTTATCCAACTCCGAGTTTTCCCTGCCTGCATAGGAATAGGCCGATCCACGGGGGTCCTGAATTGCGCACAGGTAGCGATCGCGTAGCGCCCCTGCCAGCTTCATTGTGTTTCCTTGGAATGAAAGCATGGCTTTGTGTGGGTTTTTTGCGTTTCCGTGCGTGTCTGTGTTGGATTGATGAGGGCTCGGAAGAGCCGCCACGTGCTGCGGCTCGACATTTGTCTCGCCGCCGTGTTGCAACGGTCCACCCAGTTAGAGTCAGCGAGTTGGGCCGCGTACTCTGCTGCCTGCCGGGTAAGATCCGCAATGCGAGCTTTGAGTTTCTTGTTGTGTTTCTGATGCTTCCAGCGGCGCGTGAGGCCACGGCGTGCTTCCCAGAGATGCAGGAGGTGGTCGTACACGTCCGTAACTACCTCTGTGAGCTGTATTTGTTTCTCATGGGAGTGAAGGTGCGCCATGACTGACTGGGACCAGGTCGTGTAGCCCTGCTCTGCGATGTTCGTGTCGGTTTCTGTTGGGAAATTTTGGCGAAAGGTAGTCCAATCGGGGATGCGGGCTTTCGTTGTGGGGCGCTTCAGGGGGCGTGTGAAAACGGTTGTGTTGAGGATACAGTGGTCGCTACCGAGGGTCTCCTCGGTGTTGATCCAGTCTGCGTGTCTTATGTTGCGAGTGAAGGTGAGGTCCGGGCATGTGCCTCGGGTCACCGAGTTGCCTGCGCGGGTGGGAAAGGCTGGGTCGGTGTGGAGGGTGAGGCCCAATGTGGACGCCAGTTCTGCCAGCATGCGTCCACGCACTTCCTCCTTACGATACCCCCAGGGGCGTTGAAGTCACCCACAATTAGCAGGGGATCACGACTCGCCTCTTTAAGCGCACGGCTAAAGAGGCCCGCGAAGGTCACTCGGTTCTTTTTCTGGGAGCAGTATACGTTAAGCACGTGCAGGGGAGGATACTCACCATCATGTATGAATAGGTATGTTGAGATCGAGGTCAATTTCGGTGGCTGTGTATGATTTGTGCACGAGGAGACACGACAAAGGGTCATGCTGGAACGTCGCGTAATTAGTCAACTTGGCTGCCGCTCCTGGCTCTTGGAGGACGACCACGGAGGGCAAAGCCTCGAATGTTTCGAGGTAGAGACGAAGGTTCGCGCCGTTGTATCGAATGCAAGATTATTACTGGCCACGACTGCCTGCCGACATTGCCTATTGCGTGAAAACGTGCTACTGAACCCGATACTGCCTCCCAACGCTGCCCTTTCAACAAATTGGGATGGATCTCCTCGGTCACTTTCCATCTTCATCAGCGGATAGCAAGTGGCCACCGACTACCTTACCCGCTACGCTACGCCGAAGCAAAAGCACTGCTCAATGTTACTGCGGCAGAAGTCGCTAAGTTTTTTGTCGAATACTCTTGCAACAAGGCGCCCCAGAATTGCTCATTACGGACCGGGGAACGGCATTCACGGCAGAGCTGACGCACGCCATCCTGGAATACAGTCACACAAGCCATCTATGAACTAGTGCGTACCATCCTCAGACAAATTCAATTCAATTCAATTCAATTTATTCAACACCGTGAAGATGTTAGGTGCGCCGATAAAAAGCCAGAAAAAGGCTTGACAGAGGTCGACACATCCTACAAAGAGTTGGCAGCAGTATGCACAAACAAGCATTAGTTACATAATAAGTAAAATCTGTACAATACAATAATAGCAGCTAGGTGTATATGAATAGTGTATAAAACAGAACGTGAAACACATTACCAATAATACACAAAAAAAAACAAGTAGAAATCACAGTGATGCAACATTGTTGATAGTGTTTTGTATACATTAGTTTACTTGTACATTGTTTAGCAAATAAGGAAGAGTATAGCGCAACATTTGGCGACCATAATTGGTTCGTTTTTGGCACAGTCCATGTGAAACGAGCGCGAGTAGAATAATTTTGGTCTTTTGCTTTTAAGAGAGACAGCTGCGTCATGAATGAGCTTTGTTTTAAAATATTAGTCTTGTACCTCCTAAAAAGTGTGGTGTCATACAGCTGGTGAATGGAGATGATGCCAAGTGCCCCAAAAATCGGTTTAGTGTGATCAAAAGAATTGGTAATACTACGAACAATTTTCTTCTGAATGAAATGCATCCGTTTAATATTGGTAAATGACGTGGTACCCCACAGCAAAAGACAATAATTAAGAACAGAAGAAAATAGTGCATTGTACAACATCTGTTTAATACGCTGCGGCAATAAAAATCGCATTCTGGATACAACACCAGCAACCTTCGACAATTTGTCCCCAACCATTTCGACGTGCTCATCCCATGACATGTTTTCATGAAAAATCACACCTAAGCTTTTGACCGGATGGACTATTTGAATCAGCGATGAACCACTGTTTAAGTGGAGTGTGAGACATGGCGGACAAGAAATCAGTTTATTTCGAGGCCTAAAGAGTACAGCCTTGGTTTTTTTCGGTGTTTATAATTAGCGAATTGCATTCAGACCATTCATAAAGAAGGTGCAGACAAGCTATGGCTTGCTGTTCAAGGTCTTGTATGTGTGCGGCTTTAAAGAATAGAGTTGTGTCATCAGCATAAATTACAAAGCTTGGAATCTTACTTATGCATACGATGTCATTGACATAAAGGAGGAAACGCAACGGTCCTAAAACGCTACCCTGCGGAACGCCAGAAGAGAGGCTTTGAAATTTGATAATTCATTGTTTATGTTCACTTGTTGCGCACGGGAACTAAGGTAGGAGGTAATCATTTCAAGAAATTTCCCGCGAAAACCATAATGTTCAAGTTTGGCTAACATTGTTTTGTGATTGATTCTATCAAAAGCTTTTGAAAAGTCAACAAAAATGCCGAGTGTAAGAAGTTGCTGTTCAAATGACTTTTTGGGTTAGAAGTGCGGTCTCTGTCGAAAAGTTTTTCCTAAAGCCATGTTGAAAAGGTGTTAGTATGTTATATTTATCACAAAGAGTGGACATTCGCCTATACAGAATTTTTTCAAAACACTTCGAAAATATGGGCAGAATAGATATTGGACGATAATTTGACAGTTGATTTTGGTCTCCACCTTTGAAGAGAACGGTTACCTTGGCAATCTTCATTCCTTCGGGAAAGACTGCGTTGCATGTTGCAAAGCTGCGTTGCAAAGCTGCGTTGCATGTTCGAAGCAGCAATTAAAGATGTATTCCAATACTGGGCTAATTATATCGACTACATATTTTACCGGCAGAATTTTAAGGTCATCTATGTCCCGTGATCTGCTGTTGCGCAGAGCCAACAGGCAGTTCTTAATTTCAGTGGCATCTGTTGGCATCAAGTATGCTGTGGAAGGAACCCGCGAGTCAAGGCACTTCACATTCTGCGGGCAAGGATTATCATCCACCAGGGACACGAAGTATTCCTTAAATTTATCTGCTAGTTTTTTTCCGCTCAGTCGTTCCTTGTCTACTAAGATATCCAGCATGCCGTCAGCTTGTCGACCACGGTTTAAAACTTCATTTATAGTTTTCCATACAAGGTCACTCCTTTCTAGTACAGCTGGATTAAATAATTTTTCCATATATTCTTGTTTTGCTTGACGAAGAAAGGACGTTACTCGGTTTCGATACGTCTTAAAGCTCGCTAGATCATCCAGATTTCTGCTTTTGATGAAACGATTATAAAGATCTGTTTTTCGTTTTATCATGCGAAGACAATCAGTTGTTATCCAGGGCTTACGTGCTTTGGAAGGTTTTTTGAAAGTGACAAGTGGAAAGCTGCGTTCATAAATAGACCTAAATGTAGTAATAAATGTATTATAAGCATTTACTGAGTCATCTTCGCTGAGCACAACACTCCAATTCACGGCCGCGAGTGTTTCCCTAAAGGAGTATAATGTGTCATCGTTTATACGCCGATATTGTACAGCAGGAACTGTGCACTGTTTTTGAGGGGATAAGCGGTCTACAAACATGAATATGGGCAGGTGATCACTTATCTGGGCATTAATGACTCCTGAGTGAACACAGTCAACTGGAGAATTACTAATGAAGACATCAATTGTCGTCGCTGTCTGAAGCCGTGTTGGTTTATTTATGGCATTGGTAAATCCATTGCTCTGCAATATGTAGTCAACCTCACGTTTACTTGCACAAGAAGATAAAAAATCTATGTTAAGGTCCCCACCTAGAACTAGGTTGAGCTTGTTTACTGTTATCCATTGCAGGTAGTCATCAAGGAAGACAGCGAAATTCGAGACGTTTCCTTTGGGAGGCCGGTAAATAACAGAGAAAACGTTTCTGCCACTTTGTAGCGGAAGCACTTCGTAATCTTCGTGTGTTACAGTAAAGTCATCCAGAATGCTGCATTTGAAAGATTTTTCCAACGCTATCATAACACCGCCTCCTCGTTTATCGGTGCGGTTCTGCAGGTATGTGTTGTGGTCAGACAGGTGCATAGTTTCGCTACTATTTTGATACCAAGTCTCTGTTATCATTAAATCGTCAAAACGGAAATTCAGTGTGCAGAAAAACGCTTCCAACTTATCACCTTTGCTTCGCAGGGATTGCTGGTTAAGGTGAAAGAAAGAGACAGCTTTCTTTTTCTGAGCAGATTCGGCACATAGGTCGGAATGCTGCAAGAATTTGCACATCTTTTCGACAGCGGCTTGTGGTTATGTATTAGAAGCCCTTAAGCTATCTTATCCAGGTCTTGGGTACAGCAGATACGCACAATCGTCGATGTTTCAGTTTTTTTGGCCAGAATTTGCCCATTCTTTGTCCAAACAAATTTCCAACCATGTTCCTTTTTCCGTGCTACTGCGCTACCCAGCAGTTTTTTGAGGGACGGACACAAGTGCTCATTTACATACACAGTGTCTGAACCACTATAGCCAAGTTGTCCTGCTGTAAGCTGCGCCTTTTTCGCTTTCGCTAGTACAGTGTCGCGCTTTGTTCGAGTTTTGAATTGGACAACTATATTTGGGGTAGTCTTGTCCTTCGTCTGAACATGGTGGCAAACATCAACATCACTTTCCAGTATTGGCTCATTGATCATTTCTCCCATTTTTTCCAACATGTTCGGAAGGTTTTCTTGTTCTGCAGCTGGAAGGCCCTTGATCTCAATGTTCTTATTTCTGGTGTACTGCTCCAGACTTGTTAATCGTTGTTCAAGGTCAGAGCATCGCTTTCTAAGTTCGTCACATTCAGATGACATTGCAGCGTTTTCAGATTTCAGTTCCTTATTTTCTTCTTGCAAGGAAGAAAACTTGACTAGCAAATCATCATACTCTTCACTGCAATGCTCTACACTTTTGGTTAGCTCTCTTGAGTCATTGCGCAGATCACGTTCGAGTGAACTGCGCATCGCTGCGATTTCTGTACGAAATTCTTTTTTCAGCTCTTCTCGAAGTTTTTCAATTTCAGAAGGCATAGTAAAGCACAAGATAATTGGCACGAACAGCAGGGAAAACACGGTATCAATGTGGCAGCAGTGACAGCATTAAGGCACAACTAGTCTCACTTAACAAGAATGCTGTAAACTACTCTGCAAATATACAGGGTACGATGTAAGCTAGTGCTCGCAGTGCCGTCACGCTGCCAAGAAGACGGGTCAGGCACAGAAGTTCCTTTTAAGCAGCCTAGGAGCCAGTCGTGGCGCTGAACGCAGGAGGCAGGAGGTACGGAGCGCAGGCGCGAAGATACGACTTGATGCAGATTGCTTGTCAGCTCAGGAGCGTCGAGGTAGCTGCACGGGTTTCAGTATAGACACGTTCTGCAAATAGACAGGGTACGATGTAAGCCAGTGCTCGCAGTGCCGTCACTGCTGCCAATGGACTTATGATGCGTATGAACAAAACGATTGCGGACATGATTGCAATGTACGTCGACGCAGAACACAAGACATGGGACGCCATTCTACCCTACGTCGTCTTCGCTTATAATACCGCCGTCTTGGAGACAACCAAGTCGACCGCGTTCAGCCTTGCGTACGGCAGGAACCCCACGACGACGCTCGACGCTATGCTGCCGCACGTAACCGACGAGGAAACCCTGGACGCCACCGCCTACCTTCAACGTGCAGAGGATGCCCGAAGACTCGCCCGAATGCGCATTAAAGATCAGCAACAATATATAAAGCAGTACTTATTTGTCACAAATAATACTGGTAATTGATGTGCTCATTTCTATTATTTTAACTGCAATAAAGAATTTTCGTTAAAGGAACCAAATGCAGATGATGGAGCTTCATCTGGACCCGTGTATTTCTATGAGAAGGGAAGAACTCAGTCATGTGTTCGCTTAGCAGCGGGAACTAGCATTCAACAAGCTTTGTATTGTGTTTGACGACGCACTCCACCCTCGGCCTGACATACCCCAATTTATTTGACACACCTTTGGGATTGCTTCAAACCGTACTCTGTGAAAGTCAGCCATTTGAGGTATGTCGCATGACTTTAAAGCTGGAATCTGTTTTGGAGATGCTAAAATTCTCTATGCACCAAGTGCGCGCCCATCACGAAACCTTCAAGTGCCACTGAGGTATTATTGTAAAAGCTATTCACAAAGTCTTGTTGCTAAGTTAAATGTTCTATTTATTCAAGGTCTACAAAGTTTGATATGCTGTTTGTAGGTAGTGATTGCTTTATGAGCCAAAAAAGCACATCAACAGCAAACGTACGTAAACAGTTTCTGCAGTCCACTTTTTCTGCTAAGATAAACAAGTCGGTGTACAGATTAGTTAGCAAGACCAGTTTTTGCTCTGCAATGTGGCAGTCTTTAATGCACTGTGATATGCGTGAATAAATCGCATGTGATGAGAAATTTTTGAAAGTGCTCAAGCAATCAACTGATACTTGTAACATAACTTGTGACCAACTTCTGTGTCACACACACACACACACACACACACACACACACACACACACACACACACACACACACACACACCTTTGTATTCTTACTCAAATTGTTTCAAGAATAGCCACTTTAATAACTTCATGCTGCCTATTGGTTCAGAATACAGCCCATTAGTGACAGGAACAATAAATGGGGACGCACACACAGACACAGTGCTTGCATCCCCTTTTTTTTTTCCCTTCCACCATTGCACTGTATAGACCCTTTACAGCGCGAGTGCATGGGCGCTGCCATATTTGATCATGTGACCCTTCCGCCATCGCTGGCCTTCTGGTTTGTCGGCTTTCGGCGCGCTAGTACTCGGCTGCACGGAGCGGCGTACCCGCTATCGCTGGGGACAACGAGCTTGTAGACAGCCGAAAAACTTCCTGTGAAGGCTCATAGTGTGTGTGTAGGTGCTAAAAAATGTTGAATTTAACCACGTAGTTCATTTATTCCGTCCTCCTAAATGTCTGCATTGGCTAGAACGTTTCGACAAACCCATCAGCCGTCGACTCTTTTTTTTTTTTTGCTTTTTTTATCAATTCCCTCTCTAGTGCTCTTTTTGGAAAACGTGACTTTCTGTAAAACTGAATAGATTACAAACTGATTATTCCCTCAAACGTATTTTTTTTTTTAATTTTCTTGCGCAAAGGGCGAACGCATGCATTGCTCAGACTATGCTGGCTGAGACGCATTGTGAATGTTCATTTAACATTGTGCCCAATAATAACTGCTCAATATGGACGCGCGTGTAATCCTCGACAATTGATAAGATATAATTTTATCTCCTGTAAACATCCTGACTTCAAAAGACTATTACGCTGCTTGAAGGCCGCATCAGGAGCTCAGCGGCGTTCACCTGCGCTCGGGCGAAGGTGACTGCAAACTGAACAGGAATTCAGAACGCACAGTACGCAGCCCAAGCAAGCGGGGA
The DNA here is from genome assembly GCF_055883805.1 of Amblyomma maculatum. Taxonomy (NCBI): domain Eukaryota; kingdom Metazoa; phylum Arthropoda; class Arachnida; order Ixodida; family Ixodidae; genus Amblyomma; species Amblyomma maculatum. Next base: position 23,806,620 of record NC_139346.1, read on the forward strand.
TATAAAAAAATCTTATCATGGTAAATTTCATCATTGGCCCGTGCATTAGTTTCATAAAAGCAGCAGAATTATTACATGTATTTCAGCAGTACTTGTCTAATTAAAGATTTTTTTTTTTTTTTTTGTGCGGTGTTACGTCCCAAAGCGACTCAGGCTATGAGTGGAGGACTGCGGAGATTCCCATCCCCTTGGGGTTCTTTAATGTGCACTGATATCGCACAAAACACGGGCGCCTGGGTTTTTGGCTCCAGCGAAAAGCAGCCGCCGAGGCCGAGATTCGATTCCGCATATCCTAGGGAATAGTACGTAATTAAAGTAAACAGATTCACTTACATGCCCACACTAACTTTCCTTCTCTGCGCAATCAAATCGTATAACTGCATAGACATTAATAGCAACGTCAAGGTACCTCTTAACGCCCTGCGAAAAAAACTCGGCAGCAGTGCAAAGACTCAATATCCAATTCCCGAGAAAACGTCAGGGTCGTTCTCGCATTGCTATGACTACTGCCGGTACTAAAACGAGCTGGGGCGTGAGGTATAGCCATTCTCTTCAATTCACAGGCGCTTTCTTGTCCCAGAAAGAAACATGAACTCGTGATACATCTCCCAGAAAAACGGTTGCCTAGGCCATGATGTGCACCTTACGTAGAAAGCGTCTTCTGTTCTTCCGCAAATAAACAACAGGGTCATTAGCTCTACTTCCTCGCAGAATACTTCGATAATACAGATGACACCTGCATCAAAACAGCGCTGTTTAAACGTCAGCTGGTATTCTTACACAAGATACACAGCAGCAGTTAGCCCTACGCCGATGCGTTCCGAAGGCCAGCAATGACTGCCGTCCTAGTGGCGCCACCTGTTAGGTAGGAGTTGAACTACTCGTTGTAAACGGTCTATAGCAAGTCAGCCATACATAGTATCCCCCATTGTTTCCTTAACATGTTTCCTCGTGTTATTCCTTCAGTGTTACATCCCTCACTGTTAAGCCAGTTTCCAAGCTTGCCTTGTGCCTTTTCACTGATACCGCATCTCATTTCTTGAAATCATGAAACGTACCGTAAATATCGCTTTATCACCTAGCAAAATTAAACAATGTATTTTAACAATAAAAATATTTTATTGAATGAAAATATGCACACAACAGTACAAAAAGCCCATTTCAAGGCTTATTCCTGATGTCATCTCTTTGTTCTTGCAATTCATAGAAATCACGAACATTTATGATTACATTCATTCAACTGATACTCGTAATTCACATGCAATTAAGCATTTGCGATCATATGACAAATGTTTTGTCCGAACAGATTTTAATAAAAAGCACCATATGTGCAGCTTTCATTATTTTGAGCTCGAGTGCCTCAGTACACATAACGGTTCTGTTTCCTAATAGTTGTACGCTTTGGTCTTTCAAGATAGAATTCAAAGCTATAGAAAGCATGATAGGTTGAACTCAGACGTTCTCAAAAACTTGTTTCCAAAACCTATTACTTGACCTTACGCAGGGTGAAGAATCTTATTACCTGAAAAGGAAAATGAAAAGGCAACAGCAGCAAGGAAATGTAATGTTTTCGGAATGTGTATAACTGTGAAAAGCCAAATTTATTTTTTATTTAAAGGCTCTGCCCGACGTTGAGAGAGATGGACTGTAAAGGGCACACAAGGAAGCGATCAAAACACTCTTCGAGTCCTTGCTGTATACGTAGATTTGCCATTCAGTAAGCCTTTATGGGCGCCTGTTCGTCAGTCTACTTAGACTTGCACTTTTTCTCCTGCTGTTGCCTCCTTATTTTGTTTTCCAATTGTCACTCGACCACGGGTTCTCAGTACTGAAAAATCATCCCCAAGAAAACATTCATTTTTTTCCGTGCTCGTCTGGCCTCAACCACATTTCTTCTTTTTAAGCAAAACCTACATAAACCATGCCAGTGATGGTTGTCATGCCCAGCTGAAAAGTCATGTCTGAACGTTGACTTGCAACTGAGGCTCACTTTGAACCAGTGTTCGCTTTTTCTTTGATACTGTGTACTATCTTCTGCTGATCGTTCTACCTGATAATGTAATTCTAATTATTTAATTCTGCTATTCACAAAACACTTGCACGTTTGTTACCTGTGATTGCAAGTACTTCAGCAGCCGCTAACATACGGCAATTCTGAGCAGATATGGGGTCACGTAAACACTGAACACAATCCCAATCAGTATCCAACTCCTGTCGACGGTGAAAACGTTTGTCTCACATGTGCAAGAGTTCTTGTAATGCAGTTAATTGCTGTCTGAGACTAAATCAGTGCCCGTGTCCCCAACACACCAAAAAACTGCAGTGTGTTTGCACTCATCTGCGAAGCAAGTTTGACTTCCCTGTTAGGCAGTGATGTCGAACAGGAAAAAAAAAATCAACCAAGAAAGAAGCTGGGCACTCCTTCCGGGCAGCGACTTCGAGCAGTGCAGCCACCGACCCCTGTTGGGTAACGATGTCAAGAGAAGCCATCAGATAGGTTGAAACACCGTCCATAATACGTGGAACGGCGTTCCAGTTACATGTATCTTCTACATAAAACCTTTACAATTTAACGTGAACATTGTTCCACATATACAGTTTACTTTTACTTGGAACACTATCCCACATATATAAGGGTAACTTTTTAAAAATAAAGTTCCCCTTACTAACTGGAACTTTATGTAGAACCAGATTAAGAGTGTTGGTTTGGTTGGTTTCTGGGGTTTAACGTCCCAAAGCAACTCAGGCTATGAGAGACGCCGTAGTGGAGGACTGCGGAAATTTCGACCACCTGGGGTTCTTTAACGTGCACTGACATCGCACAGCACACGGGCGCCTTGCTTTTCGCCTCCATCGAAAAGCTGCCGCCGAGGCCGGGATTCGATCCCGCGTCCTTGGGAACAGTAGTCGAGCGCCGTAACCACTGCGCCACCCTGGCGGGGCAGATTAAGAGTGTAGATGTCGACTTTAACGAAAGTATTTTTCAGCAGTGGTCGCTGATAATCAGCGTAATTTGGGCTTTAAAGAGAATGGCTAAAACTTACTGGGTACCACAAAGGCTACTGTTGCCCCACATCGTCGTAAAATTCAGCGCATAATCCAAATTTGCGCATACGTAATTTTTTCTGACTGCAAGCATTGCACACAAGGAATCGCGTAGAAGACCATAGTTATTTTCTAAAAGAAATGTTACTCTCAATGGTAGTCCCCTCAAAGGTAGTTCACATTTTACGTACATTCAAGGTTACTGCTCAATGGTGATGATAACACAACCAGGTGAAATGCGTTCCAGAAACAGTCATAGCTTTGATATGGAGTTTTTCGGTGCTGATTACGCAGGAAATCTGAGATAGCGCAGACTAACAGTGACGAATAAAGAAATACAAAAACGAACAGGAAGCTCTAGTCATGTCGTTAGCGTTTTTATTCGCGCCCGTTCTTCTCACATTGCTTTAAACGTTCATTATTATCGAGTCAAAACGCGTTTCCTCAAGATCAACCTGCGCCTCATAATGAGTACCGTGCCTCAAAGAGAAGGCTGCTACCGACAGTGTTAGCGTGCCATCCGATGGAGCTAATAGACTTTTTGTGCTGCACGTATTCTGTGAGGCAGGATTTCTCCTTGGCATCTGAGAGCCACATGGCTTCCTCGGCTGCCGCTACTCGACTCCGCACCTCAGCTCTCCATCGCGAGGCGGAGTCTGCTCCCACAGGCTCTTTGAAGAACCCGTATTTCCGCTCCAGGTTGTAGATCCGGCAAGTCCAGGAGGTGCGGATGCACGTTGCGGCCATGTAGTCGAATACGCGGCGTGCCCACCTGTCGTGATGCAGGAAACGAAGACGGACGTGGTAAGCTAGTTCGCTAGATGCCTCTCGGGCCTCGAAGCACGACCAGCCCATATCTCCCTGCACAGCCTCGCGTTGGCGACTCGGCCATATGGTATCCGAGTGCAACACGTCCAATCAACCTCACGCTGTCGACGCTCCAAATAGTAGCGAGTGCCAGCCAAGATGCAGATAACCGCGTTCGCGAACGTCAATGAGGGCACATGAACCAATTTCCGCAACTCGCCCGCACCATGTGGTAACGATTACAACCCCACAAGCTCCTGCGCCGGAGGCTGGACTGGGTGCGAACGGCGGCCTGTCGGAGTTTGCGTTAGTGCAGGCTGTACATCTCTGGCTGTGTGCAGAGCAGCACACAGAGGTATGGTATTCTGCACACACGCTCAGAAACCCTCCGCCAATGGTCAGATCCACGTTACCCTTACTTTCACCCGCGAGTTGCACCACGGACGACTTTCTGGCGCTGAACCTGAGACCAAGGCTGGTGATCTCACCGTAGCAAATATCCAGCAAGGCCTCTAGGTCCCGCCGAGACTCCGCCATCAGTACGAGATAATATGCGAATGCAAGACCTTGCAGGCGGCGGCTTTAATCTATGCCCTCGGTGGAACTTCAGGCTGAAGCCAATTCCTGACCTGGTGAGCGCCCGCTCGAGACCCGTCAGATAAGAGTATGTACAGAAGCGGCGAGAGCGGACACCCCTGTCGAAGGCCTTTGGTGATTCCACTGATCCGAACCATGCCGTTACCGTGTTGCTAGCATACAATCTCCGAAGAGTATTCAGCAACACGCCGACCATATTCAAGGCTTCGAGGCGCTCAAAGAGGGCTGTATGTGGCACATTACCATAAGCCTTTTCAACGTCCAAGAAGCAACATATCAGGGACCGCCCCTCTCTCCTTGCGATTTCCGCACACTGCGTCAGGATGAAGAGGCTGTCGTCGAGCCGGCGCCAGGGGCGAAACCCGCCCTGGAGCTCTGTTAGGAGACCGTGTGCTTCTGGCCATCCACTTAGCCATTCCTTCACTATCTATGCACAGACCACGCTCGTGACAGTGATCGTGCGGTAGTCTTGCAGGTTATCTGCTGCACCTCCCCTCTTTAGAATAAGCACAACTCGCCCGCGGTGCCAATCTGCTGGAATGGGGGCCCTGTTGATGACGTGGTCAGCAACACGGCAAGCTGATCCCTCAAGCCCACGCCGAGAGATTTGACTAAACAAGCTGGCACGCCGTCCGATCCTGTAACTGTTCCATTGCTGATGCGAGTCATGGTCCGATCGACAGTGCGCGAGGAGACGGCCCAGTGTGGCTTGATGATGATGAGTTGAGGCCCATCCACTTAGCCCTTCCTTCACTAACCGTGCACACAGGCGGTAGAGCAGAGCACGCTCGTGACAGTGATCGGGCGGTAGTCTTGCAGGTTATCTGCTGCACCTCCCCTCTTTACAATAAGCACAACTCGCCCGCGGTGTCAATCTGTTGGAATGTCGGTCAACAACGCGTCAAGCTGATCCCTCGAGTGCTCGACCCTACGCCAAGAGGTTTGACTAAACAAGCTGGCACGCCGTCCAGTCCTGTAGCTGTTCCATTGCTGATGCGGCCGTATCGGCACAGCTTGCGCCTTCTGTGGAGCGTCTGCAGAAACGATCAACCACGTGATTTTGCTGACCTCCGAGATTCGAAACACGGTGATCCGAACGTTGTCAGCTGCCTTGGGATTTGAGGAGCTGGGAGTTGAGCTATCTGTCGTGTTTGCGCGTCGTCGATGTAGAAAAGACGTACGCGCTACTGTTAAACTGTTAACTTCGTTTATTCACTATATAAGAGGGTGCGACCAGCTTCGGCTGAGGCGTAGGCCGAACTAGCGGGGCGAAGAACGGAGACCGGAGATGGGGATGCGGCCTGCCTCCAAGAACTATAGGAGGTATTCACGTGACGTCATCCGCTAGGGGCGCTAGCGGCCAGCGCAGAATTCGCCATACGCGTGGTCGTGCATGGGTCGTGTGTGTGGGCGCCGCACCCAGCCGCAGTATTCAACTCGTTCTGATCCGTGGGGTAAGCCTTTCGCGCCTTTATAAAATTTCTGCGTGCGCCAGCGAAAACCATGCGAGCGAGTGGATACACCCGTGGACTTCGTGGAACAAGAAAAACGACTGTCCGGACAAAATGTTTGACTTTGTGAAAACACCGGCTCGTACGACCGCGGTAACTTCGTCGAGGTGTGTCGTGTACTACAAGACCACTGCTTCGCGTTGGATTCCCTGACATCGGTACCTGCCACGTGAAGTGCGGCCTAAAGTTTTGCGACAGGTGAAGAAATTAAAACGTACTAAGCCACGAATGTGTTTTAATTTTTGGCAAGAAAGCGAGGCCAAGAGCCACACGTGCGTGAGGGTGTCGATGGCCGGCGTGTCGTTTTTAGAGGTGAACACATTGCGACGTGTCTGTTCGCTCAGCTAACGCTGTCACCTCCTCCGACTTGCAAGTAACAAGTTACAACTTTATCAAGCGTTATCGCTGTACATCGCGTTGTTTCGAACCTAGGTTCCATGGGTTATGTGCATTTCGAGCAGAGCTACGTAGCCGATACTAAATTTGTAAAACATGCTCTCTGGGTGGGCCGTTTATCCTGCGAGGACATGACAGTACTTTTTTTTCTCGACCTTCTGTCACCCAAATTAAGCAACTGCATTGATTCGCTTTACTGCTGGAACAGCGCCTGTGGAAGCTTCGTCAGTTTGCCGACTACCGCCACTAAAAGTGTATGTTTTGCTGCCATGCCAGCTTTGGAATTGGAGAATTTAATGCGCTCGCTGTCTTTTCACGATGTGTTCTGCCTCAGTGGCAGCCAACAACGGGTTTAACGAGCTGCAAGTCGTTTTTCGCTAAATGGGTAACCGGCCACTTTTGCTGTCGAGCTGTTGCACGGGTGATGCCTGGTGCAACACTGAACAGCGTGTTATGTCCCGGAGCATCAAAATATCGCTGCAAACTCCGTGCCCATAAAGGGCTCAACAAAGAAAAGTGTATGTGGACGTATTTACCAGCTTGATAAAACTTTGCGGATCACTTCCAATATACGGCGGGCACCTGACAGCGAACCTGAAACAGCGCGAGCCGACGCGCGCCGATGCCACCGGCGACCTCCGACATGGCGGACGAGGCGGGACGATGCTCGCGCCATCTGGTAGTACGACCTCAGTGAATACCTCCTATAGGAGGGCGAGGGAGCCCGCCGTGGGGGTGTCCCGCTGAGCGCATGCCGACGGCGAGTCCTCCCAGCGAAGCGCGAAGAGGGGTGCGGGCCTGTTCATTAGCGCGCACTGCTCCTGTCACAACAGAACGGACGAGCACAGCACTTGGAACACAACACTTCCTTCCCCCTTAAAAAGTTGCCTGATAGCGTGAAGGGGGTCGGCGAGGACGCGTGGAGACGCGCTGGCTCTGTGCGCACAGGGAAGGACCACTTGTAGGCTGGATGTCGCCCGCTGTGCTTTGTAGGTCTGCCCTGTGTGCAGTCTTTTCTTCTGTGGAGAGATGCCAGGCTATGTGGGAGGATGGTTCAGATGTCCTCGCTGCTGCCGGACCGCTCTCGGAAAGCGTCGTAAATCCAGGCAGCTGGTTGAGCTAGGTGTCGGCGTGCCATTGTTCCATGTATGCTGACGAGCCAAGAGCGCACGCCTATGCGTCTCACAACAGTAGCTTCCTCCCAGCGTGGTTTTCTGAGAAATTGGCGGGCGAGGACGCACTGCCCCTCAACAAATGTCCCGCAGCGCGGAATCGGTTTTTCTTCCCGGGTAGTCTCTGTTTCTGGCTCGGGGAGAATAGCTGTGAGCTGCGTCCGCATTTCGCGCTCGAACATTATTTTCGCTGGGGTCTGGCCTGTCGTGTTTTGTCGTGTTTTGTAGTGTTGTGTGCTGCTTGAAAAGAAAACGTGCAAGGCGGCGCTACAGCGACCTTGTCTGGTCTCTCTCAAGGGCACGTTTTAGCTCGGCCACGTAGCGCTCGGCTTGTCCGTTTGTCGCTGGGTGGTAGGGGGCCGATGTGACTGATGAGATCCCGTTTTCGCGATAAAACTTGAGAATCTCTGCAGATACAAACAGTGTTCCGTTGTCCGACACTACCTTGCGGAGATTCCGAACGTTGCGAACAGTGATCGGAGGTTGTCAATGACTGCTGCCGAAGTCGTCTGTCGCATTTCCCTTATTTCAAGCCATTTGGTGTAAGCATCTACGATCACAAGGAAAGTGCAGCCTTCAATTGGGCCTGCAAAATCAATGTACAGAGTGTGCCATGGTGCGTGTGGCTTTTCCCATTCTGGGAGAGGAGCTTTCGGCGGATTGCTACGGCTGCTTTGGCAAGGCTTGCAGTTTCGGACTGTTGTTTCAATGTCATGGTCAATGCTATAGGCCACCACATATAGCTTCTGGCACGCGCTTTCATGGCAACGATGCCCATGTGTCCGGCGTGAATGAGAGAGATAGCTTATACACGTAGCTCTCTCGGAATCACAACTCGGGATCCTAATAGGATGCAGTCACGGTGGGTGCTCAACTCTGTAGCTCGCCTGCGGTAAGCGTCGAAGTTGTCCCCTTTGAGTTTGTGCACGTTGCCTTGTTGAACAGCTGTGCAAACTTGGCGTAGAGTTGCGCACTTCTGCGTAGATGCTGCAACTGTGCCTGCTGTAAGCGGAGGTTCTGGCAGTGCTTCGAACATAAGAACGTCTCCGGGTGGAGGCGGTTCGTCAACTGTTTCGTTCAGTGGCAGGCAGCTTAGCGCGTCGGTATTCTGATGTTTAGTCCCATTGCGGTAGACCAGATCGCAGTCGTACGCTGAGAGCTTGATGCACCAACGTGTCATTCGCGGAGACAATATCGGTGGCATAGGCTTTCGCGGCCCCAGAATGCCCAGTAGCGGTTGGTGATCCGTTATAAATATCACCTTTCGACCGGCAAAGTACTGGTGAAAATGTGTCGCCGCGTAGACGATGGCCAGCCACTGTTTGTTCAGTTGCGCGTAGTCGCGCTCCGCTTGTGACAACGTACGTAAGGCGAAGGCAATCCCTTCCTTGGTCATCAGTCTGCGAAAGAACCGCGCCGACTCCGTACGGAGATGCGTCACAAGACAAAAGCAGTGGCTTCCTTTCGTTGTAATGGCTGAGGACTGTACAGCTTCGAAGCAGGTGTTTCAGGGCGTCGAATGCTTGCTGATGGCGTGACGACCATGTCCATTTCACATCTTTCCGGAGCAGCTAGTATAAGTCGTTTGCCACAGTAGCTCTTTGTTCTAAGAAACGGTCGTAGAACGTTAAGAGTCCGAGAAACGCCTGTAGCTCCTGCTTGTTTATTGGTGCCCTTGCTTCGGTGATCGCTCACACTTTGTCTTCGGTCGGGTGGATATGCCTTCTGCATCAATTCGGTGTCCCAGAAATTGCACCTCTGACACCGCAAAACAGCATTTTTCTTTGCTTAAGCGCAAATTTGCGTTCGCTAGCCTTTCAAGAACGTGCTCCAGGCGCGCTGCATGCTCTTCCGTGGAAGCGCCACTGATTATGACATCGTCTAGGTAGACACAAACTCCTGGGATTCCTTGAAGTACTGTCTCCGTGAACTTCTGAAATATGGCCGGGGCTGCAGCTACGCCAAAGAGCAATCTCTTGACCTTGTATACAGGCCTTTCAGTGTGTTGATTGTCAGTAATTCTGACGTCGGTTCGCTCACCTTCAGTTGTTGATAGGCCTGGGTGAGGTCTATAGTGCTGAAGACTCTTGCACCGCGTAGTACGCTGAACACTTCTCCAGGTGTCGGCAGAGGGTAAGACGACGCTTTAGTCGCAAGATTTACGGCGCTCCGGTAGTCTCCGCAGAGGCGTATGGTTCCGTTCTTCTTGCGAACTACAACCAGTGGTGTGGTCCATTGCGAATGTTGTGTCGGCTCGATGACACCTTGATGCTCCAGTTTGTCCAATTCCCTTTCAACGGAAGCTCTGAGAGCAAAGGGTACCGGCCTGGCCTTCAAAAACTTCGGTTGCACGCCGCTTAACAACTCCAGTGTGACTGGTGGCCCTTCATTTCCTGGAATCTCTTCAGAGAATACTTTTTCGTATTTCTCCTGCAAGTGCTCAATGACGTTGTGGCTCGGCGTTTGGTGTATGCCGCATATCGTCACCCCTAATGGAGAAAACCAGTTACTCCCTAGAAGGCTTGATCCTGAGCCCTTCACAACAAGGAGAGGTAGCGTATGGGTCTGGCCGTTGCAACAAACCCTTTCCAATATGCATTGGAAAGGTTATGGAACGCGTAATCCAAACAAGGCTAACTAATTTCATGGAGAAAAACGACCTGTGGCCGCACGAGATGGTCGGATTCCGACCGGGCCTTAGCTCTCAACAGCTTTCACGTGACGTCACGCTCGGCGGTGGTGGTGATGGTGAAGAACGTTTAATATCACTCGGAAGGGGTGGAAGTATGCATGAGCCGGATCTTTGAAGATCCGGCCCTTACACATACTAGGTGGGGTCCCAGCGGCGTCGGCCGCTGCCCGGGCGCGCTCGACCAAAGCCTCTCGAAATCCAGAGACGCGAAGGCAATTCTAGCACTAGATCTAACAAAAGCATTTGACAACGTAAAACACCAGGCAATTCTCGCGGGACTGCAGGAATTAGGAGTCGGCGAGAGGACATACAATTGCGTAATGGATTTCCTGACAAAAAGGACGTTGAAACTAAAACTTTCAGGCGCACTGTCCACCTGGGAAGTAAAGGAACGCCGCAAGGCTCGGTGCTCTCCCCCTTCCTCTTTAACGTGGTGATGAGAGGCCTTCCCGCCGCTCCCAAAGTCATAAAAGATCTAAAGTTCAGCATTTACGCGGACGACGTTAATCTCTGGATGAACAATGGCAGCTATGGCAGCATAGAGGAACGCCTACAGGCGGCGGCGGACACCATTGTGTCCTACGCGGCCGAAAGGGTTCTTGCGTGCTCTCCGCAAAAATTCGAACTTTTCATATATAATCCAAAATCAATGAAGTGCAAGGGCGACTTTAACGTAGAAATTAAGGTCGACGGCAAAACCGTACCAAAAGTCCAGCAAATCAGAATCCTCGGACTCTTTATTCGAGAGGACGGATATAACGACGGAACGATAAAAAAAAACTCACTACCTACGCGACGCAAGTAACAGGGATATTAAGGAGGATTGCATTCAAAGGCAGAGGCTTTTGAATTAATCAATCAATCAAGGGCTAATAATGCGATCATCAGCTCTCGACAGTTTAACGACAGCATGTTGTCATGGATGATCCCGGCGAGACGCCTCGTGAACTGTCTGCGTCTCAAAGGTCTCAATGACGTCAGGCCGAATCCGATCATCCAGCGGACGTAGCTCGCCGAGAGGCTGCTCCACTGAACGAAGAGGCGGGTCGAGCGAAACGTGCCGCCGAGGCCTCAGAAGAGCATGAAGCAATCAAGTCTATCCAAGCTTCACCAGGCTTAACTTTCAAGCTTTCGCCCTGATAAGTTAGGGGGGTACACCTTTGCGTAATTTTTCTTTTTCGGTTCGACATATTTCTAAGTTTGTTGTCTATAATCGGAATGGGAGGTCATCTCACTCTGTCGTTTCGGTGGCCTGTTTCACGTGTGAGACAACGGTTGAGGTCCACTCTATTATGTCTCCGATTTCGCCTAAGTTAACTGTTGATCTGATATCCCTGAATTTGACCCAGTCAGTTGCGGGGCCCTAGCTAGCTGTTTTGATTTATGTATGGGCACCCCTAGTTTCCTATCAATTTGTATTTATAAAGTGATCGATGTCAAGGTTTTCGCCCGTATTCTTCCACGATGTTTTGTCCGCGTCCTGTGTCCTAGTGTTAGGTCCGGCGATATGTGTCACAGCAGATGCTGTTGCCCGTTCTGGTTGGCTCGTTCGGATCCGTAAATAGCGAGAGTACTATCTTCTGAATCGCTTCCTACAGCATTCTACCTTTCCTATCGATTTTCGGGTAGCCCCATTCGTGATGATTTGCGTTAAAGTTCCCCACTGCGAGCAGAGGGCATGATTTTACTGTCCTAAGCGCTTTCTTAAATGTGGCGTCTAAACTGTGCCTTTTGTGACGAGGTGGGCTATAAGCGTTCAGGACAAATGTGCTTACCCTATTCTTTTTTGCCGATGATAATTTCTATGAGTACGGCCTCCACTTCATCCGTACTTGCGACTAGGGGGCTACTCTAGATTAGTTCCCTCTTCCGCTGTCGAATGTGCGGTACCCTAAAATTTTGACTGGGGGTTTTCCTGTTTCTTGTAACGACACAGCAAGCGGAGACTCTCCTTGATTCAGAATGTGCTGTTGCAGGAATGCCTTTCCAAACTAAGCGATATCATAGAGAAAACCAGGCTATAACAAATCAAATGAGCTCATTTCTGACCATATGCTAGGATGCGCAGAAAATTTATCCCGATCCAAAGCCTCCCTCGAAGCCGGAAGTCCCGTTCTCATCATGGACAAGACAGGGATTACAGTGAACTATAATAATATTCTAGTTCACTGTAACAGGGACCATAATGTGACAATGGAACTGCAGGGGCTCCAAAAAGCGTTAAACCCTAAAACCAAACAAAACAATTTTTCTCTTTTTTTTTTGCGATGTTTATCACGAAGAGGCGTCCGTGTGCTGTGCGATGTCAGCGCGCGTTGAAGAATCCCAGGTGGTTGAAATTGCTCCGTAGCCCTGCCCTACGGCTCCTCTTTCCAATTTCACTCCCACCTTCCTCCCTTCCCTTACAGCGCGGTTCAGGTGCCTACAGAAACAAGTATGACAGATACTGCGCCTTTCCCTTCCTGTGAACCAATTACGTTTATCACCTCGGGGCACACAAGGATGTTATGATGGATGAAGGGTATAAGATAAAATAAATGAAATAAGGTTAGCTATGCAATGCAGTCCAGGAGTCAACGATGACGCGGTCCCTGCGCCCAAGCGGCATATGACGACGGATTGTGCTGAGAGAGACCAGCTGCCACCAGCTGCCAGAACCGCGTCGGCTCTAGAGCTGGGCATTCCCAGCAGGTGGTGGATATCTCAAAACAGAATTCCCTTACTTTTTTATTTCAGCGATATCTTGTTTTCGCTGGAGTTTACCAGAGTAGTTAGTGCTTGTGACGTGCATTTCTATCCCTTAGGGTACACAATATACCCTCACACCTATGCAAAACCAGAAAGTTCGAACATCCTACACATAATATAGTGGAAGGGTGGAACATCAGGTTTTTTTTCTTCTGAAAGTTTCGAGTGTGGTGTAGCAAGCGCATTACAATTCTAATGTTTTAAGGTTTCTGCTGTTATCCTTCACATGTTTTGCCGATGTGAAATCTTTTATTTTGCATCCTTGTAGGCATTCTTTTAAAGGTCTGGTTAATCTGCCGTGTGATAACCTTTCTACGTGCTTCTGTTAAATCAAGCGCACATTTCAAGCATGTTTTCTGATGCACTGACCTGTACCATATCTGTACTATCCCACCTGCTTGGTCTTCAGAGGCTGCAGTATATTCCAAATAAATCGAAATAAATAAAAGCGTTGGGTTCCAGAGTCCTTTGCCGCACCTTGGTGAAATTTCGAACAACTAAATTTTCTTGGCATGAGGTACCGAACTTCTACCAAAATTGTGACCTGTCTATCAGTCTTGATACGAGGGTGCCTCTTGAACAATTGTATTCCACCAGCAAGTCTGGCCAGTCATTGGAATCTGGGGTGACACCAAGTCCCTTGCAGGTGAACTACCCGACAGACTGCCAAGAAGTGAGATGGTTCAGCCAGGCACAAGCGACAGGAACAATGCACCCTCATTCCAACACCATGTGCTCAGCAATCGTCACTATTGCAACTATCCTAAAATTGCGCCTTGACCGCTGGCACCATGCTGAATGACATATCCAAAAAGAAGCCACAGCAAAGTTCTCTCCTTTGTTCGCTTCCCAGTAGAGCACCCTAAATCTAGGCAGATTGCATAGACTCTGCTAGGAGCACTTTCTTGAGAGACTGTCTTGGCCCGGTGAAACAAGCACGAGGTAGAATTTGTCGGGCTAGTAGGTTCATAATCCGCCTTTTGCGCGAGTTTTCCGCGCATGCGCGAAGCCCCAGCGGCGACTGATGAAAACACACTGAGCGGCGTCGACGCCGCACTCGTCGCCGCACTCATAGCCAACGCACGGGGGCTGGAGGCGCGGTCACGTTCACAGCCTCTGTAAAACGATGCCAACCACCTGTGCCGCTTACGGCTGCCACTCTCGAGGCGTGCCGGGATGCAAGACGCGTTTTGTTAGGTTTCCTTCGGCGAGCCGCGACCTGCAACGGCGTGAAGCTTGGATTAGGGCAACCAAGCGTCAAGACGTGAATGGGCGACCTTGGCAGCCGACTGCGTGCTCTCGACTGTGCGAAAAACACTTCGTTACAGGTATGTATGCATCTAAAGGAAATGTGCATGATGAAAAGTATCTACCGGAGTTTGCACCAATTCCTGTAACCCACCAGTGATAGCCGCAATGAGCATTTGTTCGGGGCGTCTGATGGCGATGTATTTTGTCGTTTGTTTTATTTATGTGCGAAGGGGCCGGGTAGCGCAGATATCACAGGTGGCTGTGTGCGCTAGACCGTAATATTTAGCATGTTTTATCGCGACTGCCACCTGACTAAAAAGAAAAAAAAAAGGTGTTTGTTGTGATGCACCGCCGTTAGCGATCCGAATGGTTGAGCTGGTCATGAGGCTCGCGAACGGCAGTGCGTTAAAGGGACACTAAAGACAGCCAAAGATGGTATGAAAATCTAATAAACTACATTTGGTGACACTGTCGCCGCATATCCGGCAGCAAAAAATCGAATAATTGCTGAGATATTGCGATAAGAAGTTGAGGTTTTTTTCTTGTTCCCGCCGGTCGAATTCAAACTGTGGCCTCCAACTACGTAGTTGGAGTTGAGTGACGCACAGTATGACGTAAGCGGAGACTCCGTGATAGCTAGCGAGCCGGCGCGGCCCGCGGCGTCGCATCACTCAAGGGCCAACTTGGCAACAGCGCACTCGCAATGACGGCCTCAGCCGAAATAAATAAAACGATGAAGAGAGTAATTTACCGAGCGATGGGCCCATAAAGGAAGAAAAAAAAAACAGAGCGCTTGTAATGCACAATACTTTACATGTTTCTCAAGCTTTTGCGCTCCTTCTTGCACTGTGTATAAACAAACCGAGCCCTCGGTCATCGCAACGCTTCCTGACATGTTTACATACAAATAAGATTTAGTTACCAGCAAAATAGTGTCCTCGCTGCTGCGCTTGTCAGTTTTGAAGCTTCGTCGCACTTTTTTCCTTCAAGGTTTGTGCTACAGCTCCGTGTTCAGCGAAAATTACGTCCACGGTAGCAGAACACGAAGTGCAGGCGCCACTACATTTGCCAGCGCTGTGAAATTCCACATGTTAAAATGGATCCAGCGCACAATATAGTGCGCATAGGCATCCAGAATATTAGTTGCAAGACGTGAGAGCAGGCAGCATGTGCCGATGATCAAGAAGTTGTAATTTTTAGACCGGCAGCAGGAACACTTTATTGTAAATGGGGCCATGACATAAAAACAAGAAATATTTCCGATTCCTTGTGGCGGCCGTAAACGCGAAGTCAAAAATGGCTTTCAGGCAGAATTTTTGCGCCAAATGCCAAAGCTCGATGAGGATGTTAAAACGCGTCTAGAACGACCCATAAGTTTGACAGAAATAGAAAGTGCGATAGACGACCTTCCAATGGGAAAGTCGCCAGGACCTGACGGGCTTGGCGCTGCTTTCTACAAATCATTTAAAGATTACACAGCCCAGATTTTGCTTAAAGTGCTAGATGAGTCATACGAACGTAAGCAGGTCCCACCTTCGTTTTCTACCTCGCACATTGTTTTGATTCCGAAGTATGATGAGCCAGGAAAACGCCTGTTGGTGGGTTCTTATCGGCCGATAAGCCTCACCAACGTGGATTACAAAATATACATGAAAGTGCTGGCGAAAAGGCTTCAAAGTGTAATACCGAGTCTGGTTGGGCCACACCAGACGTGCGGCATTAAAGGTCGAAGCATCGCAAATAATGTGCACGTGGTACGAACTGTTTTGGAGTGTTGTGACGCGATTGGATCTCGAGTGGCAATGATACAGCTGGATCTCGCCAAAGCATTCGATCGCGTTTCGCACGATGCCTTGTTCGAAGTATTGACACACTCAAACATAGGGCGAGTGATTGAGGAAGGTGTTCGAATGGTGTATGCGAACTGCACGACACGGATAATTGTGAATGGAGAGCTCACTGACAGCATTCGTGTGCTGTCGTCAGTGAGGCAAGGCTGCCCCCTGTCACCCCTACTGTTTGCGGCCTATCTCGAGCCTCTCTGCCGGTCTATCATAAACAATGAACGTATAACTGGTTTTATGCTGCAGTCAGCACAGGTCAAAATGCTGGCATATGCAGATGACATCGCTGTATTCTGTTCAAGCAGAGAAAGCATTCAAGAAGTTACTGCCCTTGTTGAAAAATTCTGCCGACAGACAGGCTGTGAAGTAAATTGGGAAAAAAGTGCCGGTTTCTGGCATGGAGACTGGGATGTTACGCCTGAATACTTTTCTCGTTTGCAATGGTCAAAATTGCCGACCCAGTATTTAGGCGTGCCGCTTGAATCGTACCGAGATCCCACCCCTTTCTGGGCTGGCCAAGCAGAGAGAGCGAGAGAGAAAGCTGATTCATGGCAGGGCAAGCCGTTGTCAATGTTCTCACGCGCTTATGTGTGCAATGTTTTCCTTGTGGCAAAGATATGGTACGTAATGAATGTGCTTTCGGCGACGCGTGTTAGCATTAAAAAAAATTCATCGTGTCTTTGCCGTTTTCATGTGGGCATCAACATGGGAAAAATGCAGCAGAACCAACCTCTTTCTTTTAAGGCAGGGGGCTTGGGCCTTGTGCATCTCTTTTTGCGACAGGTTGTCTCGCGTTTTTTTTTTCCTTCGTGATCAAAACGACAAATTCTTGAGGACGGTCATACAAGTACGACTGTGTAAAATGCTTCCAGAATACGTTGTCTGTTCTGGTGAGAATATGAGTGGCGCTTTAAAAGGGTACATGCGCGAAGTTGTCTTGTCTTTCAGAATGTTGCATGCGCGTTTTTCAATGGAATACTTGAGCAAAGTGTGTAAGAAGAAGCTGTACAAAGATCTTCTGGATGTGATGATACCGTTGCCGATTTACCGTGCACCACACCGTGGAGGCCCCGGACAGGATGTCTTAAAGCGTGTGAAAAAGATGCCAGTTAGGCCTTCAGTTAAAACGTTCTTCTTTAAGCTACATTCCAACACATTACCTGTTAAAACCTGGTTACATGAAAGAGGCTTATTCGTTCCCTGGACAACAGACTGTCTCCTTTGCAAAAAACCAGAGACAATCGAGCACGTCTTTCTGGATTGCTGGGACCCAGTCTTTCACTGGGATGTTCTCCAGAGAACACTAAAGAAAGACCTTCCGTTAGATCCGTATGGCATACGGTTCCTTCCAGTCGAGAGTGAGGGTATTCCTTTGGATTTAGTCATGGTCTTGGGCCTCCACAGCCTGTGGAAAACAAGGATGCAAGTGCAACATGCAGATGTCAATACGCGTTCTGTACGCGAGAACTTTATCGAGAGTGTGCTGCTCCTTAGAGAAACGTATCGGGTGCTTTCTGATCCACCTGACTGGATCAGTGTGATCGATGAACTGGCTGTCCTCAAAAAATTTTAAACCTTTCGTGACAGCCGATGTTGCGAGTTTTACCATTATTGTGGATCTTTTTTGAATTGATGTGAACTCAAAACAGGCAATAAAGAAAAAAAAAAAAAAAGCGGCGTAGTTGAGCGGTCAGCGCCGAACGTTGCGGACCAAGCAGTAGCGAGTTCGAGTCTTACCGTTCATGTTTTTTTTTTTTTTTTTTTTTTTTACAAATTGATTTTTTTAACCTTTTGTAATGTATTTCTGGTGCTTCGTTATTTTTAGTTTTTACTTTTTACCCGAGGCCCTTTTTTTCGCCGGGCGACGAGCGCAATATCTCGACGCTCTCCTTGGTATGAGCGGCAAGTATGCCCCTTTTGTTTGTTTACGACGCCTGCAAATAGCGCGTTGAAGGTCTTGTTGACGCAGTATATGTTGGTCAGATGTGCCATGATTTAGTGAACAATTGAATGATAATGCGTTTTTCCTTCGGTACTTAGCATATGTATGCTTTTCGTGGCGTACGTAGCTGCAATCAAACGGTCAGGTCGCAGTCGAAGCGGCAACGGCGGCGATATGTTGGCGCAGAAGTGTGAACGAAGGAGTGTGTCGGCGGTAGCGGATTTCGCTCGCTCGTGCCTCTGAATGCTCAAATGGGAACCATCAAGGCGCATCTGCTGCTCCAAGCTCGTAATTCAGGCGCTGCAGGTTCAAACTATCCGAGTGCGCACGAAATGCCTGAGCCGAAGCATAACCAAAACTGCAGTGGGCGCCTGTGGCGCCTCCAAGTATATTTTTGTATTTGCCTTGTAACGTTTACGTTGTCTTTTCGCCGTCGTTTACGTATGATAAAAGCGTGCTATCATGTTTGAGAAAAAACGTACTACCGCATTCAAACATGCAACGTAATTCGCATTTGTCAGCCTCCGGGATCCCTAGCGCGTCACGTGATTTGTAGTTGCGAGCCTCGGCCGTTTGGCTGTGGTGGCGATACCTGTATTTCTGTTATTCTTCTTTACTACCTTATAACAGCTCTGTTTTCAGTAAGAGTGGTCTCTTTGTAATCAGGAACTGGCATTCTATCGATGCAAACCCACTTCCTTTCTCTCTTTAGTGTCCCTTTAAAACGCCGTATTTTTTTTTTTCTTGTTAGTGAGGTGGCAGTCATGATAAAACATGCTAAATATTACGGCCTAGCGCACACAGCCGCCTGTGATATCTAAGCTACCTAGCCATTTCGCACAGATAAGAAGGGACAAAATACATCGCCTTCAGGCCCCGGCCGGTGCAACTGAAGCAATCACGCACCGAAGAAATCCTCATTGCAGCTATCACTGGTGCGCTACAGCCTGGGTGAAAACTCCAGTAGGTACTTTTCATCATGACTATTTCGCTTAGATGCATACATACCTGTAGTATCTGTGTTTTTGACGCTCGGAGCATATGACGCACTTGACACTTGCACGACGCACAGTATTTTTTTTTAATTAAAGGCTCGCCTTCGTGCACGCCAAAGCATCCGGACTTTGTTCCTTTAATGTACGCAATCAGATGCATTTCGTTAGGGAGCTTGATAATCGTCGTCTTCGTCCAACCGTTTGCAACGGCAAGGAAACCGCCCGGCACAATAAATGAGTCTCCTGAAGGGTTCATGCTCGTTCACTTGCAGAGTGGATCGCTCTGGACGTAGAACAGGGTTGGTTCCTGACAGAGATGCGCAACCGATATGTAGGAGATTCACATGTGTCACCAAGTTGTTGATTCCGCAGAAATCGCGGCGGAGGCAGAAATGAACGTTGGAGATCCTTTCACAATAGAATGACCATTCTCTGCGCACCGAGAACCTTTTCACCACTGCGACCACATCCGTTCTGACTCCTGAGGCCAGAAACCGGCTACAGCTCTGAATCATCCATTGCCAGAAAAATGCAGCGCGTTTCCTGCAGGTGTGCATTCCGGCCTGGACAATGCCCTTTTCACGGGGTGTGTATATGTGACTCTCTGCCGATCTTCGTGGATGAAATCCTATAGCTGCACGGTTGTAGATGACGCGAGGAGGAAGCGACGCCCATTGCACCATGCCGGCGCCGCGGTGACCGCATTGTGCTCGGTAACTCAAGACACCCCGCGCATATGCGCCGCTCAAAGTCACAGGAGACGATTCCACCTAGCTCTGCAGCGTCAACAAACCCCTGGCTGCTTTGCCCTTTGGGATTTCTCTCTCTCTCTCTCTGCCCCCACGCTCTCCTGTCTGCCTAAAACCTGCGCGCTGAGAGCGTCTCATTCTGTCACGTCGAACACGGCCCGCGCTACACGCTCTTACAATACGAAGATAGTATATGCGTACGTGCGTTATGAGAGGATTGTGAAAACGCTCTACCATACTGCGTGAACATGATCTCTACCTTCCCCCATACTGCGTGAACATGATATGCTGCAATCACTGTCACTACTTTCCGCTCCGAGGCCAAAAAAAGGGGGGAAACTTTCGCTTTCTACCAGCGTTGGCGTGGCCATTTCGTATGGTGCGCTTTCGCGTCGTCTGCTACACTGCCGCTCAATGTGTTTCACGCCCGCTCCCGCATGATTGCGCCACATCCTCGCGCAAAAGGCGGATTGATGCAAGAGCTGTGCTATCGTTATAAGCAAGAAGAGGAAAGACTCGCAGGCCAAGTGTGTGTCTTGCCTCTTTGTCCTTGTATTGAAAGCGCAGCTCTTTTCTTGCCTCAAAGCACGAGACTTTGTATACATGTTGCAAGACAGGCTGATCACAACCTTACTGCTAGTCTTGAATAGTTAGTCAATGATACCTATTCGCAATCAAGCTGCTCCTCTGTTCCAACTGTACATTCCTTGGAGCTGAAGAAAATTTTAATGCCTTATCAAGTAATGACAACTCCAAGGCACTGAATGCTACTCTCTGCAACCAACAAGCACGCAAGTCATGCATGTGCGCATGGTAGTACAGTGAAACCTCATTATAACGAACAGTTAAAAATTCTGAAAATAGTTCGCTCTATCCATAATTCGTAATATAAAATTTCGTAGAAAATACATGCAAGAGCAGCAAAATTCAATCAGAGAAGGCACAGCAACTCTGAGGCTGCCTACTTGGGTCATGTTCATTTATTTACGCGCAAAGAACCGAGTTATCGCGGCCTGCTTTTTTGTGTTGATGGCATTCCGCATCATTCCCCAGTTTGCAAACACTCAACAAGGGCAAACCCACTGCTCTCAATGGTACTTCAGTGGCGGCGCAGTAAATCCAATGCAGCAAGCGCTTCTTGTGAAGTCTGAATGTTCTCGTCTGCGAGATGTTCGGAAACTTCCACAGCGATTTCGGCGTCCGTCAGTACAGCCGTGGTCGCCGCAATGTCGTCGCCGCCTATAAAGTCCTCTACAGTCATTGCTGCAGGCATGTCACCAACAAAACGCAAAAAATCATTCCAGGCTCATCGAGCTCGCGAAGAGCTGCTTCTGCTTCGTCGGGATCGCCCCCATCGTAATTTGATGCACGGGCCTCTGCTGGAACAAAACCTCCGTGCCGAAAGCAGTTGGCAATCATTTCGCCTTTCACGCTGTCTCACGCCGCTTTAATGCTCCCAGCAAGTCGATCTTCAAGTCCTGCTTCATAAGAAGCTTCACGAGAAGAGTCAATCAGTCTCTTCTTGTAAACTGCCTTGAAGGCCCTAATTTTATCTTGAGCTTGGTCTTTAACGTCAGTGCTGCTCTTTTTTTTCATGTTCACTGCCATCACAGCACTACGCACACCCGCGCACTACACTCGACACGACGACCCACGCAGCCTCCGCCGAACGCTATGACGGCCACACCACGACGCTGCTGCTAACACTAAAACCAAAAAACGCGAGACTCAAAAACAAAAAAGGCAAAAGCAACATTCGATCGCGCTGCCGTTGCCGCTGCTGAAGCGGCGCTGTCAGCGATTGTGAGATGCGAACGATTTCTTATCGCCTCCGAGATCACCTCCGCGTGCACAAACAGGCGCGCGGAGGTGATCTCGGAGGCCATAAATTTATTTGGCTGTCAACTCCCAATGCCGTCGGGGCGTCTGTGGCGCTGTAAGCGCCTACGAGGTAGTCCTGAACGTTTGCTGCGCTGCACAACACCAACCTGCCTCCTGCTATTAAAGTGAGGTAGTGCTTGGTGTCGCGAAGTTCGTAATATCCGTTTTATGCCGAACCGCGTTCCCTATGGGAAGTTAAAAATACATGTGTTTGACAAAAATATTCCGGAAGAGTTGGATATATTCAATAATTCGCTCTATGTGTGTTCGTTATATAGAGGTTTGACTGTATAACCAAGGCTCTGCAATGCACACTGTGCATATGCCGCTACCCTAACATTGAGTAGAAGATCCCTTGCAAGGGCTGTGGAGTGCCCCATATTGGCAAGTTCATCAGGGCAACTTGGAAAATCATAAGCAACCTGACAAAGCTGGTAGCCATGTGCAACCCAAACGAGTGTCTTGGAGGAAACCTTTATTATGCAGGGCATGCAGGCAAGAACAGAAGGACACCGGGACATGCCTGGTTGGGGAGCCATGCTTCCTTCCCTCTGGCTGCCAAGCTCCATGCTGCAATGCTTCGCGCAGAGCCTAACATACAACAAACACGGGGATGAACGGAAGAAAAGGGGTTCCAACAGGCGTACGAGGTGGCACACATCAGCAGCGAGTCTCGTAGAGGCCACTGCGTCCAATGTAGCGCACCCATTTGATCACGTCATGGTCGCTATAGTTGAGCTTGGACTCAAACACCTTCAGGTAGCGCACTTTTAGCCCAGACGGTGCAAAGGGGACCTGCATAGACACATCTTAATCAGGCACTGCACGCACTCTGTCCACACAAATGCATCCATTATATTAAAATGGAGTTTGTTACCCAGTAAGGCTGTTAAGAAAAAAATTAAAATTTGAAGCAACACAAAAGGAAAGGTCATTTCATTCAGTATGAGAGTGCTATAATGTAGCCCCAACCTTGAACATGTGCGCAAAACAAGACTCAAACTGTGTCGAGAGTAACTTGCAGCAAACATTTCCAAAGCATTCATTGCTGAAAGAGAAAAGTGCATATACCTTTGCCGTTCAACAAAATGTGATTACAACCTTAAGCTAGTTTTCGTGCTGCTAGTCCTGCAGGTTGCTCCTTACTATATAGAGCAAATAAAATGTAAGGTTTACGTTGAAAACTAGACAGCAGTACACAACACTTTAATGTTAGGGTTCCCATCTTGATAATCCACACTACTACAGAACACAGAGTCAACAGAACGAGCAACACAGCACCTGCACTGAATGTAAACAAGCAAGCAATAGTATTTTATCTAAATGCTGCAGTGTAGTAAAGTTTTTGTTCAGCTTTGTTCCTTGACGCTTCCTGCCTTTCTGCCCTACAGCCTGGACCGCACATACAGTAATTCCTCGTTATAATGAAATCGCTTTATTCGAAATATTGTTTAATTCGAAATATCTTCCGGTCCAGACCCAAACGCATTCATTTTAAGCCGCATTACTCTAAGTGCACGAAGAGCTTGACCCGCTTATCGCGAAGTGGCGAGTGGAGGCATCGCCAAGCGGCAGAGACGCTTTTGCGCATTCAGCGGCACCGCATGAGGCAACAATCTGGAGATGTGTGACACGATGACGCCAACGCCTGTCGTTGCGCTGGCGCACACCGCATGGAGCGATGGGACTTGACAACAGAGGCGCGTTTTCAGCGTTTCTCTGTTACCGCCGCCTCATCGTTCAGTCCAGCTGAGTACAGCTGAGCTATATCACGTTTCTAAAACAACACAGCAAGGCGTACGATAAAACACCGATGAAGTGTCAAGCCACACGTTTTTTTTTCCTTTATTACCCTACCAAGCTTTTACTAAATTGTCTCTATGCACTCACATGCACGAATCAGACAAAGCAAGCGTCTGCAGGTCCTTTACTCAAACTGGACTACGAAAACAACAAAAAAAAAAGAAAAGAAAGAAGTCCAGAACAGAAGTTGAGTACCCCTGCCTTTTACGATTGGCTACCTCGCAAGCTGCTTTTGGGCGATACGCGAGGTTTTCTAAAAACCCAGATCTTGAGCGACAGCAACGAGCGGCAATACCTTGGCAGCCCTCAGTCCACCGTGCGACGCCGTCACGTGGCTTGTTGCCGCAAATTGTCGCCAGTCGGAATCTTATCGCTGGTGTCCCCCATGAGAATTTACACAAAAATGATATTTTTCTGCTGCTTTGAAATGCCAGAAAACCGCGGCCTCTTGGACGTTGAAGTGGCCAAAAGACCACGGGCAGACTTTTTCCATAGCATACGGTGGCGAGGCAATGGCATTTGCGCCGCTACCCAGTGTCCCGCGCTCCTCCCCTCCCCCTACACGACTGTCCCCCCCACTCCCGAAGCGGCTTCGCCTTCTCTCAGTGAGACAGGCATCTGCACATGCACTACTCTCCCGCCTCTCTTTCCTCTTCACCTGCCCACCTCCCTGCATCCACTTCTCGCTCCCCTCCTCATTAGCTCTCCACTGTCTGCGAGCCGCTTGAAAGCTAGCCCTCGCTTACGCGCTGCCGGTTTTGAGTGACATCGCCGCTCCTTCTGCCTTCCCGAAGCCTTCCCGCGCTTCATGCTTCGTGGAACTGCAGTCGCCTTTCTTCCGTCTGCACACATGAAGCTCACCATTGCAACAGTCATCAGCAGCGTGCTCTGACGAGGACAGCGAGATCGCCTGGAGACATGACCACATTTTGAAGCTTCTGCCTTCTGTTTCGCCCGCCGCTTTCACTTTGGCACCGATGGCGCATGCATTTGGATCTGTGCTGCAGGCCATGTGATGGAGTGTTATTCGTAGTGCTTAGTTAACCTTGCCTCATGTGCGTTTTTGTGGTCTAATATTCTATTTTGACTTGCTTGCAGTTTTGGCGTAATTAAATCCCGACTGCTCTAGCTTTTTTCAAGTGGTTGCTTATATCGAATTACCGTTTATAAAGAATTTTTCCACAGTCCCCATGATTTCATTATAACGAGAGATTACTGTACTGTATAAACGCATACAAGGGCCACACCCCCCATTTTCCAAAGCAAATGGTAAAAAGAAAAAAAAAGTCTAAGGGTCGCATCCAAATTTTCCGAATAGCTTTCAAAATACCGTATTTACTCGCATAATGCTCGCACTTTTTTTCCGTGGAAAATTGATGCTAAGTTGGGGGGTGCGATAATTATGCGGGGAAAATTTTCAAGCAAATGTTTTGGAGCGCTAAAAGCAAATTTAAATAGGTGCAAATTGGGATTTGTAGGTCAGCTATTGTAAATATAACCAAAACATTACTTTCAAGCAGAACTTACCCTTGCTATAAAAGTTCAGGGTCGCCGAAAGCACAAATTGCTAAAGCACTTTATTTACCGCACGCACCCTCATCACTCCCCACGTTTTGTGGTATAATGCTCACAGCAGACCATACAGTTCTACTCTTGATCAGAGACTTGATCCGAGTCCGTGTTGACACTGCAATCGCTGTCTCCATACTACGCAGAACTCAATGTCGAAGTGCCTGCTGGCAGCGCGGTTGCTATGCTGTAGCCCGTACTAGAAAGCTTTCAGCTTAAAAGCAGCTGTATAAGTTGCGTACCGCCCCACCGCGATGCGGCACCAAGAACACGGTAGACGGTGGAACAAAGCAAGCAACACTGACGGAACAAAGGAACAATGATGAGACGCGGAGACACCTCGCAAAATGGCGACTACAAGCATCATGAAGGAGGTAAAAAAAAAAAGATGAGCATAACCTATGATGATGATCTACCCGAGCACGCCACCTGGTAGCGCGTGCATACAATGAGGCCAGCTAGGTTCAGTAGCACTCCAAAGATGGCGCTTGCTACTACTAGCAGAAGACTTGCGGCGGTAAAATTGGTGGTGCGATGATTATGAGAGGAAAAGAAATTCCCATTTTTGACGCCCAATGTTGGGGGTGCGAGCATTATGCGAGTAAATACGGTACACGCCCACAGGAGCTTCCATATGCTGACCATGGATGGCGTCCAAACTCGTAGGTCATATATTTTCCCTCTGCCGCGAGCTTCCGCATTCCATATCAGCATCTGCATTGCCAGCCCCGACTGCCCCGGCAAGCGGTGTCTCAAGCAGATTTCTGTATATCAAATTATTGATATATCAAACTATTTCGTGATCCCCATCTATATCCGGGTTCGACTGTAGTTGTTATCAAATGCTTGACCTTTAAGGCCCGCAAATACCGTATAGATGCATGTAAGGGCCGTACTTTTTTTTCCAGATTCAAAGCCCAATTTTCAAAGTGCGGCCCACACACACGACATACGGAAAACATTTTCTTCAAGTAAAAACAGACTAATCAGTGAACATGCGGCATTTATTTACCATTCAATCATCACCCGCGGAGTCTTCCGACTGTGCTCTTGTACACGTTCACCCCACAAATTGTCGTATTCAGTCCTGTATAAACTGTTTGAAATCCCGGTCACCTAGAAACTGTGGGCTAAAATATTCATAGACACGGAAATCCACAGACAAAATCCAGCCAGGCACAGTCGCGAGCGGTGCCTTCTTGAGACGTCTGATTTGCATCTCATCATGATTGCTGTTTGCCATCCATTCTGAGTACAGCCTTTGGAATTCAACCTTAAAAGGCCGATTGATGCCGACGTCCAAGGGTTGCAGCACGCAACTATGGCGTGCGACCACGCCAGCCACTACTCGTCTCATGTGTCTTTGACTGTCGCAAAATAAAGCCGGGGTGGCCTGGGCTAGCGATACCAATGCAGATATGGATTTCGGCAGAGGGAAAATATGATACATAGTGATAATGACCTTCGACTTCGAGCGCCATCCATAGGCGGCATCTGGAAGCTCCTGTGAGCGTGCATTTTTCTACTCCTGTGTGGGTCATGGAATGTATAGGTGATGCCCTTACACGGATATTTTTTTTTAATGTTTGCTTCAGAAAATGGGATGTGCGGCCCTTACACGCGTTTATACGGTAAGTCACCACGTTTCTCCTTATGAAGTCCAGTCTCCGTGGGAATGGACATTTCGCATGTTGGCTCAGACCTTCTTCGATGCGGCTCCCTTTTGCATTTAGGGAATGCAGGAAAAGCGACTGTGGCGGGTGGCCACCGCTGATCAGTTTTTCATGTTGCAAGCCTCGTTAGTACATGTCCGGATCACAAAACATTAAACCACAATTTGTCAAGATTTCGAAAGCAGTAACCGGGAAATAGCAATACAGTCAAACCCGGATATATCGAATTTTGGTTATATCGAACTCACGGAATATCCCCTTGAAAATCCCATGTAGAAGTATAGGAAAGCCGCATCATATCGAACACAATTTCACCGGTCGTTCAATATATCGAACTCCGCACCACGCACTGGAAAGTGTGCCTTCCCCAAAGACGATCGCATCACCTTCAGCCGTTTGCCACGTGACGTTTTCAAGCCACGCGTGGAAGGAATGAGATTGGACAGTTCGGCTAGGGCAGCGCCGCGCCAATTCCCCAAAGGCGCGTGCATCTGCGGTTATCGTTTCCCGCGCGCCAGCACGTGACGTTTGCAAGCCATGTGCGTGAATGAACCAGAGAGAACCGGTGGGAACGAGAGGGGGAAAACGCAACAGGGCGAAGCGTAAGGGTGTGCCCATTCTTTTGCCGAGCTATCTCTCTCCTTCCTCTTTCCCGGCCTTCGTTCGCAGTAGCACGCGCTACGCATGCGCCAAGCCAGCTCAGCCCATTTTCAGACGGAACGTCGGACGCTTCCTCCAGCGTGTGTTGCGAACCCTCTGCGCACGGCGGCTGACGTGGCTTTGGCGCCTGCGGAAGTAAAGAAGCGGCAAATCTATCTTTTTTTTGCAAGAGTAGTTTGTTCTTATCGTTGTGCTGTACGCACGGCGTAACATACGATATGAAACTGCTTTTTCTTTTTTTTTTTTGTGGGAGTCATTTCTTCTTGCATGTATGAATTAAAGCATGCAGTCAGCTGCGATCATGACACCGGCTTTTAGCATTTTTCGCTTCAAATAGTATTTGCAGCTACTTTATCACGCTTTCTAATGATTCTGTGGCAGTAGAATACGCCCGCCCCAAGCGCGGCGTGATAAATCGAACCAGGCTTGTGCAATCAAGCCATCAAGAGCAGTCTGCCAAGTTCGCTCCCCGCCACAGCAGGAGCTATCAAATGATAAACAGTCTGCGCAGCATCTTGGCACACTGCCAAGAAATGAGCTGTGGATGAGACTACCGAAACTGAGTGCGACAGGCAAGCGAAAACGCTGGCGATTTCGCCGCCGCGACACAAAAACCTTGTTTTGAGCTGCCGCCGTGGCTGCTCGAACGGCAGAGGGGCGCAGTTCCAACAAGTTGGAAATTTTTTTCTCTGTCGCTGCCGCTCGTCGGCGGCGGCGAGATCGCTTAATCGCTTGCACGTGAGCGAGCTGACCTTAACGCTTTTTTTTTTTCCGAATTCTCGAGTGCAAAAGTGGAGGGTGGGTTTATTATGCGAGTGAGTTGATTACGCGACAAATACAGTATCGTTTTTTCGCATCGTAAGTGCCGTCCCAAGCCGATTTCTGTATATCGAATTATCAATATATCGAACTATTTTGCGATCCCCTTCAAGTTCGATATATCTAGGTTCGACTGTATTCAAGAACATATTAACCGGGAGAAAAATAGAGTAACTCTATGGAAGAAGTTTTACCGTCCGCAATTTTGAGCGCACAAAACAGGAAATCACATGAACAGGGAAGATATCAATCAGGTTCCCCTGCATTATGACTACTGCAGCTCGTAATCAAGTGTTTAGTTTTAGTTTTCGAGCTGCAACACCTTTGCCCTATGATAGGCCATGGTGCACAATAGCCTGCTTACTTGATCTGTCTCAACAGACAACTTGACATTTCTTCACTACTCACGTGTTTGGGACCTAAATTTGTCTCTTGCATACACAGTGCGACAAGTGCGCTTCAGATATCTTATGTCGACTAATTTATTTAGAAAAAAGCCCTCTGCAATTCCACTGTACTAGGAATATTGTTGCTTGCTATGTATGTAAAGGGGAATGTCATGCCATCTGGTTTCACAACACCACACAACCTTTTAAACGAATTGGTGCCCAGCCATGTCACATGCCAACTACAGCTTGCCAGAGGAATCCTTGTTGCGAGGCCCCGAATGAGGATGCAAGGGTCCGGCTCAGTTAAATTCCTCACTCTCAATGCCACCACACACCTCAAAATTCATGGAGATGGGTGGCCGGTTCCACTTTTTCTTGGCGTCCGTCTGGAGCAGCTCGATCTCTGCACTGAGCTGGGTCTCCTTCATGCCAGCCATGCGCTTGATCTTCCACACAATGGCATTCTCGCTGGCCTTGTATTTGGCCTTGCCCTTCATGCAGATCAGCTGCACCCCGCTGGTGTTGAGCGGGGTCGGGATCCGAACCTGCACAACGTATGTGGACTCAGTTTTATTTCCTTACAGGGAATCACACTCTGTTCAAGCAAATGAACAACGATTATTACTGAAAGTCCAATCTTCATGAACAAATGTTTAGCCAATTTTCAAAAGCACAAAAATTCCCTTGAAACAATTTGTTGCAATTCATTCACTTAAGTTAAGATGAACTTAAATAAGTGATGGCAACTCTGTCACGAGTACTAATAGGGCATCTGCACGGCTCTCTTAATCCGAGCAAGAAAGAAAACCTTCCCCACAAGAAACCACATTCTCACAAAGCTTCTCTGCAGATTTGTGCGAAGG
Source organism: Amblyomma maculatum (assembly GCF_055883805.1). NCBI lineage: Eukaryota > Metazoa > Arthropoda > Arachnida > Ixodida > Ixodidae > Amblyomma > Amblyomma maculatum. Next base: position 23,836,026 of record NC_139346.1, read on the forward strand.
TGCAGATATTGAAGGACACCATCACATCTGCCACATGCAACACACAAATTGCGCATGTCCAGATTTTAGTTGTTCCCAGCATGGGGCATGCAAGCTAACATACAAACACTTTTTTGACCCCAATGTGGCCGCATGACACGTGTGGCAGGCAGAGGTATGGTGCTTGTGTAGCAGGGGAAGTGAGCACGTTCCATTTTCGGTCCCGGGCAGTCTCAGACTACTTGCTGGCATAAGTCTGGTGTTTGATTTTTCTCAGGTAGCAAAGAAACTTCACCCACCAGTACAGCTCATAGGAAAATAGCACTGCGCTGGCAGTCATATTGAGTCATACTCTGTGCACTTTGTGTTCCTGCAGACAATATCGGGCATTAAACCTTGATGAGCTCCGTAGCTGGTCTCTAAGCTGCAAGACATTTGAACCTTCCACCTTCACTTCTTGACTTGAAATTCACTACACTCCTGAGCACAGATTGTTTCTTCACGCTGTCCAGAACTTCTTCCCCCTACTTTTTCCATGACTTTTTCAGCACACAGACCTCAGTCACAAGCAAACCATTGTGTGCTGGAGCAGCTTCTGCAAATGAATGTTTTTTCAAATGCTTTCATCTGCTACAGCAGATGACGGTGGGAGCTTGCAAGCAGCCATTAGCAATCAGGTCATGAGACCACAACGCTATTTCTTGTCAGATTGGAAGCCAGGACCTGTCAACAAGTAGTCTAGGACCGGATAATCGAACGTATTCAGTAAGACACATGACTTGCCAGCATCTGAAGCAGTGCATGTGGACACTTTCGCTCTAGTGCAGTTGGACACTCGAGTGAAGGGCAGTTTTCAGCCTACCTCAATCTTCTGCCCAATGAGGGATGGCTTGAAGTTGGACTTGAGGACCACCTTCACCTCCATCTTGGTGCGGCCCACTTCACGCACCAGGGGAATGATGCGGAATGGGAAGCTGATGTCCTTAGTGATGCGGTACCTGCCAGGATATGATACCTCCAGCATTAACTCCGCGTACAAGAAAAAAAAAAAAAAAAAGAGCTCGACACCCGCAGGTGTGCGATTAAGAGCGTTAGCTTGAGTTTAACAGAATTTATTCCTAGGTCCTCAATTCAGATACCAATGTGTACATCGCAAACCGATTCGTTTGGTACCACCCGCACCTCTCTATGACCGCTGGTTTGCCCGCCACGGCCTACTGCCGAAGTTCGCACCCCACTACTGTTTTGAGGACCAAATTGTCATCTGTGCTAATTCCTCACACATGTTAGGATTCAGTTCTAAGAACAGTGCTGTGCACGTATGGTGCAGATTCGTTTGAAACTACTCAGAACCCTGCATCTCAAACGGGTGGGCCACAATCTTGGCACCAATGGTGATTACAAGTGATGACACACCCATTCCCAGCTGGAGTATGGTAATGCAGCGGCGGTGGGGGGGGGCCTTCGTCACATGGCTTTGGGGAATCATGACATCACACATGGTGGACCAGGTGGTGGACTCCATTGTATAGATGGTCACATGGTAGCTAAGAAATTATTTGCAATGCTGTAGCTATGATCACGCGACTTAGCCGCCATCTTGAATATGGGAGTGCTGAAGAAACAGACGAGAAACAGGCAAATACAAGTAGTAAGAGATAATGCTCTTAAAACCACAAGGTGCCTGCATCATGAATGAGAGCCAACACAATGTAAAGGCTGTGCACTGGTAGAAGAGATTCAGCACCCACCAATAGTGCTGCAGTTCCCAAACAGAAAACGACAGCTGACCAACTGTCAAAAGTTGAAAGGGCTTTCATGCTACTAGCCGTTGCCACTGAAATGGCAACATTACAGCATGCCATTTCAAGAGCACTCTGGTATGAAGGCTACCACTGAGGTCACTTGCAGAAGTCCATGATGAGCCCGTGGCTGTCTTGCAATACTAGTAGCAGCCAAAGTATGAAAAAGACTGACAAGTGGGTACGCCTGTGCTGCCATCGCAAATAAGCCGGTTGGCCACTTGTGATGTATTTACAGGCATGGTGCGGTCCCAACTTCATCTTTTCAGGCATGCCGGAGTGCATGAGGTGAGGGCGGATAGAAGGAACTTCATTTTTAATTACCAGTGCTTTACAGTTATTTATCTAGCTCAAAAATTCTCGCAGTGGGATTGCTTGCCTGTCACTCCACTCTGCCTAGGTAAATCTTTTCCTAGTCCCTTTAAGTACAGAGAGAGGCATGTTTGTGCACTTTCAACTGTTCGATGGGTGGAAAAACGTGAGACTGTCTGTGCACAAAATCATGCATGCAGGGAAACATCAACAAATGCAACTGAAATTCTTTTTCCAGGCAACAGCATATGTGGGCAGCCCATTTAACAGAGCCCATAAATAGCTAATGTTCAACTTCTATGTGTGCAAGTGCTCTCTCCAATGCATTCATGTTTAACATCTGTACTTGTGCACAACAGTGTTGCTAGTGTGCACTGTGAGTGAGATAAATGGCAACTGCACAATTTCAGCACACAGCACATAACGCAGAAGGAGGGTGAAGAACCACCTGTTTCAAGTCCTCCTCCTACTGGAAATTACAGGTGGCACTGTTGATGTAGCTACTGTTAGTTTTTATCCAGTGCCACCAAAGATGACAAAGACTGCCGATTCACTTTAATTAATCCGCCTTCTGCGCGAGTTTTCTGCGCATGCGCGAAGTCGTAGCGGCGACCGATGGAAACACATTGAGCGGCGTCGACTGCATTTCTCGGCGCCGCCAGTGCACGGGGGCTGGCGGCACCGGGCGGCACGGTGGCCGTCACAGGCTTGGCAAAGCGATGCCAACCACATCTGCCGCGTACGGTTGCCACTCTCTAAGCGCGCCAAGATGCAAGACGCGGTTTTTCAGGTTTCCTTCACTGAGCCGCGGCCAACAACGACGTGAAGCTACAATTAGGGCCACCAAGCGTCAAGATGTGAATGGCCGACCTTAGCTACCTACTGCGTACTCTCGACTGTGCGAAAAACACTTCGTTACAGGTATGTATGCATCTAAAGGAAATGTGCATAATGAAAAGTATCTACCGGAGTTTGCACCAAGCCTGTAACCCACCAGTGATAGCCGCAATGAGCATTTGTTCGGCACGTCTGATAGCGATGTATTTTGTCGTTTGTTTTCTTTATGTGCGAAGCGGCCGGGTAGCGCAGATATCACAGGTGGCTGTGTGCGCTAGACCGTAATATTTAGCATGTTTTATCGCGACTGCCGCCTGACTAAAAAAAAAAGAAAAATTGGGCGTTTGTTGTGATGCACCGCCGTTCGCAAGCCGAGTGGTTGAGCTGGTCATGAGGCTCGCGAACGGCAGTGCATTAAAACGCCGTATTTTTTTTCTTGTTAGGCAGTCATGATAAAACATGCTAAATATTACGGCCCAGCGCACAGAGCCGCCTGTGATATCTAAGCTACCTAGCCCTTTCGCACATAAAGAAAAGAAAGGATAAAATACATCGCCTTCAGGCCCCGGCGCAACTAAAGCAATCACGCACCGAAAAAATCCTCACTGCAGCTATCCCTGGTGCGCTACAGCCTGGGTGAAAACTCCAGTAGGTACTTTTCATCATGCATATTTCGTTTAGATGCATACATACCAGTAGTATCTGTGTTTTTGCCGCTCGGAGCATATGACGCACTTGACACTTGCACAACGCACAGTATTTTTTTTTTTTTTAATTAAAGGCTCGCCTTTGTGCACGCCAAAGCATTCGGATTTTGTTCCTTTGGTGTACGCAATCAGATGCACTTCGTTAGGGAGCTTGATAATCGTCGTCTATGTCCAACCGTTTGCGATGGCAAGGAAACCGCCCGGCACAATAAATGAGTCTACTGGAGGGTTCATGCTCGTTCACTTGCAGAGTGGATCGCTCTGGACGTAGAACAGGGTTGGTTCCTGACCGAGATGCGCATCCGATATGTAGGAGATTCACATGTGTCACCAACAAATCGCGGCGGAGGCAGAAATGAACGTTTCAGATCCTTTCACAACAGAATGACCATTCTCTGCACACCGAGAACCTTTTCACCACTGCGACCACATCCGTTCTGACTCCTGAGGCCAGAAACCGGCTACAGCTCTGAATCATCCATTGCCAGAAAAATGCAGCGCGTTTCCTGCAGGTGTGCATTCTGGCCGGGACAATGCCCTTTTCACGGGGTGTGTATATGTGCCTCTCTGCCGATCTTCGTGGATGAAATCCTATAGCTGCACAGTTGTAGATGACGCGAGGAGGAAGCGACCCCCATTGCGCCATGCCGGCGCCGCGGTGACCGCATTGTACTCGGTAACTCAAGACACCCCGCGCATATGCGCCGCTCAAAGTCACAGGAGACGATTCCACCTAGCTCTGCAGCATCAACAAACCCCTGGCTGCTTTGCCCTTTGAGATCCCCCTCTCTCTCTCTCTGCCCCCACGCTCTCCTGTCTGCCGAAAACCTGCACGCTGAGAGCGTCTCATTCTGTCACGTCGAACACGGCCCGCGCTACATGCTCTTACAATACGAAGATAGTATATGCGTACGTGCGTTATGAGTGGATTGTGAAAACGCTCTACCTTCCCTCATACTGCGTGAACATGATATGCTGCAATCACTGTCACTACTTTCCGCTCCGAGGCCAAAAAAGGGGGGAAGCTTTCGCTTTCTACCAGCGTTGGCGTGGCCATTTCGTATGGTGCGCTTTCGCGTCGTCTGCTACACTGCCGCTCAATGTGTTTCCCGCACGCTCCCGCATGATGGCGCCACATCCTCGCGCAAAAGGCGGATTAGGGCAGAGATGCCTGCCTGGTTGCAATATTAGGCAAAGCAGACCACCAAACCAAAAATGCCATACAACATGATCCTCCTCCTCCACACTTGACAGCTGCAGTCCTTATGTCGCCTTGGTATCACACATCGTGTGCGGCAAACCACACGAGAAGCCCTTACCACAAAAGGGGCTATCAGAGAAGTTAAGCTTTTGCAGCTGGATAGTAGCACTCACCTCATGAGTTCGAACTCGCCATCTGGAGGAATGAAGCTGATGCTGTGCTCACTCTCAAACTTGCTCAGCTTCACACACTGGTGGAACTGGCAGTCGTCTATCGCTATCGATGTCTTCCCCGTGCTACAGAAAAAGAGCCGGCAGCAGAGGTCAGCACCACACTCTACTGCGGAAGCTACAACATTCAGTGCACAACACAAGATTGTACTAGTACACACTTTCGGTATTGACATCAAGCTGCAGTCAGTCAGGTGCCAGATGAACTATGGCACAAAAGTAGGTTAAGTCAGAGAAAGCAAATCAAGAAAGCCTTATCACGCTGAGGCATTTTTTTTTCAGTAAGCCCAGCTTTGTGTAACTATTTCCTTTAATCAGCTTATTAAGCAGTTTGCCTGTCCTGTACGTCTCTCGCATTGCAGTTACACCTAATAAATGCGGCCAGCCAAATGAGATCAACTGCATGAAATGCCTGCCAAGTTTGAAATTGTGGTTGCTACCATCATTAGCACAGTGCAGAACATTCAGCACGCTGCTGTACTCTCAAAGTGCTCCACCCCTCACGGCAAGTAATGAGCTGGTAGGCAGATACCATCTGCTTAGTTTTATTAAACTTTCCTCACACGGCGAAGAGCCGCTTTTAAGGCTTGCAGGGCTGCTTTTGAATCTATGAAAATAGACCACCACTGAGGGCTCTGCTGACTGATATGCCCATGAGCCCATGAACAACTCATTGCGGAAATTCATCACTATGCAATTAATGGAGGACATGACATCTTCCAATGGCTTCCAGGACACAGCGGCATAGCGGGCAATATCCGGGCGGACGGGGTCGCACGAACAGCCCACCAAGGCTGTGACTGTGTGTTGATTCCCTTTTCCAGGGCAGACGCAGGGGGCGCGCGGGAACACAGGCTCTCCTTGTGGAATTCTGGCCAACTTGCCAACTGCCGCTTAAAATCCCTGGACCTTGACCTAAAGCTCCGGCTTCCACCTGTGGGTTGGTGTACTATTCACAAACTTGTATTCTTTTATGATAGATATGGCAAACAGCCCTGCATGTACAAAATGTGGGTGCGACGAGTCTATAGGCCACATTCTTTGCGAGTGCCCCATATACAGTGAGGAAAGACAGATTGACGCCCATGACTGAAATTAAGATTTTAGGTCCCTGGCCACGGCGATCGTCTGTGGTGAAGGCCTCCCAGGCACTGCTCCGCTTTATGAAAAACACAGGCCTAATCGAAAGACTGATTTTGAAGTTATGTTACGTGATATGACTGACGTGATGTGACATGTCTTCACCCATCCCTCTACTAACTTTTATATCCACTCACCCCTTTCCCCCAGTGCAGGGTAGCAAACCGGCTTCTTTTACGGGTTAACCTCCCTGCCTTTCCTCCTCCTCTCCTCACAGCTGCCAGATTAATAAAAATTTGTAAACAAACCGGTCAGCCCTTTTCCCTCAATCCAGCATTAAACACTCATGTTGGACTGCAGCAGTTAGTCACAAAGCTGCAGTAATCTGCGTTTTCAAGACGGCCGTATAGGCATGTGCACATTTGCTCTCCTCCAAGCTTGTTGAAAACCAACCAGCAAGTTTTAGTCTGCAGTTCACGACAGGTGTAAGCAATAACCCACATGCATTTTTCAATCAGTTACCTGGGCAGCAGAAGAGTTTTCATACACTCCACAAATGGTGGCACATCACATGAAGAAAAATGCGCTCCTTAGAACTGACCTGCGAGTGGGATCGTCCAGGGTGGACACTTTGCCCTTGCTCTCCATGGTGATCTTGTCGTTGATGCCAAACTTGCACTCGGGCATGCCCGAGAGGTAAGACTTCATTACGACCTTCCCGGCCACGTGTGCACTGAGCACCTGGCCCTGGGGAGACATAAGAAGGTTTACGTACTCCAGGACATCCAGAAACAGCTCGTTGCGGCGATACTTGATGCCCTCGCGCCTCCAGCCGATCTGGCCCGTCACCTGCGACGTGATCTGGCTCTGCTCCTCCTTGGTCTGAGACTTGACTCCCTGCTGGGTGATGAACGTCTTCAGGATGCCCACATCCGTGTTCTGGGGGTAGCCAAAGTCCAGCAGCTCATCCAGCAGCTCGTAGATGAGCACGAAGTTGTTCTTGACGTTTTCTTCGCTAATCTTGCCAAAGTATGACTGCATCACCTCGCACATCTTGAGCAGGAACTCAAACACCATGGCCGCATTGACATTCTGCCGCGTCACTGCCGCCAGCCAGATGTTGGCCCGCTTCATGTGGAAGAATGAGGTGCGTGCTATGTTCGTCACGGGGCTGCGCACCTGCTGCCGTGCGTGGATCACGTTCACCCGGAACGCGTCCACTGCATTGCGCCTGTAATAAGAGATTCATTCACACTTGCACAACTTCCAGCCAGCATTTTTCTCCTTCTGAGCACTGCCAAATGTGTAACCTTCGTGGATGCCTTGCAATGCCTGTCTCAATGCATCACTATATTTTGCTCATGTTGAAAAGGTGCTTCCACCTCTGTCTACAAATAAAGAAAACATGTTGACCTGCAGCCCTCCGAAAAACCTCCAAAATCAGTTAACCATGAGTGGCTGTACAGTGATGTAGTGTGCTCTGACCAATGTCCCAACGACTGGTTGGGTTTATAGGGTTTCAAGCCATCAAGAGGATCAGGCTGTGAGGGGTGCTGTTAAGAAGAGTTCCAGAAATTTTAACCACCTGGGGTTCTTTAACATGCACCAACCTCACACAGTATAGACAAGCATCAGCCCGTGACGTCAGTGGAGATGCAATGGCACTGCCGACAGCAGTGACTTGCGCTGTCTTTCGACAGAGTGACAAAAAAGAAAATGGCAACTGTTATCACATGTTTCATGCGGTCGGATAAATATGAGAGCGAAGGGCAGTGGCGTTGAGCGTGACCCTTTGGTAACGGATTGCCTTTGCGGCTAACGTGAGTTGCGCTTCTGCACTGAAACTTGACTAGTTTGAGACTTAAATTTTAAAACTGCTTTTCGGCCGCACAACGAATAGTGCAATAATAAACGCCTGCAGCTTGTGCGCGTTTTGTTGTATATACTATCAAGTCATAAGAAGCCACCTACAGTACTGCTCGTGTATATGTTCATACAAAAAAGCTAGGACACAAAGGGAACTGCTGTTACCTTGAGCAGCCACTCCAGCACAATATTGCAGAAACAGGTCCAGACCCAAATAGCACCATACATTAGAATAATGCTATAAAATTTTTGTCTAAGTTGCCTGAATGTTCCAGCATTTTGAGACATAACAATTATATTAGCAGAACAATAAAAAGAAATGTTTTGCTAATGCTGGCTATTGAATATTATTATAACGTCACATTGTTCGAATAAGGTCTTCTAAATGTTAAAGAAATGCTTGACTCATAAATATAAAGCAACATACTATATTTCGGACAGCGAGTCCCAGCATTTTCGCCTTTTTTTCTTGCAGTAACTATGTTTTTCTGGTATAACACTTCTTTGCAACTAGAACACTGAGATGACGCCTGCCAATCTTTGCAAGGCACGCACGTTGTGTACCATCACGAGTGGAGGGCCCATATTCTCGTGCAAGGTTGCTCTATACATTTCTACGAACATCACATTTATGCTGCATACATGCTAGATTTTTCTTGGTTAAATGGTTGGTTGGTTGGTTTGTGGAGTTTAACGTCCCAAAGCAACTCAGGCTATGAGAGACGCCGTAGTGGAGGACTCTTGAAATTTCGACCACCTGGGGTTCTTTAATGTGCACTGACATCGCACAGCACACGGGCGCCTTGCTTTTCGCCTCCATCGAAAAGCGGTTGCCGAGGCCGGGATTCGATCCCGCGTTCTTGGGAACAGTAGTCGAGCGCCGTATTAAAACAATACACTAATCTTTATATGCAACATTGCAAAAACATTGGAAAAAGAGGACATTAACAACATCAAAACATTGTTTGACTGAAACAAAAATGTAAAATCACTCTTTTTCGGTGCTACCTAGAGACTTGTGAACTAGCTATTCTCAATCACTTTCGAGAGTTTCAATGAGTGATACTTCATTACTGATCCTAGAAAGCGAGTAAACATAGTTACGATACGGGCAAAGTCCCACAGCGTAATTTCTCAGATTATTAAGTTTTCTTTTAAAAGGTCATTAGGGGTCATGACAGCTAATATTTGAGCATAAACTGATTATTGCATTTCACTCCACACATATAAAATTATAAATCCTCGAAATTTGAGCTCATTCGGTGCAGTACGTAGTTTTAAAATAGCTTTTTATCATTAATATAGAAAGAAGCTTCCTGGTCTGGCAACCATTGGTGGCTGACGTCACAAAAAGATATCCTCATGTCCTCTGCTATTCGCGGTGTCGGCTGCACTCTTGCATACACACTGTGGACGGTAGTCAGAGCTTTTTTCTTCCTTCAGCAAAAATATGTTATTCACATATTCTTTCTTTGACAAGCCTTCTTTATAATATGTGACCGTGGTGATTCTCAGACTTGTTTTGAGCTTCATCTAGAGATTGTAGAGGAGGCCAAAATCTATGGGCTCATGTTTTATTACTTAAGCATACAATCAGAAGCACATTATTCTTACGTTATCAGAGTTAGCTTGTTTAGCAACAAACGCTCCCACACATAAAAAGGCACACGTCCAACGTTTCCTTCCGCAGTGTGCGCGGCAAAAGGGAGGAGGGGTTAGCATAGTGTTGCTGATTGCTGAGCTGTTGCCCGTCACTCTTTCAGTACAAAAACTAAGAGGAAATCCCAAAAAAAGTATACGTTGATGTCAGAGCGGTATACCTTGAGACATTACAGCAGCAGAAATCAGCAGAACATCTTTTGAACGAAGCGGTACCTCTAGACTTGCTGTTATATATGCCCACGTTAGTCAAACTTAATTTTAGACTGGTAAAGCATTTTTGCAAAACTATGTTCAATGGCCAGCGCACGAAAGCATGTGCCACAACCGCTGCAGCCCCGTCATCGCAAAACCCAACGCGATTCGAATGCGCTTCAATGCCCACACCAAACATGAGCCTCCCATCTGCCTCCGTCTAGCTCCGTCTAGTTCCATCTAGCTCAGTCCCACCTGTCCCACAGCTGCAAGCGCAACTGCGACCCACTCCCAAACCTCATTTTGCGATTTTCTAACGATTTTCCAGCAAATCACTCGTGACTGCTTCAGCGTAAACACAGTAAACATACATCATTTAGTGTTTAGTGTGTGAGCCCTACACTCCCGCAGGAATTGTGATGATTCGCGGATTACGACTGTGCCCCCCAACGTGTTTGTTTAGATATCTTTTGTACATGACCGGATGTATGCTGTTCGTTCACATGGTATAGAATGCAAGCTGAGCTAGCAATACCAAAACTATTCACCAATTTTTGCACCGGTTGCACTTTTATTTATAGAATGCAAGCTGAGCTAGCAATACCAAAACTATTCACTGCTTTTTGCACCGGTTGCACTTTTATTTGTTCAAAAAACAACTGCGCTGCAAGATGCGCCGTGGATGCTACGTCCCCTGCCTGCACTAGGTACCCACAAGCGGCGCCGACAGCTGCCGGCTGCGCTCGCCTGAACAGGGTCACATCGACGCTGCCTGCTCAACATATACACGCTTTGTGATGTAAGCAGTCGTCAACTTGGGGTCACTACTGCCAGAACTACATTCGATGGCCACATGCAACCGCTAAAGCTTGTGAATGCCACTCCGTAATCGCCGAAACTCTAAACCCGAACCCCGCATACTCGCGCTAGGTCTATTCATCACTGAACGGGCCAGCAGTTCGGAGCCTACTAACATTTCTGGCCAAGGTAATTGCTGATGAGAAGGGGGAACATATAAACAGTGTAGCTGCTTGTTTTTGGTTTTCTAACATGGTTAAGCAACAGACAAGCGCAGCTGTTCAAGCCTCATGACTCATCGGGTGTCAAGTTCTCGCTCGGCCTCCAATTCGACCAAACCAGATCGGGTGACAGTCCAGTTCCGTCGGCGTCACCAGGCCAAAACCTCACTATGGTGATAGTCCATAGTGAGGCCATAGTGATCTGTCGCCAGTGTAATGCGACAGATCAGGGAGTTGATAAGCTAGGGAACCTCCATGCAGCCCACTGACTGACTGTGCCTTATGCTGAAGAAAGCATACCTTACTCTCTATCGCTCTCGTGCGGTAACATCTTCAAGCACTTCCACAAGAGGGGCGACCACTGTGTCAATCGTCCATAAAAGAAAAAGAGACGTGTCCTTTGATATTGCAGCCTGCACTGCAGACGACGCTGTGCCACATATTCTCTTGTGACATCACACGAGCATTTCAAAATGGCTGTCGCTCTTGGTGGGAGGAGCTTCCCGATTCAGATTTCTATCGCGTTTCTTTTTGTAATATGCGCCGCACACTAGGAACTTTGCGAGTAAACTCACAGACCTGTATATTATTCACAAAAGTATAAAACTGCAATACACTAAATGATCCTGTCATTGCCCCTTAAGATCCTGACGAATGAATTAAATAGCCACATACATCCTAGCTCTGAGCAGGATATATATATGGTACATGGAGTTTAATATCCTAAGGTGGAATCGGCCATTAGGAGTGCAAAATAAACAATGTAATGATGTGCATTTGAATAAAAATTTTCCATATATTAAAGCTCATTAGACTGAACAAATTTCGTTGCAAGCATTCGTGGAAAACGTTGCATTCTCGCTCATGCGCCTCTCCTATAGAGCAAAGAGAACAAAGAGCAATTCTTACAGGCCTTCATGTACATATCAACCTTGGCTACATCTATACAATAAAACAGACGTCAAGCGTCTTTTCTATCGAGCAGAGTAAACAAGCTGGCAGCGCGCTAGGCTAATGTTAGAGAACGAAAAGATTTTCTTATTTGATGAAATTCTGTGACTTAAGTTGCCAGTACAGTGAGCTAGAAATACTAGTTCATTATAGTTGCCGGTACGTAATGTTTTTTTAGAGTGAAGCTGCTTGGAGCAGCAGCTGAAAGCCCATGAAAAGAGTCTCCACATGAAAAACACTTCGTCATTCATATTGTCGCCCTCCTTGCATGCACTAGCAATAGGCGAGAGAGTTGAATAGTGTTGATAATTAGTTTTTCTTATACATTAGACTGTCATTTTCATTTAACTTAATCAGTCACTACAGTCCCCCTACGCGCTTTTGAAACTACGGAGAATGCAGCCAGGTAATTCCAGCCGTAATCGGCTGATAAAGTGCTGAACTACTCTCCAGGCATGAACCGAACTATTTCTACGCACAAGCGAAGCTTACACTTCAGAAAATACCCAACATTGCTGCCGATTGCAGTGCCACCTTTGTTTACAAGCATGACGCTTGTCTATAAAATCATCCTAAAATGTTCCTGGTGAAAGGAAAGGGGGGATACACTGGGAAGGCACCCCAAGGAGCCCATAGGGTCTGCAGTGCACAGTTTGGGTGCCCCTGTCCTGCTCTCTGCATTACATGTCACAGAAACCAAGTCCACATTTTCCTCTTAATTTTTTATTGCAATATAATTAACTCATTTCATGTAACCCACATTGCTACTCACTGCTTCACAACACTGAACTCTCTGTTCCCGCTTGCACGACTCAGTGCGTTGTCCCAGTGAATTTACAGCCTTTGTGCTAGCCTTAAAATTCCAGCCCATGGGTGGGTGCTTGCATGCTGACAGCTCCAAGTTCCAAGCGAAAGTGGTACATGCACGAGGGAACCCATCAGGTATGGATGCACCTCCTTACCACTGCAGGAGGAACAACCAGTAGCCAAAAGATACAGGGTTTATGGACCCTTTAAAGGACTATAGACACCTAATTTTTGGGTTCATGATTTTTGTATTTCTAATGATGTCTAGGATATTACTGTACACGAATCACTACGTCAAATTCGCCTATGACTGCTGAATAATTTATAACCAAATCTTTTCTCGCACCTGTTTCGGGATTGGTCTCAACAGCCGAGCGATGGCTGTGATGTCACAGTCAAGTCTAGGTCACGCAAGGGATGAAAATACAGCGATATAATCATTGCTGTGTCATTTGAATTCACTAGAATGGCAAAGCCAGCCTGCCTCAAGAACCGGAATCACTACAAGAGCAAAATGAGCAATTATATAGATTTTTTCATGCCGCATATCAAGCCATGATTGTGATGTCACAGCCATCTCTCGGCTATCGAAACCGAAACTGGCGAGAAAAGAAAATTCAATTATAAATTATTTAGCGGTCGCAGGCAAAAACTGTGTGTGGATCTATATACAGGAATGACTTCTGCATCATTAACAAGAAGAAAAATGCCACCAAAATTTGGCGCCTATACTCCTTTAAAGAAACTGCAAGTAAGCTTTGCTGCATAGTAAAATTCCCTTTAGCATGGTGGTGCTGTACCCCGTCCTTGGGGCAGTGCAGAATACGCCGATATCAAGCCGCACGCCATGCACTAACCTCAGAAGCAGCATTCCTTCACTTTTGGAGAGCGGGGGTGGGGAAGTACGAATGCACCTCGGAGGCAGTGACTTCACAGACGGCTCTTAATCACATTATTGCGACAGCAACACAAGGGAGACGGGTGAAGGAAATGGACGTGACCACTCTCACACAGCACCCAATTTCCGCTCCAGAAATAGGTTTGGCCACCATGGCTTGAAGGAGTTTGCTGTGCAGAGAAGCAGACTTCCAGAGCTTTGAAAGAGCCCACTGAGCACTATCGCTAGCACCCTGAAAATTCATCATTCAGAAAAGAGCTCAGCATCATTGCAGAGTAGGCTTGAAAACCACAAACATGGTTTGCCCTCTGAGCCATGTGAGGTCAGGCTGAACACCCAGTAGGCAGTGAGGAATTTTTTTTTTTGGCATCAAGGCCCAGCACTGCCACTCTGCTTTCAACACCCATGCTTTTTCACATTAGCGTTTAATGTGCCGATGTGCCATGCCATCGGTCCTTTTCAGAGCTAGCCGATAGTAACCACATGCAAGAAGCCTTCCCCTGCACTCACCCGATGTCATCCCGGTAGACACGGGAGATGAGGACCTCTCCCTTGTGGTTGTAGATGAACAGGCCTCCAATCATCGTGGAACACCTGCACACAGAGCGAAACAGTTTCAGCTGATACTTCGGTATGCTATTAATTAGGGCTGTGAAAATATTCACAATTTCGAATACAAACTGAACATGTTTAAGATTCATATTTGAAAAACTGACATTAGGAATTTCCCGAATATTCGAAAATCACTGAATACACTGAAATTTTCTGAATTCGCCGCAGTACTGCATGTTTCCTCGTAATTATTGACCGCATTGACTTTGCAGTGAAGCATACTCAAACCACGACAGCACTGTTCTGTGAAGAGGGCCTTGCCACCAGTGTGCTCAAAGTGGATCACTTGATGAAACCTGGAAAAAGTGGCACCCTCACTTGAGTTTCATCTCAAATGCAGACAACTATCATGCAGGCGTTTATCAGAAAAAATTAGTGGGTTGAAAATGGCCTGGAAAACTTCCGAAGACCCATTCACTAATTCAAGGTTTTGGTTCATACATTTTTTCTGGTCCCCTAAGACCAAATTAACGAGAGTTTACTGTATTTAGCAGCAATATGACAGCTCCACACAGTTTCATGTGGACCCTTCCTGTAAATAAATTGGTACTGTACAGACTCCTGTAACTGAATTTCGAGTAAAGTACGCACTTTCGTGCTAGCCTAGTTTCATTTTATTTGCAAACGCCATGTGAATTCTGAAAAAAAAAAAAAAAAGAAAGAAAAGACAGACAGACGAACAATCTTGCTCTTCTAAGTTTTTTTCTGAGGTCAGATATCCCATTCCACATTTGAAGACATTATTTTCTCATATTCATATTAGAAAATTTCGTTATTTGCACATCACCAGCTGCAATGCATCAATCACTACTCTAGGTAGTATAGCACGGACATTTGGACAATGTTGACATGCAGGTTTTTAAGCTTTGCAATTGTAGTAATATAGCTTCCCAGGACTACTGGCACAGTTAGCCTGTAGCAGTGAAGTAGCAAGAAAATGAAGAATCGCACAGATCCTTCCACAACACAAGGCAAGTGTGGATGGGTGAAACCATGGAGGAAGGAAAAAACTTAGGAGAGGCCCTGACGTCACTTTTTTGAAGTCTGCATGGTAGCTCCGCGACTGTAATGTCTCTCCTCCTCCTTTACCCTCCACATTTTCTCCCCACGACGCTCATGAACCTAGGGCCCTTCGCAATGCTGCTCATGCCATTGGGAAGGAGGTGCACAGTTAGGCCACAGTCAATGTTTTAATGTTTCAAAGAAGAGACATCGCCTGCGGCATGATCTGCATGACCAAGTCATGACTAGTACACACTACTTGCCTTCTGCACACAGCAACCAGCTCCCAACTATTCATTACACACCATGCTTAGAACCCTCACCATTTCTCATTCATTGCCCTACACGACATGGCATAGAACACAAATACAGCCAGAGTGTGACGACATGGTACCACACAAAAACCGAAGGCCAAAATGAACACGGCACTGAACACCAACTTTCAAGTGACATTTTACTAGGCACAGTTACAACTTTTCATTCCAAAACAAAACAAAACTGCAAAGCATCACTGCCCCATCGCTGCTCTTTATGCATCGCATTTCTGAAGAAGCACCCTCGAAGAATGGATTTCACTGCCATCAAGAAGTGCTAGATCACAAAAGCACAACCACCTTTATCAATGTGACAGACTTCATTATCTCTGGATGGTTGTGAAAGTGGAGGGAAAGTGGTTGTGGAGGATGCTTTTCCGAAAATGTAAAACAATGAGTATCGACGGGTTAGTGATGCATGCCATTTGTCCTGTTTATTTTAGTCTTTGTGTTGCTTCAGAATGCATATGCTACTGAAATGAATTAATGCAAACCCTCTGTTTGCTTGGTGGGTTTCTGCACACTGAATGGCCACAGTTTTCATTTCTGCGTATCACTATACACTTTTTTGCAGCACATCCAGCTTGCAGAAGCCGATGTTTCAATACTTTATATGCATACTGTTCTGAGTTGCATTTCTCACAACTGTGGATATCTTCTGTTAAGGCAAACATATCCAACAAGTATATAAGCTGTATTTCATGCCATGTTTGTGCTGTACCTAGCTTTTCTAGTAACAAAGGCATCCAGTAAGAAAAAAAACGGTGCAGCATCCCAGATACAGTAAAGAACAACTGTGCAGGTTTTTCACCACTCTAGAAATCAACCAAAGCCAGATGAGCCACACATGCCAAGGCTCCCTTCTGTGTGAGAATTACGATACCCGCAATGGTGACTCAGCGGTGAGGATCTTATGGATACAGAATGGAGTAGCCAGTACAACCGCATTTCGATAAAGGCAAAATGCAAAGGCATCCATGTGCTGTCTGATGTCACTGCACATTAAAGATCCTGAAGTAATCGTCCACCAAAAAGTGTGACAGATACTCTATCTTTCTACAAAGCAATTTAGAATTACCATGTCACACTAATTTCAAAGTGCAGCCAATGACAAACAAACCACCCCTTTTCAAGGCTATCTGTCAATAAAGTTCAGGACTGTAAAACAAAAAAATCTTCCTGTATTTCTCAGGAGCACACCAAAAGTAAGGTGTACCTTGATGGCAGTTCACAATGATCCCGCCCATAGGGAAGCCCTTATTTTCATACTGCGGCACCAATGGGGCGATCAGGACTAGAGAATGCAATAAAAATGCAGAAACATATGCATGCAGAGAAACAAAAGTTAGGCACAGTTATGATAAAGCATAGACACAAATTGGTTTAACCGAAGCAAACGGATGGTATCTGCCAGTTAATTCGAGGGTTCAACAGTTCGATTGAAAAAGAAAGCTACTTGAAGGTATACCTGAAACTGCATGTGCATTTAAATAGTTTTAATGCTAAGCACACTACCATTTGGCACTTCACTACCACTCTTGGCAATGACAAGTCTGCCTGTTGCTGCTATTATCTGCACAGAGTCATCAAGCAATCAAATCAGCTACAGTAGTGCGTGCTATGGCTGAAGGGCATTGAGAACTGTTCGTACCCTACTTTCTACGGGAGGCATACTTCACTTCCAGCTGAGAACTTGCTCACCAGGTCAAGGCTCCAGTCTAACCCTCACGATGCCGCTCCAAAAAGGGGCCCCTCTGAGCACAACAGGATTAGGCGATTCCCCATGAAGCATCTGCCGGTGATCGCACTGCCAAATACAAAAAGCATGCTCCACTGCATGCAGCATGCTGAAAAAGCACTGCGAAAGCATGGTCCGCTGCAAAGCATGCGGAAGCCAAGTCTGCAAACAGCAGTAGCCTGCTCTTCATAAAAGCACTGAACAGTGCTGGATAATGGCACATTTCAAAAAGGCATGTAGTCACCCACAACAATTGGCACCAAGGCCATTGCCACTGAAAAAATCTCTGCACCCACCAGCTGTATTCACTCCAGCCTTAAGTCGAGGTCAATGCAAAGGGCTATGGAACAGAAATAGTAGGTGTTAACATTACAGCACTAACCGCATGAGGCGACAATTCACGGAGAGACGCCGCGCGACGGGCTGAAGGCCGCCAAAGCCTGCCGCTCATCGCTGTCACTCAGTTTCTGGGTTTTTAGAAAATTTCGCCTGTCATCCGAAATTAGCTCGAGAGGCACCCAATCGCAGAAGGCTTTGGGGTGCTCAACTTCCATTCTGGCTTTTTTTGCGGGTCAAGTTTGTTTTCCTAGTCCGATTTGAATGGAGAACCTGGTGCCTGCAGATGCTCACTTCATCTGATCGGTGTTTTATGAGTGCATCGAGACAATTCAGTAAAAGCTTGGAAAGATGGTAAAAGAAAAAAAAAAGGCTAGTGCGGCTAGCTATTGTTAATTTTTGAAAGGAGCAGGAGAAAGTCGCTGCTTGCAATGCAAGTTGGCATCACAGTGTAGTAGCACACCGCTGCACTGTGAAGTGCGATGTGTTAAAAGAAATTTCATCAGTGTTTTATCGTACTTCATGCTGTTTAGTATTATAAATGAAATTATCGTGATTGAACTCCCCTTAACCGAACGACGAGGCGGCGGTAACAAAGCACGCTGAAAACTCTCCTCTCTGTCGCTGAGCCCCGTCGCTCCGTGCAGTGTGCACCAGCGGCAACGACAGGCATTGGCGGCGTGTGATGGATAGCTAGGGGTTATCACCTTATGTGGTTGCCACTTAAGAGAGGAAGCGCGCAAAGTGGGTCCGAAATAACTCGATCTAATGGCATTCTGGTCGAAATCTAGAAGAAATGGGCATGGGCCATAAAAAAGTCATAAAGAGTTACAAATTTTGTTTTAACAGAAGTGAAGCTTAGTAGGGGGCTGCAGAAAATTAGGTTGATTTGCAGGGGTTAAGTGGATGCAACCAGCACAGAACTGAATTGGAGAGAGGTCTGGGTCCAGCAGTGGGTACTGTTCGGCTCGCGATGATAGGTTTTCATATTCCATATGGTTTTAAGTTGGTGACAGAATATGTGTAGACGGTTACAACTTTTTCCACAATACACAATCGATTGCCCTTTTATCGATCACTGACCCTCATCAGCCGCTCTTATTTGCATTCACTCCTGCATAAAGAGCATTTGCACGTGCCTAATTTCATGACCCCAACACTGCCTCCCTTTAGGTTCTCTCGCCCTTCTCTTCACCATGACACACCTCCAACAAACCAGTCAAATTAGACGTAGGGAGGTGTTCATGGCCCACAGCCCTTTGAAGTCGTAGTGCCTGGGTAGCAACTGCTCAAGTTAACATCTTTTGCTGTAGAATCACTGGAGAGCAGTCACGCTAAAATGACAGCAGAGCAACTGTTCCTGTCTGCAGACCTTAAAGTGCCGATACATACGAATGCCTTGAGCGGCGAAGCGAGGACGTATTCGATTACCGCATTGCAATTTATTTGTGTTAAGCTATACTAAACTGCAATCCACACTGCCCGAAACATGTTAGCGATGTGTCATTGCGCTGCTCATGTTTACGAAATATCTGAACGCAGTGTGCCGCTCGCTCACTCGCACGGGCTTTCACGCGAGCACCGCCAGCACTCGGTTTCCAGCTATGGAGGGAGTCCACGGCCTCGCACGCCCCTCCGCTCTTCGGCTGACCCCGTGTGGTCGCCAGCCGCCCAGGCTACGAGCTTCGCACGTGAGGAAGGGGGCGGCGACGCGCGGTTATAAAACGCCCCCGGTCTGGCGGCGCACACACTGCCTTATTTCCACGAAGAGCCTTTAGCTGGTTCATTCGGTCTATGCTAGTGCGACTTCCCACGGAACTCCGCGGCTGGGCCCTCGTGAAAGGTCAAGCAAAGATCGCAGGCTACGGCTCTCGGCGACCCCTAGTCACCGCCATCGATTGAGTCGACGCCATCGAGGCACCGAGCAATAGAGCGACGCTGCGCTGCTTTTCACGAGGCAGTTCCCACACAGCCAGCGCTACCAGTGCACAGCGAACATCAGCCGTTGGCCAGCGAGCGCTTTCCGTACCTACCTGTCAGAACGACTCCCCTGGATCCGCGATTCCGCCCAGCATACCTCAACTCCTCGTACTGCAGTGCTGGGACTGCTTCGACTCCTCAGGCTTCTAAGGCCCGCCTCGTCACTGTGCAGATAAAGGATGCTACTTTGTTGTGAGGGCGCGCAAAACGTAATACATTTTTTTATGTTTTAAAACTAACTATATGCAGCTACTAATTTTAAAAATAGTTATGTTCATGTCATTATATTTTTATTTGATTTTTGTTTGTTGTTTATGAGCTTTTCAATTCTTAAAGCAGCGCCCTCATTTGTGCAATAAAGTGGCGGCGTTCCAGTCGCAGTTCTTTCGTTCTTTCGGACCGTGTACAGCAAGTGGAATGGCCGTGGTAAGTTGTACTCTGTGTGGAAAAGCACGTTTTTCGCTGCATTTTAATGGTAACAGCCCTTATCAGTGTCATTATATGCCTCTAAGTTGCGGCTTTGCGTACAGTGCAGAATTAGCAGTCGAAGCAGTGGTTGGTATAGTGTGAAGGGGTCGCCGAGCCGGCGGCGCACCACGTTGTCTTGCTAGCCCTAAGCGCCGCTCGACTTGCAGACGCAGTCAGCCAAGATCGCCCGGCGCCCCGCCAAGGCAAAGTCCAAAGGCAAGAAGAAGAAGGTGCAGACCAAGTTCACCATCGACTGCACGCACCCGGTTGAGGATGGCATCATGAAAGTGGCCGAGTTCGTAAGTGTCCCAGCCTGGTGTGCCGCGCAGGCTGGTGCCTATGTGCAGGTTTCACTGCCACGGATATGCAATGCGTGTGCGTGGGTGTATTTTGGGTAGTTTTGTCACATGCCATGCACTCTCTCTGCGCAGCATTTGTGTCTGTGTTAGATCTGCCTACATTTCGTTGGTAGATTGTTAGTGTGTCAAAGAGAGTGTCGGCGCCGCTCCACCAGCTCAAAATTCCTTTTGCGAGCAATCTGCATTCTGAGTTCACCGATTCCAAACCCAAGCTGATCGAACTAATGAACGAAACGGGTCAGCGTGTGTCAAGTTCAAGTATGCGAAGGGATGGAGCATTTGATGGGCTGTGTCGATCGATCACAAGACAAGATGCTCGAGCAGGCGTCTCCTAATTTCATAGCTGCAGTCTCCTTCTGGGGTAATCTTGGAGCCCAAGAAGAGAAAATCTTTCACAGCTTCCACTTCTTGTCCCTTGATGCTCCAGGACTTGATAGGGCAAGGCGCCATGATCTTTGTCTTTTTAATGGTCAGTTTAAGCCCAAACTTCTCACTCTTATACGTGCATCAGAAGTCTCTTGAGTTCCACTTCACTTTCTGCCATTAAAGTTGTATCATCTGCATATCTACGGTTGTTGATACGTTTCCCAGCAATCTTCACTCCAGCTGAAGACTCGTCCAGGCCGACCTTCCTCATGATGCACTCGGCATATAGGTTAAATAGGCAGGGCGACAGTATGCAGCCTTGTCTCACTCCTTCAATCAGTAAGACCGTGCCCAGTTCTGACTGGCCTCGTGCCCTTTATACAGGTTCCTGAGGAGACAGATAAGGTGAATTGGAACTGCCATCTCTTGAAGAGCTTGCCACAATCTGCTGTGATTTACGCAGTCAAACGCTTTTGCATAATCAATAAAGCAGAAGTAGATGGGTTTCTGGAACTCTTGCTCTTTCCATGATCCAGCGAAGGTTGGCAATCTGGTCTCTACCTCTTCTGCCCTTGCGAAACGCAGCTTGCACGTCCGGAAGCTCGCGATGATACTGCTGCAGCCAACCTTAGAGGATTTTCAACATCACCTTGCTAGCATGCGAAATAAGTGCGATTGTGCGGTAGTTGGAGCAATCTTTGCCGCTGCCTTTCTTTGGAATGGGGATTTAAACTGACCTCCTCCAATCCTGTGGCCACTGCAGGGTTGTATGTATGAAATATTTACTAGCAAGTAAATAGTCGCCTCTTACTGTATCAGTTTCTGCTTTAAATGCTGCGCAGTGGCTGATACTTCAGTCAAAACCAGATTAGGTTTGACGTAAATAATGTGCCAGTGTAGTACTGCCTCATTGTTTTAGTTTGCTTAATGCTGGCATGACAATGAATGAATGACGCAGAAACTGTATTGAACCCTTAACTTGACCGTTCAGGGCAGGACTAAAGAACTTTGGTTATATGCGAAATGACAAATTTTGTGCCACTTGTGTGCCACATGGTCAAATAGGTGGTATGCACTGAGCCCACATGGTGGCCAACTACGACGGTGGGGGCCATTTTTGCGGCGCACATTGCAGGCGAACTTTTGTCAGTGCTACTCGAAAAACGCACTTTTGTCATGTTACAGTGACTCGCGTGCCTCATTCCTGTTGTCACTTAGACTCTGCATGCATCGGAAATCAGGCCTGTAATTGTCGCACTCGATAGCTGCGTGAAAATGCTTCTTAAACAGACGCCTCTTAGGGTGGCCACATGATCTGTTTAGTGTTTCTTGAGGTGAGGACATGCAAAAAAGGCGCATCAACATTCATGGGATTAGGTTTCTCTCTTTTCGACAAGCATATGACATGCGTTGCGGCATGGTAGCTACTTTTGTCAATTTTTCCCAAGCCTGCCCAAAAATAGCAAAAAAAAAAAAAAAAAAAGAAATGCTGAATGAGCAGTGATCACATTTAGGCTTCTTCTAGGCTAACGTTACAGCAACTCGTCTGCAACAACAAAACAGTCTTTCAGCACTAGATTCGAAACCATCCATATATAGCACTGAAGATGAAAATAATTTCATAAAAATGTAATGTAAGTTTCATAATGCTTGCATGATATAAAGTATTAGCATAACAGTCAAAGTAAAGACTGTAAGGTTGAGTTTTGAATGTTATTATAATTTATATATTAGCAAATTGCTGTATTTAAACATTATTTTATTTTTCAAATAAACGCTGTTTTAATGAAATTTTACATATTATGCTTATTATAAAAACAATAAAGAAATGGTTTGATATTCATGACACCATTATGCTGGAAGCGGTAAAAAGAGGCTAATAAATGACGCAGCTGGTGATATTCGATTGCAGTGGCTGACAAACGAGTTCACTTGCTATATCGAAAGCATCCAAGAAACTTCTAAAGCGTTAAAGAAGGAAGCTTTCACTGAAAAAAAAAAACATTTCAAGTAATGCTGTTCATCACGAGTCTACTGTACAAGTGGTAGAATACCTCCTGGGGAAAGGTGTCGACTCCGTCCTTACCAGAAAACTTAGTGGCCCTATTGAGGCTCTCTTAGGGAAAGTAAGGCTAATGTGCGAGGAGAACGATATGCTAGATGCGAGAGCCGTCACAGTGGCACTTGACCACATTGTCAAGACGGACGTTTCATTTTGGAGCAAAATCAAGGCAGTTTTCGTCTATGCGAAGAAATCATTTCTGCTCGGCCACAATCAGTAACAGAGGAAATGAAGGAATCGTGGTGGCATCTCCTGTCATCTAATTACTGTCACATATTCCGGTTTAGCTTACGTCGATGGATGCATTGATAAGTTAATCAGTTACCTCGGGTGTGACGCTGTACTATCTTTGAAAGTAGCGAAAGAAGTAGCCCCATGTACACTCTTCTACAACGACAAGAATTAATGCATTATCGGAAACAGGGTTTATTTCCCTATTGGACAAGGTTCTCTTTTAAAAAAATAACTTGTTCCAAATCCTGATTCAAGCGGCGCAATTGAGAATTCGCCATTGCTGAGTTGCCTTGAAGGAATTAACAAGAGCCTATAAGGTCCGCTTCTTTGATATCTGAAAAATTTATCAGAATCCTTGTTGTCAATTATGCCAAGAAAGTGACAGAGAGGAATTACAGGCCAGCTCCCTATATGAACAAACCGACCAAGAAGATTGAGACTGAATTTTCTAGCCGCAGGTCACTTTGTTTGCCGCTCTTTTCAATTAGGCATAACTGTTCATGCCCATGTCCTTGATTAAAAGTTGTTTTTTATCAATGTATTAAAGCGGCTACATCTGTTATACACCTACAGTCGCGAACAAAAATGGTATATTCCACGCGAATCACGATTGCATTTTTTCAGTATAAACAAATGTGCCACGCAAACTTGATTGGACTAGATGGAAAGTATATCAAGGAGGGTACGTTACGCGTATCATAGAAACAACTGCTTTTCTGTCAGAAAAATCTGGCGGGCAGTTTTCTCGCAGCCCGTGGAATATACCACTTTTGTCCGCGGAGGTACGTGCGTCAGTCGCGAGATTACATATATATATTCCGTCTTTCAACCGACTGATTTGTTTTGAAGGAAGCTAGAACAGCTCACTCCAATAGACAACTGCAATTTTAACTATACATGTAAATTTTGTTCTTTACTCTAAATCTGAGACGCGCCATGAATTTCTGCCGGTGCCTCTTTTGCTCTAAACGAAAACAGAAGCGGTTGACAGAATCTCCAGCCAACAGTTTGCCATGCACTAACGTCAGGTCGCGCTACACCTGCTTACAGCTTTCGAAGGAACACTACATAGCCTGATAAATTTATTTCTGTACAAAAGTTAGGGGCAAAAATGTTGAAGTAAGCGTACCAGCTTCATTCGACCGTGCTCAGCTGCACTGGCGAAGGCGCGTGAGCGGTGTTGACTATATTTTATTCCTCGTACGCGATAAATCGTAGACGCTGATGAAGGCATCTTTGTATAAACCATAAGGGGTGAAATGTCAGGACCTGTAGGTTGTAACTGAGGTGGGCGGAGCGAAGAGCGAGCGCACGTTTCCCTTGCGCATGAACGGCGGTAGCAGAAGCGCAGCAGTGGGGAGGTGGCGACCCCACCGAGGCGCGGCGGGCGGTGAAAATAGACCCCATTGGTGAGGCCGTAAGACGAGAAGCGCACTCTCTCTCGAGACCGGCTGTGGCTCTACTTATAAAATATGTGACGTCATCATGTTTCGCACCTTGAAATGATCGAATCCTTGGGACATGCGCTTTGTCTCGGTGGTTGTTGTGGCTACCCTGGTGATTACTTTTTTTTTTTTTTTTTTTGTACACATACTGAGAATCTATGCTTACGCCAGGGCAATAATGCAAGCTCGCTGCCTAGTTTCATAACCCGGCAGTTTTAACTCGATCACTATACTACGTGCACTGTGTTACAGATGCCTAACGCGAAAGACAGACACGACAGGAATGAAGCACGGACTGCTGAGTATTGGCTACGCACTCAAATGTTAACTTTTGTTAATACGCACGGCGCACAGCCCAAAAATGAGCTACCACCATACACTTAGCTCATTTTGGTGCTTAATGAACTA
Source organism: Amblyomma maculatum (assembly GCF_055883805.1). Taxonomy (NCBI): domain Eukaryota; kingdom Metazoa; phylum Arthropoda; class Arachnida; order Ixodida; family Ixodidae; genus Amblyomma; species Amblyomma maculatum. The sequence goes on from NC_139346.1 coordinate 23,860,893, forward strand.
CCATTAATTGCAACAGTGGACAGCAACCTTTGTGTAAAAAAAAATTCTCTAGTGTGCTAGCAATAAGCTTCTAAATTCAGACTCCAATTTCACGGAAGCGCTGCTGCCTCTGTTCATTATTTGCGTTTAGAGTCTGTCCACGGTGTCTTTGGACCTGTTTCTCGACCTCAGCTCGAGCAGCGCTAAGTAGCGCAGTTTCCCGCCCGAGGTGGCATTTGCGACTTATAGTACAACCTTGTTAATTCGAAGTCATCGGGACCGCGAGAAATCTTCGAATTAAGCGGGTTTTCGAATTAACTGAACACACCAAGAAATAAGACTTAGGCAAAAAAATTTGTTGCAGGAACGTGTTACCTTTATTCAGCATATTTTGAATTATTAATCAGAGATGCTGGTTTGCCGCGTCCGGTAGTTTGCGGCTCCTAAGGTCATGCTCTCGAGTTGGTCAAATAGACGAAACATCTCTGAACTTCCACGCGGCACTCAACAAAACTGTGGATAATGTTCAGCGATCCGATAACTTCACCAAGAGCAGGTGCTCGGGGAGGCTCGTCGGTGTCGTCGTCACTATCGTCGCTGTCATCGCGCATGTTCGTACCAGCAGTGATCTCACTCTCCAAGTCAGAGTAGCCAGTCTGCTCTTCGCTCTCAATGTTGATATACTCGGCGAAGCCGACTGCGTTGGACTCATCCTCTGTGCAGAGCGCATTGATGCGGTCGCAATACTCTGCTCCTTCTTCTTCAAGAGTAGTAGTACATTGGTTTGGTGGTCTGCATCGGCATCAACAGTGCTTTCACTGGAAAAACCAGCGTGTTCAAAACACCGCCTGATCAATGTGGGCTCCACTTGTTTCCAAGCGTACACCATGAGGCATATGGCTCCGAGGAGGTCGTGGGCAGCGTTTGCTTTCTGCAGCCAGCGAAGCAGAGCAGCTTCCACATCTTGATACGTGGGAGCCTGCACTCGTGACCGCTTCGAAGAATAGGTCTTGCCGTAAGCCTCTAGTATTTTTGACTTGTTGCTCAATATTGTGGACAATGTCGAGAGGGGCATGCCATGCCTTTTGGCCAACTCGGTCTTCGAACAAGCGCTCTTGCCTGCTTCCTGGATCAAGCAGAACTTCTGCTGCAGCGTTAAAGTCTTGTACTTTGGCATTTCTGCACTGCTACGGTCACAAAGCTAGCACTTCTGCACAGTCCCGCCCAAAAAAAACGGCACAGTAGCCGACCCCTAACCACAGCGCACAACACAAAGAAATGGCGCAGGCGAGACCGGCGCGGCTGTGGTGGTGGCGTACTTGCAGCGTCGGAGGCACGGGGGAAGAGTGGGCGAAGCACACCAAGGGATGGAGTGGGGGCGAGGTCGCGTGATAAAAACCGGTATGCCTGCCGTGTTGCAGTGAAGCACGTCTTCTCCTCTGCAGGCGCGTTTCGGCGGTGCACGAGGCGCACTGTGGACCGATTTTTGTGCAGAGAGTGCTCCGGCTGGGGCGCTTCGCCTATAAATCATCACCATTACTATGTGGCTTTGCCTCGCGGCTCCGTAGGGTCGTCGTTTCGCCGGGTTTGCGGCGAAACATGGATCAGGCATTGCCGCATAGCAGTCCAAATTTTCGAATTAACCGGGCTGGCGCAGGCCGCCTGTTCGAATTATCAGGCCAAATTTACATTGGAAAATACGGGACCGCAGAAAACCTTCGAATTATCGAGGTATTTCTGTAGTTTCTTGCTGCTGTTGCGTGAGGCGACGGCCAGCCTGTTCTCTCATGTTTAAAGCACTGCGCAACGAGCTCTAGTAACAAAGATGCACCATTAAATTATCGTTCTATCTCGCTCACTAGTGTACCATGCAAAATCATGGAGCATATTATCTACTCTGAAATCATGCAGTTTCTGGATACTAACAATTTCATTCATCCTGTGCAACAGGAATTTCGTAAAACCTATTCCTGCATTACACAACTCGCAATATTTCTTCATGACCTACAGGCAAGCCTTGACTTGAATATTCAGACTGATGCCATATTCCTAGATTTTGCTAAAGCATTCGATAAAGTTTCCCATCGACGATTACTGCTCAAACTTTCACAATTGAACCTGCACCCTAACATCTTAAAATGGACCCAAGAATTCCTTGCGTATCACTCCCAGACAGTTTCTATTAATAATCAGTCTTCTAATTCCGTCGCCGTAACCTCAGGCGTACCCCAGGGCTCTGTCTAGGCCCTTTCCTCTTCTTAATGTATATAAATGACTCACGAGAGCTCCTCTCATGTAATATCAGTCTATTTGCTGACGACTGCGTGATCTGCCGCTCAATAAAAAACATCTCTGACCAAAATGCCCTTCAGGATGATCTCGGCCGCGTTGAAAAATGGTGCGATGATTGGCTAATGACCCTTAACCCAAACAAATGCAAACTTATTTCGTTTTGCCGTAAACATAACCGTTTTCTTTTTCTTACAGGCTTGTTAATACTTCAATAGACCTCATCCTCATAAATACCTGGGTATTGTTTTAAGCCATGACTTACCTTGGCGTGGACACGTTACTAACATAATTTCTTCTGCTAATAAAACCCTAGGTTTTCCCAAGCGCCATTTACGTCATGCATCTACAGATGTAAGATTATTCGCCTACAACACAGTGGTCAGACCTAAACTTGAATATGCGTCCCCTATTTGGAGCCCCCATCGAAGATATCTCATTGATGCACTTGAAGCCATCCAAAATCGCGCAGCTCGTTTCATTCACTCCCAGTATTCGTACGAAGTCAGTGTATCATCCTTGAAATTGCAGTCTAATTTACGAAGTTTTTTACGCGTCAGACTGGAACGATCTATTCCACTCCGTCGCTGCCATCACCTGCCCATCATCCTTCAACGCCAACATTGAAAGGTGTATATCATGTGAAAATCTGTGAAAAGTTGTAGGGCTCGTGGCGCGCCGCGCATTTGAAGGCCGCGCCACTTCCCGATGCTCCCTGCGCGCGGCCCGTTTCCCTTTCCCCGCTTGTTCGGGGATAACCGGTCCCGCGCGAGGGGGCTATAAAAGAAGGCACGCGCCACCGTCTCGGCTGCTTGGTCCCTGGCGCTTCCTGGTCCCTGGCTCGTCGCTCCCGCTTCCCTCCCGGCTCTCCACGGAAACGACCCGCAGCCACCCGGACGACAAGATCCCTGTGAGATTAAATATGTTTGTTATACGGCCCACTGTGTGTTTGTCGTGCGCATCCCTCGGGCAGAGGAATCGCCCACAAAGTGTAACATTCAATGTTTATCTGCCCCGCCCCTTATGTAATATCCCGAAAGGGGCCTTTAAGGTTAATAAATGAAATGGAAGTTCAAAGACAATCTGAATGCACTGCGCGAGAAAAGCATGCTAGTGGGAACATTTGTCTGCTACATGCACCACAAGTACGGCGGCGTAGTTGGGCACCACATGAGTGCCATGCATACCACTTACAGCTTTGGCAAAAGTGACCCAAAACTGAAGCCAGTGCTTTACTAGCGTTGATGGCAAAATTGCCCCGAAAATGAATACTATCCAGAGGTGTTATTAGCTCAATGGTATCTTTTCAGCACCTTGTGCAGATTTTTATTTTTTGAAGAAATTATCGTCCATGCAAATATATGTGAAATAAATGCTACAGCTTCAGATAATCGCACCTTCTGTATGTAGTTTCAGTGGTTTTGGGAAATACGATAAAAACGACTTCCACGGAAGCCTTGAAATGGCTGAAAAGAGGTAAAAATTGTTTGAACTTGACGCGGGTGAAGCAGCCGGCTAGCCGCCGCAATCTTGGGCTTATTTTGAAGCTTATTTCTTCGTGCGCATTTTGCGGCATCTCCAAATGACGTCACTCAGGCAGAATGACCACCGTCGCGGGTTTTCTAAAAGCCATTCCTGGTCCACTGAATGGCTCTGCGAGCCCCTTGTCTTGCGCTTCCCATTGGCCAGTGCGACTGACTTGCCTTTTTTTTTTTTTTTTTTTTTACGTTCGCCGTCGTGGTTTCTGCTTGGCACGTTTCTGATGCACTTTTGCGATTGTATCAATTGCTCTCGCTGCCGGCGCTGGTCCGTAGCATATCAAGAGTGTATTAAAAAATGAAAGCGCCTAGTGAGTGCGCGTCGAAGAACGAGTACGGCGTCGCACTGCCAGGGTCGCATGTCTCATCCGAAGCGCCGTGTTCTCGGCCTAGCCTAGCTGCAGCATGTCGGGCAGCATCGCGGCATTTAATCGTTTGCAAGAGGTTCAGAGGCATCCAAGACAGCATCGATAGATTGCACTGTTCAGCTGATATTCATGGTCCCCCACCAACGCGGCCACTTCGTTGCTTTGTTATCTCGCCGCTTCAGACGACAGGAGAGTCTGACATTGCGCCGGTGCCCGCGTCCCTCGACCGCAAATTCCACGAGCGGTTTCGTTTTTCTTTTTCTTTTTTTTAAGCAGATTGCCTAAGAAACTGCGTCGCTGCGGTCAAAGGGGTGTGCAAGTTTAAGCTTTAGCTTCTGCAAGGGACCCTGCCCTGCATCCACTGTATAGCAAGTTTCATTCTGGAATATTAGCCAATTTATTAGGTCATTCTAGTACGCTGCCGTGTTTTAGCCTTAAACTTTGTGCAAGTTTATTAATATAGCCAGATCATTTTGTCGTGGATTTTGAGTATTTGTTTGCCTTGAAGGACACTGCCACAGGCATATGAAGTGGTAAATGAAGCTTCTCACGCTGGTTCTAGTGGCGGTATATGTGGGCTTTGTGGCAAGCTTTTGCCAGTATTTGGGGAGAGAGGGTACTGTTACATGTTTAGTATATAGCCTTTCTCATAAAGAACAAAGCACCGCGCCGGGGGTGGCGCAGTGGTTACGGCGCTCGACTACTGTTCCCAAGGATGCGAGATCGAATCCCGGCCTCGGCTGCCGCTTTTCAATGGAGGCGAAAAGCAAGGTGTCTGTGTGCTGTGCGATGTCTGTGCACGTTAAAGAACCCCAGGTGGTCGAAATTTCCGAAGCCCTCCACTATGGCGTCTCTCATAGCCTGTGTCGCTTTGGGACGTTAAACCCCACAAACCAAACCATAAAGGACAAAGCCTCACAACGATTCCATTTATATTGCAAATGCGTCTTTCTCAGTGCTGTTTCTGGACACTGCACACAGTCTTACTGGGCTTTTTCAAAACATTCTCATTGAGTGACAATGACAAACTTATCACTGCAGTCATATTGAAAAGATCAGGGGGTGATCCAATATTTACGTCACTGTCGAGATTTTGAAAATAACATTGAAATAATATTGCATGCTCAAAATTTTGCTGATTTCCTAGTGGCATATACTATCTTGGCCATGGGTAATGGTGATTGCTTCAGTTTTAGTTGACATATTCAAATTCCAAAGACAGTTTTAGAAATGGGAAGAGCATGTCATTTTTGGTGAAATATCAGTGAGGCTACTGATCGTTCAAGTTATAATATGTGGTCAAACTTCAAATGCTGTTTTCTCAGTTTCATATTTTTGGTCGATCTCTACAGTCTTAAGCAGGGTTTTGATAACTTCTTTTTAGATCACACAAATAACTTTGGTACCATTTTTTTTTTTTTTTTTTTTTCAGAGAGAAATGAGGTACCCGATGACACTTTTAATTTCTTAGTTTAGGCAATGGATAAATATCAGTTCGAGATTAGCTTAAGGCGGGGGTCCCACGGTGGCCATCTTGGAATTAGTTCAAATTCTGCCACCAGGCTACGCCACTGATTCAGGACTGAGAAAGTGCCTATCGGCCTTGCCCCCAGGTGGCCGAGGGACCCAACCGTTGCTTTGTAGAGAAGCTTTCTTTTGTTGGGGGGTGGGTTTTCAAAGCCCCATTCTTCTCCCCGCCGTGCGCAGGGGGAAGCGTTCACCTGTTCTTAGCTTGACTACTGCGGATAGCAGGACTGCGGGGTGCTAGCTTGCCTTACCACGGCTGAACTTGAGCGCCGACGCGGACCGCCGCCGCTCGATTCGACCATGACCGAATGTGCGTAACGTAAATGAAAAGTACCACCTCGTTTTGTTGTTCACTGTTCTGGATAGAGTGGAAGCTTGAGCGAGTTGATGATACATCGTCGACATATGTTCACGATAGCTCAAGTGTATACCAAAAATGGAAAGGTGCGATATGATGGAAGATATTTATGTGGCCCTTGTATACTATACTTCGACTCACAAGAGATTTGCACCACTGCTAAAGGCAGGGGCTCCCTGGCCCATTCAAATGCGCACTGTAATAGGTAACTGTGCTCCGACGCACCCCTCGAATCGGCAAGGGCGACAGTGGGAGCACAATTGCCTATTATAGGTGGTGTGGATAGTGGTTATTCAAACAAAAGGAAGGAAAAGAGTGCTGCCGGCCGCTTCAACTGCTATCTAAAATCTGAAGCGCCCAAGCTGCAGCCGGCGGGAAAGCAAAATGATGGGGAGAAGACAGCGAGGGGAAGTGCAGAGGGGAGCTATAACAAGAAATTACAGGGGGAGCTTTGTACATTAGTTACAAAGTACAAAAAAAAAAGGGAAACGCGTTTGCCTCGCTCGCGCGCAAGTGTCCAAGTGCTCTTGGTCCATGGCGCCCCGGCCTTTCGCAGTACTAAAAACATTTTGTGAGACGAAGTATACATCTTTGGTGGTTTCGTCATGAACTCTGGCTAAAATCGACACCTGTATTGTCTATCCTTCGATACCCATCTTTTGAGCTGTTATCACTTTTGAAGTTATAGCATTTATAGTAGGATATTCTTGCGAGCTCTCTGGTGCAGAACTACTTTTATCAAACGTTATTGCACATAATAAAATTGCAATAAAGTCGGTTTCAATCAACGGTAATCATTTTCTTTTCTTTTTTTTTTTTTTTTAGTTCGGGCTTTTCTAGCCATAGAAACTGACGTTAGTAACCTAATCAGCTGAGAAAAGGGCGATGGCCAATTTCATTTTACCTTAGAGAGGAGAGTCGGCATTGCGAAATAGGTGTGAAATACCTACCAAAAGAGTAAGCACCACGCAGCTGCCGCAATGCATTCAGGCTAAATTTTGGGGGAAATGAATTGGAGAGGGGGGGGGGGGGGGTAGCAGACAGTTATGAGGCAACGTGGCCAGTAGAAGCGGGTTAGTTTCGCAAGCGCGTTAGACCGCTCCTTCTCGACCCTTCCTCTTTGAATCTCCTCTGTACTCTTCATTGGTTAGATGTACGTCTTTGCTGCATTGCGAATCCAGTGTACTTTCTATATATTTATTTACTTATTTATTTATTCACTACCAGCATCACCTGCTTTCATAAGCATAGAACGGCAAATCACTCGTGCTAACCACGATAAAATGCATAACTGGCTGTCACTGAGGCATTCTTTGGAGTCAAAGGATTCGTTTCTGTCGTTTTATGTGCAACAAAAGAATAATGCAAGACGCCCTTCGGTTACTCCCCTAGAATTTGTCCAGACATGTACTTCCTCGCGCTGCCCTGATGTGGCCATTTGGCGTGCTGAACAGCTTTCTTTTTTTTAATTTTAGAGCCCAGCTCTTTGGCGCCCGTTCGTGAGTTTCGCGTCGCCGTCTGCGTTGTCCCTCGTAACCAGCTCCGCAGCCAGGGCAGTGCACGCTCCTGCCACCATTCGCCGCTGCGTGTCCCCCCCCCCTCCCCCTACCTTTTTCCTTTGTGGCGGCGACGGTGTTTTCCGGTGTAAGTGGATCGCGGTGCATACATCCTAAGCCGAAACGCAGAGCCATGTTGACTTGACTCGCTAGCGGCGTCAGCGGCATCAGTCTGTCGCTGCTATCTCTTCGCTGCGCAACGCTCCTACAGGTCCACACACTGCCTTACGCGAACTCCTGATCCACAAAGCTTCCTTCATGACAGTCAAGAACTGTTAGTGGAGTGTTTCTTGAAGAAATACGTGTGAAAAATAAAATAAAAAGTTGTCTGTAACTGTACATACATGTCTTGCTCGAAATCTTTGCCTCAATCTGTCGAAAAGCTGGAACAGCCAATGAGATACGCTCAAATTTCACATTAGGAAGTAACGTAATCCTCGGTAATTTTTCTGTTGTAATAAAAGTGGAAACAAAAAAAAAAACGCGCGCGCTGATATATGTGGGTGTGCGTACTTTCCTTTTCATAACGCACTGACCGCTTTCTTTTTTCCCTGGTAGTGGTGGGGGGGGGGGGGGGGTGGAGGCATTTCCATTGAAACACACGAGGCTATATAGTGTTGACGGTAAGCTAACCGCCCCTCCCCATTTTTGTTTTTATTTAGAATAGCAGCTTGGGCGTGTTGCTTATGCACCTTGAGGTAACAGCGCGGAACGTGGAAGGGAGCACAAGGTCAGAAGACGACACAACGAATAGATTGATGTTTTAGATTTAGCTCCTTGTGCTATATACAGCAACATGAGCAGGTGGGCTGAAAGCGAATGCACCAGCGCTGGTAGTAAGCGTACATTGGTAATGGTACTCCAGCTATAATAACTACCGCGAGCTCTAGTTTCAAGTCAGTCTGCGCTCTTGTTGCGACATTTTTAGCTATAAGGTGCGTTGCGAAAGTGGACTGCCATACTAGCAGCACTCGAGAGCGTGAGTGCAACATGATATTTCTGAAATATATTCAAAATATATGTAATGCCTCCCTGAGGGGTAATGTAAATAAAATAAATAAACATATTCTGAGCAATAAGACGACCAGAAAAGTGAGACATCACGAGCAGTTATCTAAATATGCGCCGCTTTGCAACTAGCACATGTGTTTCTTGACAATGATTTCATAATTTGAAATTTACCAGCCCCGGAATTCTTTTTACACGTCTGGGGATCGTACAATAAGATACCCTTGTTGATTCATCTGCGGTTCCAATGAAGAAGAGGGGGGGGGGGGGGGGGGATCGCCCCATTTAGACAAGTACTGGCGAACCTACACCGTTTGCAAACATTGTCCTCATGAATGTGTGAAGGGTTTGTTTCATCACTGATGGGAAAAAGAAAAACAGCCCGAGGAAACAGTACGGAAAATCGAAGAACTGACAAACATGGCTGTCAATCCTCACATTCCTTAAATCCTCGTAACTGCCATAAATAAAGCGGGTACCCTAAAGCACTTTCCATGCGCCGCGACGTCAAAGCCGCCGTCAAGGCAGGTGTCGCAAAAGGGGAATGCACCTGCATGTTCGTGGTGCCGGCTCGCTCACCCTCTCGCGCGGACTGAGAAAATTTGAAAACCGTGAAGAAAACTATTCTGTGAAGAAAAGAAGCAGGGGGAGCTAAGTGGACTTCAGTACGAGAAGAACGGAGTAGGAGACAGCCGCGCGGTCCCAACCCCTCGCTAGTTTTCGACGCGTGTAGCACGCGCCAGATATCTGGCAGGGACAGATCACAGCATCGGAGCTCGCGATGCACGCAGGGCTGCGCGCATGCGCAGACCGGCTTTGGCTGACGCGTGCGACGACGTTAGCGCAGCAGTGCATGTGTGTTTGGAGTCGGGGCTTATGTATTCCAGTAGTTCCCTTCACCCCACGCCACTTCTACCCCCAACATGACGCAATTTTGGATGTACTTTGGGGAAGTGGTATGCCTTTATACTTTCTTCAATCGCCACACTGAGAGAAAAAACTTGACGAATGCTAAGCAGCACAGGCATCGGAATGTATTCATTTTCATGTTGGTCAAAACATTTTCCCAGTGCATGCCCAGATTATTGTGGTCAATTTTGGTCAATCTAGTCTGAATTTACTAGCTTTTGTAGGCTTACAAAAAGCGGCTGTGAGCTTTAGGCACACTGTCTCTCTGCAATGCTGTTTCTTGGGCTAGTTGGTGGAGTTTGCTCATTTTGACAAAGCGCAAAAAAGAGGCAGGGATGGTCGAGAGACATGGGACAAAGCGCTTTGCCTGTCCCTCGTGCCTGTATATTTTTAGCCCTTGCCCAAAAATGACCAGTCCCTGTCCTTCTCTCTTCCTCTATCATGAGATGAATCATGGTGGCAATTCGTTGACCTCACCCCAATGTTTTGTTGTTTCACTATGCCATGCAGCGTTTCAGCAGGATTAGAGTTGAACAATGGCAGAGCTGGTTCAGGGCCACTTGTTGCACCTAACCCTTATCCTCCTGCTTTTTTTGTCCACACAAGAACTCCTTAGAATGACTTTCCAATCAGTCGGCTGAAGTATGCTCGTGAATGCTCAAGATGCAAGTTGAGAGACCTTTGAAGCAATTTCTCTAAACCAAGAAAATGGCAGATGCTGCGAATATTTATGCAGTTTCTTCTGCTGCGATGCTGTTTCAAGTCCTTTTGTTTTTTGAACATTGTTTCCATTCCCTCCCATTTATTTCCGATTTTATCATTGCAAAGGAGTGGAAATTTGCCTTCCTATCACTAAAAAAAAAAAGTAGTCTGCAAGGCGTGGTCGCCATTTGTTATCTGTGCACAGCAAAAATGGGTGATGTTCGCTACACGTGGGAACGAAGCTATAGCGATAACTCGACGCTGTCAACTGTGGGTTTCACCGCAAGGTCTCGACATATAGCTGTCTACATCGAATTGACGTGGTATTGTTATCAAAAATCATTTCGAAACGGATTGAACAGGTTCAGCCCAGTTCGTGAATGTGCCTTCGTGCAAGACTCAGGCTCCTATCTCCTGAGGGAAGCAACAACTGCTGCCTTGGTAGATCTTGCCGCGTGTCTTCTGCGTGTTTGCTTGGAATTGCTTTCGCACTGCTAGCTGTGCTACTATGCTTATATTTCTGAATCTTTTTGAGTAAGACCACGTGGCTCCTTGATGCTAAGCAGTAAGGATTACAACTAGCGTTAGTGTTTGGTTTTATTTTCTTTTACTGCTTTGCATGTTTGTTATCGGAAATGCTTTCAGTAAAAAAAGAAAAATGCCGCTGGTGACCTCGACGTCAAAACTGCACGCCGAATCAGACTGTCATGTGATTTCCGCTCCACACATCGTCGCATATTTCATTTCGGTGGTGTCAATCGACATTCAGCCATTCGGAGGCAAAAATTCTGAGCCTCCTCTACTTACTTTACTAAAACCAACTGATGTGTTCGAAGGTGTGAAGAAAATGATGTCCTATGTCAAAACCAAACGCGACATTTATTTACTTTTTTTTTTTTTTCGGTACAAAACCGAAATGAGGTGCAAGAAACACCCAAAATGCTTGGAATTTCACTGCGATGACTAATCGGGGATGACCATGTGCGCTCGTAAAGGGAGGCTGTCATTGTGCTAATAAATATGTTCGATTTTTTTCATTGCGGCAGTCTAAAAACAGTGGCGATGTGCGTGTGCCGCGATGGATATCAGTACTCTGTTCTGCACGACCGCCCGATACAGACACGCGCTTCATTCTGTCAACCCACCACATGCACTAAATGTCCACGAAAGCGTTTACGGTGCATTGAATAATAATAATATTATTATTATTATTATTAAAACAGACCCCTGGCCTTGAAACATGAATCCACGGCTTCGAGGCTTACTATTTTGAGCATAGCGTAGACGCACAGAGAAGTAGAGAGTGCCGGCTGCGCACGCGCATTAGCCCTACTTGGCCCCACTAATGCCACTGCGTGTGCGCCGAAGGAATCCGGTAATTCGGTTTACATGTAGGCAAGCACTTTTCTCTTGTCACAGTGAAATGCGCCCAGCTGCCCTCTCGGTGTCACTTTGTTTATGTTACGCTGTCTGCAGTTGAAACTTCTCTCTTTCCACGCAGCGTAGTGCGGTCAACTGTCCCACCTTTGCGAAGATGTCCATACACGCTTCGTAAGTGACCAAATACAATTAGACAGACGTACAACGGCTGTTACGTTTCATTATCGTTTCATTACGATGATTATAGGGGATGACGTCTGGTTTTTGATTATCTATGAACACATATTTGTAATGTTTATAAGCATGAAAAGCACCGAACCAAAACAGTGTACATTCTCATTTCAGCTAACGCTCGACATTCGGTTCAGCAGCGTCGAATTCCTTCGTTTCTTTTTTTTTTTTCTTTTTCTTTTTTTTCCCATCTGTACTCCGTATGCGACGTCGTCCTTTTGCAGTTGTATGTATTTCTTGTAGCGGCTGCGAAGCTACATTCAAAACGGTGCTTTCCGAGAGGACAGCTCCACCTAAGCACACGTGTGCCACTGAAAGCTCTAGGGAACAGAGCACGCACCAACGAAGATGTGAAGGAGACAACCACTCGATACCGCCGGCCGAAACTATTTCTTTTGGTCTACTGTCCTATTCCTTTTTCGACCAATATTTGAGAGTCGCATGACGCACATAGCATCTAAACGGTGGATCATACGCGTGGTACGCCAGCTGGCGTATCGTGATGTCACGTGCGAGCATTTTGCCAGCACACCATGCAGCATAACGTGGCGATATCCGTAGCACTCGCTGTCAAACACATAATGTCTAGATTTTGCGAGAAGTACCACTGGACCAACTGCGCGCACGGATGAAGAACCTCGTCCAAGCAACCTGCAATCTGTCAAGGCATGTCTTAATTTTGATAAATTTGCACTTTTGTCGCCAGCCGAAAAGCAAGCCCGATACATGTAAATTTACCGGAAGATTCTGCGCATTCTGTTTGGTTTTTGCTAGCCGTGTCACTTGCTATCTGAGCCTGAAGCGCCTGGCGAAATACGAATGCGTGAGGGAAAAAGTACAGGGCCAGAAGCATGTTCAGAAAAGCACAAAATAGCGCAAAGCCCCTCAGCGATTGGGCGTGAAGGTTAGCGGCTTAGCACTGCAGGCGAGCGTCCACTGTTCGCACTCAATGCAGGGGTGCAAAGGGTGATGCGGTGACAGTGTGCAGGTTCTTCGTGCGAGCGAATAGCCCCCGCATAAACCACAGTGTATGCGCGCAAAACATGTGCATGCACGCAATGTGCGTGTCATGTCTTGTCACCTAAAGAAAACTTTCACACTGCGGTCCTTCCCTAATGAACTGTTTGTGTTTCCACTTTGAGTAGATGCGTCTCTTTGTGCTAAGAACCAGTGGTGTCTCGCACCACGTTCTCTATCGAGTGGTGCCTCCAGGTATCCATTCATTCCTTTCACTCCACTGACACTCTCTGCTTTCTTCTAGATCATGAATTGTAGCCTCTGCATCAGGTGAGCGAGTTGTCGAAATTCTTCCTCTATGGAATGTTTGAAACCGGATCTGCTGCAGAAAGAAGTTGTTTCGACAGGCAATGAATTTTTGAAAAGTGTGACACTCACCTCACAAACAGCAATGCAAATAGCAACAAGCAAAACACTTCACAGCACAAAAGTAGTATAGGTGGGTTGCAGAAACCTAGAAGTCAGCAGAGCAAAACCCCTTCACCATGGCAGCCAAACCTGTTTTGAGGGCAGAAGTTGGGTGCAGCGCAGAATACTTCTATGTGCAGCCTGATGTCATGCGCAAACGTGTTGAGCAGAATTCCTTCACTATTGAGAGCCTGGAGGAGGGAGGGGCAGGGGAGGTGTTATGAATGGCACTTATGAATGTCGCAATTAGGAATCCCATAATTGCGACAAGAAGAAGAGGGGTGCAGGAAATGGACGTGGCCATTATTGCCACAATATTCTCTCCTGCACTGCACCTGATTTCTGCCCCCAAAACAGGTTTGGCCGCCATGGTGAAGGGATTTTTGCACTGCAGAGAAGCTGACTTCTAGGTTTCTTGACTAGCTTCAATACTTTGAAGGAGTGTAGTCACGCGCGCCTCTCCTGGCAATTGAATGAACTCGCACTTTTGCTGCTTTTACCTAGATGGCGCTAGCAGTAAAAAACCTTTAATGACCGAATACAGGTGCAAATACTAATTATCACCATGGTTTGTGCTTCTTATTTTAACTTTATTTTACAGTAATACAATATTAAAAAAAAAGCCAACTCAAACAAGGCTCACATTGTTGAGTATGACGGCCTTCTCGATTGAATGCCGTGTAGGAAAAAATGATTATATTTGAAGGCTCAGTATAATCGTGCTAATTGTATAAAGCGCAATTTGCGATCATTTTCACAAAGAACTACTATTCTAGTTTCGCCATGCATGATTCCTAGGCTGTAGAATGAGCGGTTTTTCTGGTCAAGCTATGTGATGTGAGGCAGTATTACGGAAATCTTCAAATCTTCAAAGGTAATTAAAAACGAACTAGTGAATACATTTCGATGAAACTTCGTACACTCAACTATTATAATGTGCGCCCGAAGTGGTAAAAATTTTACTGCTGTGCACGTTGATAAAGCGCAGATATTCGTGCCCAAAATAGCCAAACTTTACCATGTTTAAAAGGCTGCCGATCAAATACTGAATAAATTAAAACTAATTATGCGCCATGTTCCCTAATATAAGTACCCATTCTATGTGTAGGCCAAAGGAAACTGTTCTAAGTGCAGCAGTTTCTTCAGCAAATTAATCCGAAGTAGTGTATATCAACAATGCTAGCGAGTTTGTCATCTGCAATACCACCTCTCATGCAGTTGATAACGTTGGCACATTAAAGCAGCGCACATCATTTGACAGAGCGTATATTAAGCTTTCGAATGATGCCTACATTGTGATGTTCGAAAAAGAAAAACGCGTAGAATGCTCACGCAAACATTGCCTAAAATGGCACATTCACGCTGCCGGAGTGGGACCCCCGCCTTAATGAGTGCCAGTGTCAAATAACGAAGCCTTTTACTCTCGACATAATAGGTGAAGACGTGCCTTTAGAGGAAAACAAAGGATGTCATCAGGTATGGGAAGTCCTTGGCTATCAATCCATGTAATTAAAAGCAACAAATGCAAGGAGAAAGTTAATTAAAGCTGCATAAGAAATTTATTATTATGCTCTGGACTTAAACTTTTGATCTAAGACCACCAGCATTTTTGAAATCGGGAGAGAAAACCACATTTGTGTGCAAAGTTTGGCGAGATTCTAGCCATAACTAAAAAAGTTAAGACCCTCGCCACCCCTTAATAGTGTCCAAAATGCAATATTGCTGCTACAGAATTTTTTTTTTCTTCATAGCTGCTGCAGAACATATTTGTTGGTTTTGCCTCAGCATCGGAGTTTGTAGGTGCAGCAAGGGAAATGGCATCAAAAATTGTTTTATATTATGGCATGTCTGGATATATGTTTATTTGGACAAGGAGCTTTAATTACTGCAAAGAAAAGTCAAGGTTGGTAAAATTTTGTGGATTGCCCTTTTGAGGTGTCTTCTGTGCCCTGATTTACTTGAAAAATGGTTTTATGACGGGAATAACTACATTGCTATGCTACACAACCAGGCACTTTCCATGCATGCAGGGTAGACGAGTCTCAGTCAGTGTTTCAAATGCTTAACATTTACTTGTATGATGGTTTTATGTGAACGGTTTTGCTTTGTGTCTTCTACCTGTGGTGCTCTAGTTTCACTCATGTTGGTGAGAACTGTTCGACTTAAAGGAAAGGTAAACTTCTGAAAGCCACCACGGTAATCAAACTTCTGAAAGCCACCACGGTAATCTGCTCACTGAGCCTTATTGGCGAGTTCGTTCTGCGTACAGTCAAGACGGTTTGGCCTCGTAACCACGCACAGGACAAACTGGACAGGGTGGTGCATTGCTTCCTTTCATGCATGCGTTTTATTTGTGTCACTAAAGGTATTGAACAGTACTTTTCTGAACTGCGTCTCATCTGACCATTGGTGAATGTTAATGCAGGAAAGCTACCTCCGTGAACGCATTAAGTACAATGGCAAAACCAACAACCTGTCGGGAGTGATCACAGTGGACAAGGACAAGAACAAGGTCTACGTCACTGCCGAAGTGCCCTTTTCCAAAAGGTATGGCTTTTTTGAAGGTGGCAATCGCTGCTCTCTACTTTTGAGATGAGAGTGAGAAGTACCAGTAATGCTACAATAGATATAATGCAGAAGGAGGGGGGGGGGGTGCAGAGGAAAAATGTAAAAAAAAAAGTTTTACGATTATAATGGAAATAGTAATTTTACCCATGCACAGGTCGGATCTAGCCCAAAAGTAGCTATGACAGCCATTTCGCTGTGAAGCCTGCTGGTGTCACTGCACCGTTGCTGCACTGTGCTAGCTCATGTGGCAAAATGATGTTCGTTTATGCGAACTTTGATTTGAGGGCGGAGGGGAGGGGGCAACGCATAGAACTTTATGGGCGTTCATCGGGGCTGCTGGGTTTTCTCTTTGCCACAAGAACTTTGGTTTTGAAGGCTTTTGTTATTGATGGGTAGGTTGAGCTGTATAATGAAAAGTGTATTCTCAACAGTGTGGTTTCTAGAAGAATACTGGTTGCACAAGAACTTGGCTCTTGAGGGCTTTTGTTATTGATTGGTTAAGCATGTATAATGCAAGGTGCGTTCTCAACAGTGTGATTTCTAGAAAAAGACTGGTTATGATCATGGAAATACTGCAATCTCTGTTCATACTTTTGGCAAAAATATATCCACTTGTAAGAAGCAACCAAAAAGATTGCTTTGCTATGTTTGAACAGAAAGGAGCATGGTGTAGAGTTAACATTTAAACTATGCGTATGCAAGACACTGTTGAATTTCAAGTGGATGTGCTTCTTAAGATATGTCACCACCTTTTTCAATTTTTTTTAAATTTTTGCAATTAAATTTTTATTTCAGTGTCCTTTTAAAGCACCCTTTTATATGATATTCAAAAGCAAAAAAAAAAGGTGAAAAAAAGCCATGCTGGCATTTGTTATTGACAAAAAATTTCCCAAACGTAAACATTCAAAACTAGCGAATGTAGAGCAGGAATTGTAAACCTTTTGGCACAGAGTTAGCCAACTAACCAAACTGTGCAACCAATATCAAAGAAAGAAAAAAATGTCATTTTTGCCTGCATTCCTTGATATAAAACATGATTACATCAAAACTTACCATTCGATTTCATTCATCTTGTTCATTGCACAGGCTAGTAATAAAAGAACGAGCGTGCAAAGTTTCATTGAAAAATATTTATTCATTTTGAAGGTATAACTGTTTGCAAAACAAGATTAAAGTTTTTCAATCCCTGCAGAAACAAGATCCTCATACCCTCGGAAGTTAAAATCCACCATGTTCATAGCTAGGGCCCTCCTTAGCTGCCACGAGCTCTCTTGTGGGTTTTTTTGCTGCTCGTCTTTTCTTGCGAAGAAGTTTTACCTCACCCATTGATTGACGCCGAGCCTTCTTCACACTGTACTTGTCACTGGTGCAACATGCTACGGAGTGTGGTGGCCAGGTTCAATGCATGCTTCCCTCACAATACTGCTGTACTTCTGTTGCCATCATTGAAGTGGCACACAGCATCATATAAGCCAAAAAGTAGGATAGGCAGACACGCGTGGATGCCTCCTTGTATTCTGGGAAAGGCAGTTTTGCAAAAACGGATATTAGTATCTCCATATTTATAATCCTATTACCTTGCAGTAGAGGTTCTTGCAGCTGTACTTCACAATTGTTCTTCAAGTTCCCAAGCTTTGCAGCACTCGCCGATACATTCACGTCCGCATGGTCTTCGATCGGAGCATTTATCTTGTAGCGATTACCAAGAAACTGCTGTTTCAATAGCATTTTTACTCTAAACTTGGCCATGCCTTCTTATAAAATTGTTCAGCTTATGTTATTACTGTTGCTACTAAAAATAATACCTATAAAAAGAATGAACCTGGTAGCATAAAGCGCACGCAAAGTAAACAACTGAGAGGCTTGTAGCGTCACGCATCCCCCTTGCAGAAATTTAAAGCAATGCTTAAAGAAAAGGAAGCCTTACAAATTACCTTTGAATAATCATTTACCGTATATTGCCGCCTATAAGTCGACCTTTCTTTCTTCTTCTTCTTTTTTTAATGTCTTTCCAAAAGTTGGGGGTTCGACGTATATGCGGAGTCTTAAAGTCTGCTTATATGCAGGGTCAAAAGTAATTTCGACCGAGTCGCGGATGATATCAAGCCCTGTGCGCTCGCTATTTTATGGAAGTTGTCAGACACAATGCGAAAGTGGATCTGCTTTAAAAAAGGCAACTTGAATTTAGTTGAGATATGCACCAAAGGTTTGCATTATACGATAGCAAATTGTTATCTACAAACCGTGGGCGTTCCACGAAAAAACAGCCAAAGCCGGGCGGGCTGGCAATGTTTGATACAAATGGTACAGCTACTAATCCAATCCAATCTAAAATGGCCACACGTGACCATTTACATGAGCCGAGAAGCATTTTCCAAGGCCCATTTTCGCGCGTTGTGTGCCTTCCGCCATTTCTTCTCGTCGCACCGCCTGGACTCTAGTCGACGTGACAGCTAACAGCGGTGTATGCGGTTTGTGTCACTCAACGGACTCCTTGCAAGATGCCGCCGCAACATCAGCAACAGTACAGCGCTGCTTTCAAGCGGCAAGTCATCCTTTACGCCGAGTCAGAAGACAACGTTGAAGCAGGGCGGAAGTTCAGCGTCTCAGAAAAGTGCGTGAGAGGCTGGAGAAAACGAAGAAGTAAGCTTTTTGCGTGTGCTGCTACACGCCGTTCTTTTTGCGGGCCGAAGTCCGGACAACACCCTACTGTTGAGGAGGCAGTTCGAAATTGGGTTCACAACCAGAGAAGCAAGAGCCTGAGTGTTTGCTACAATGACATTGAAACAAAGGCGCGCTGTCGCGGAGGAGATGTGCATCCCGCGTACCGAGTTTAAAGTGTCTAAGAAGTGTGTGAATAATTTCATGAAGAGGAATGGCCTAAGCCTGAGGCGACAACGACCGTATGCCAGCGGTTGTCCGAAGCCTGCGAAGAAAAACGGAGCGCCTTTCTGCGCTACGTGAATCACCTGTGGGCAGCACATTCATTCCTGCTTGGTCAAATAGGCAACGGGGACCAGACTCTTGTCTGGTTTGATATGCCTAGCAATAGGACTGTGTCCGCAAAAGGGGAGCGCCAGGTCCGCCTGCTGACAATGGGTAATGCGCACAACCGTTTCACGGTCATGTTATGCTGTACGGCAGATGGGCACAAGTTGTCACCATTCCTTCTGTTCAAGAGAAAAACGATCCCGATGAAGGAAAAGTTCCCGCCAAAAGTCATCGTGCGGGTGAATGAGAAGGGATTTTTTAATGATGAAATGGTCCTCGAATGGTTTCGGCTCGTGTGGTGCAGGCGTCCGGGGGCACTGCTGAAGCCCCGGACTCATTCCACGGCCACATAACCGACCGTGTGAAAAAAGCGGTAGCGGACGCGAACAGCTATTTTTCAGCCACTGGATGTGGCACTGAACAAGCCATTCAAAGACCACATCGGTGCATTTTACAATGAGTGGCTCCAGCAAGAAAACCCAAAGACAGGGAGGTTGAAGCGAGCTTCTTTGGGCGAAGTGGCTCAATGGGTCAACGATGCCTGGTATGAACTACCAACAGACATGGTCTCTGCGGCGTTCTCCACGTGCGGCATCTCGGCACTGCTTCCGAAGACCAGCGGCAGCAGTGGCTCATAAGATGATGATCGCGACTGTGTCCTCACAAGCGACGACAGATGTCTCGTGAACGAATAAATGTTTCTTTATCACTCGGCCTTCTGAAATACTTTTTGGACGAGCTAGGAGACCTAAATTCGGAGTCTAACATTTTTTTGCCCAAAGTGGGTTGCGAGTTGGGGGGTCGACTTATAATCGGCAGTATACGGAGATTAGAACAGCAGAAAATTTTCAATAATACAACGCTGCTTATCGCTGAGTTATCAGTTTGTTACCTAACCATATCAGTTTCGGTTTCAGAACTGTTCACCACATGTTCGAAATTTGGCTAGATTTTGAACTAAAGATACGAACATGATTCGTGCTTCAGAACAATTTTGAATGTTCTGGGATTCTCGAATCCAAAAAAAAAAAGTCATTTTTACAAAAAAGCTGCCTTTTCAAAGGTGGTGACATACCTTGAGAAGCATAGCCATTCTTCTGATGACCTTCGTTCCCCAGTGCCAAGGTGTTCAAATTAGTGAATTCATGCCTGGAAAGCCGATGCTTCAATTTTTGTCTTGGTTTGTTTGAAACTGTTGTCTATCACACCATCCTTGTACTACCCCTCCTCCAATCTTTGGTCACAGTGTCTGTCTGCACTGCAGAAATGCAGGCATTGCTTTACTTTGAATTACACAAAGAGTTTGTCACTGTGGCTGAAACTCATTTTGAGGCTGCTGCTTTTGCAAAGGCACAGGTTTAGGACAACACAGCTTCCGTGGGAGGCGTTGTCCCCTTTTGCCTGTCACCTTCACGGAGCTGGGCTTTTGCAGGTACCTGAAGTACCTGACGAAGAAGTACCTCAAGAAGAACAACCTGCGGGACTGGCTTCGGGTAGTGGCCACCACCAAGGATGCCTTTGAGCTGCGCTACTTCCAGATCAACAACGAGGAGGAGGAAGACGACGAGGACAACGACTAAGCTCTGCCCAATAAAGCTGCTTTCCTCAGCACGCCACTTTGCTCTCATCTCCTTGGCATGCTCTGCCCTGGAGGCGACAAGCTCCGATCATTGCAGTGCGGCTCCCTCCTTTGACAGATGGCAAATTGATACAGTTCTGACTACTGAGGCAAAATAGAGGAGATAACCTCAAAAGCCAGTTTGACTAGTGCAAGGTGGATATCACTATTGCTATGCTCGATGCCTAGCCAACATTGCTCGGAATGGCGGAACCTGATCTGCAGTGCAGCTGTGCTAACCCTAGAGTTTAGACACAGTGCACTGTGTTAACGAGGTGCTTGCATGTTTATGCCACAGTGCTATTCTGTACCTTTCTTGAAGGCGAAGTGCCACAACTTGAAGCGTTGTGCTGCCCCTTGACAAAAGAGGCCACTGTATGAGAAAGATATTCAAAATGCTCCCATGGTGTAGGGTGTTATGTTGCAGTGTATTATTGGCTTTAGTTGTTTATTTCATTTTCAATTAATCTTAAGCATGCTCTACCTTGGTCAGATGGATAGAGGTGCTTTGTTGGTTGAACCTGTGGTGGGCTCTGGCAGGCCGTCTAGACAGAGAAGGGGGTCCGGGCTATTTGGCCCCTGCTGCTCCCGCCTCCGTGTGGTGGCCCCCGGGACACGCTGGGCCTCCTTCCCAGTAGGCCAAAGGGGAGCGGCCTCTTTTTTTTTTTTTTTTTTTTCCGAGAAGCAGCATGCCAGGGCCCTCCACCCCAGTAGCTTAGGAAGCGTTCCAGGTGGCCACCTAAGTCTCTGCAACATAGCTGCATTCAGACAAGCAATGTATTGCTTGCGACAAACACAGCTGGTAGGAGAACTCTTGGCTCCCAGTCAACTGTTGCGCAGCATGCATTTCTTTGGTCTTGAAATTTAGGGTAATGAAAAGACTACAGGACGCAAACTTCCTTATAGTAGGATACAGCTTGAACAAACAACAGTCGCTAACTGTGGGCAGTGGTATATGGTGTTTGTATTGTTCTACTGCACAAAGTCAGTTTTTGGTTAGATTTTTATTTACATTAGCAGAAAAGCTTTTGGACTACTTTCTAATGTAGAAGAATTGTGTGTGGCAGTTACTGCAGACTCTAGTTATAGCCACCTATAGTAGTTTTTATATAATATGCACACCTTTAGTCCGTCAACTTATGCCAAATTTTTTTTGAGCCACCGCCTACGTTCACTATTGAAAATTCAACAGCAGACACGTAAATGAAGGCTAATTCATGTTCTCAGGCTTGTGTGGCTTAGTTTACCTTCTGTCAACATGATTCTGAGTGGCCAGCTGATGCCTGAACATTTAGGATGCTAAGCCTGAACGTGGACTTATGAATCAATGCAACTATCAAAGGTTGCATTTAATTTTGAAGACAGTGTCATTTCATAGTATGGTTCTCACGCATGTGTATGGAGAGTTCACTTA
This sequence comes from Amblyomma maculatum, assembly GCF_055883805.1. Classification (NCBI taxonomy): domain Eukaryota; kingdom Metazoa; phylum Arthropoda; class Arachnida; order Ixodida; family Ixodidae; genus Amblyomma; species Amblyomma maculatum. Next base: position 23,882,754 of record NC_139346.1, read on the forward strand.
TGGCACACCATCTACAGGGTCTGTCCCAAAAGTTCCCGGAACTTTTTTTTTTTTTACTGAATCATTTTTTCAATATTAGTTTACAATCTTCAGAACTTCTCAATGTATTCTTCCCCTGCTTCGGTGCACCGTTGCCAACGCTTCGCCCAATCATTGAAGGCGCCCTGGAAGCCATCACAGGAACAGTTATGTTTCGAAGCCGCTCTCCACGCTGTCACCCGCCGTGCTCGTCCAGAGGGCGACGGTCTCTTCAGCTGCTGGCGTTCGAAACGGTTCTCCTCTCACCCGCCGTGCTCGGTTGCGCTGACCGGCGGTCTGTTGAGTTGCACCTGCTGGGCACCTTGGAGTACTACCCGTAGACGAACCAGGTTTACAACATCTTTATTGTAACTGGTCTCTCCTCTCTCTTGAAATTGCCTTTGACAGCTCGTTAAATAGACTCCCTAAACACAGCCCCTATCATTGCGCCAATAGGGACGCAGTAAACTCTCTGGGCGGGGCCAATAGGCTCCAGCACAGTTCCTCCTTTCTCCCGTCATCCTGTACGCACAACATCACGCGTGCACATTCCAGAGTTCAAATCCGCTGCCGTGGTCACGTACGTCCTTGCCGGACAGCCCGAGTCCCGTGGGAATCAGCTTCCTGGCCTCCGCGGCTCCTTTACACAAGAGCCCAGCGCGCGCACACACACAAACACACACCTCCACACACCGTGGATGATCTGCGGTTCGAATAGTGCTGCTGGCCTTGCCGACGCGGGACATCCGGAGTCGTCTTGCGGGCGGGGTTGCGTCGGCGACTTGAAATCCGCGCCAGCCAGGCGATCCGCGATCCAGGGTCACGGGAAATGAACGAAAAGTCACGCACCGCGCTCCGGCCCTCAAGTGCACGCCCCGCAGCTGCGCTCGCGACGAGCAGGCGCCAGTCCAGAAGCCGACGGTGTAGTATGTCGCGTTGATGAGCACAACACCTCCCCACCAAGTGTGCTGCATAAGTCTTTATAATGCAGCCACACACAACACACAAGCGAACAACGCGACGCGGCTGGCGTCAGGTTCAATACCCCCCGCCATCCGCGCCCACACGCAATGACAAAGCCCAAACCATTCTTAGGCCATTTACCTTTCCCTCGATGCGCTTAGCTCCATTTAGTTGGCCGCCACCAGCCTTGACATAGCATCGGCGTTGGCATTTTGCGTGCCCCTTTTATGTTCGATCGTAAGATTGAACCTTTGGAGAGCGAGAGCCCAGCGAGTTAACTTGGCAGTATGCGGGCTGGTAAGCGTAAGGTACTTAAGGGGGTTGTGGTCCGTTACCACACGCACCTGTGCACCAAATAGCCAAGCCTCGAGCTTACTCAGTGCCCATATGATCGCGTAGGCTTCCTTCTCGATTGTGGCCCACCGAGTCTGGGTCGGACTGAGCTTCTTGCTTAGAAATGCGATCGGGCGTTCGTTCCCCTCCTCGTCGCACTGTGCGAGACATGCTCCTACGGCGTAGTCGGAGGCATCGGTGGATAGTATAAACTCCTTACTAGGATCTGGTGCATACAGCGATGTCGCGCGCCCTAAACACTCTTTAATGCTCTCGAACGCATTCTGTGCCTCGCTGTCCCAAGGTAGCCGATGAGGGGTCCTCCTCTTCGTCAGGTTAGTCAACGGGAGAACAATACGCGAGTAGTCAGGGACATACTGTCTATAGTAGTTTGCCAACCCGAGAAAACTCCTCAGCTGCCGCTTCGTCTGTGGCGGGGGAATCTCCTGGATAGCGCTGACCTTTGCAGGATTCACGCTTTGCTTACCCGATCCTACTATGTGACCAAGAAACTCTACCTCCCCTCTTGCGAATCGGCATTTAGCTGCATTCACAGTGAATCCCGCAGCTGCTACGGAACTTAGAACATTGTCGATGTGCCTCAGATGATCCTCCCACGTCTCGGAAAATATGGCGAGATCATCAATGTAAGCGCAGGAATACTCTCTGTGTGGTGCTAATACCTCGTTAATGATTCGCTGGAACGTGGAGCTAGCGTTCCGAAGCCTGAAAGGCATCACTTTCCAAGCGTATTGCCCGACCGGCGTTACGAACGCCGTCAATGCTTGAGACTGCTCATCTAAAGGTATTTGCCAATATCCCCTCAGCATGTCAATGAGGGTGATGTAACGCGCCTTTGCCACCAGAAACAAAAGCTCCGAAGGTATACTCATGGGGAATGCGTCCGGTTCCGTAACGCTGTTGAGCCTGCGATAGTCGCAGCAGAGCCTTATGCCGCCGTCCTTCTTAGATACACAAACTATGGGATGGGCATGGGCGCTCTCTACCGGAAAAATCAGACCCCACTCACACAGTTCGTTAATCTGCCTTTCCACTTCCTTCCGAAACACCATTGGTACCTTGTACGCATGTCCGGCTACCACTTCAGATCCTGCCTTCAGCCTTATTCTGTGCATGCCAGCGGTGCACTTGCCCGGTTTACTACCAAACACTTGTCCGTGCTTAGCGAGCACCGTGGTCAGCTCCTCCCGTTGCGATTGGGTAAGGTGGCTCAAAGCTTCGCCCGACACGCTACTTCCTTCGTCAGACGGTGTTGGGAATGTGGGCACGTCGCCGAAGTCACTGTCCCCTTCGAAAACTGTGCCTACAACATTAACGCGTGCGTGGTAAGCTCGGAGTTTGTTGGCGTGCACAGCCCGACGTGTGCCGCCTTCCAACTCGATTAGGTAACTGTAGGGCCGCAACCTTTGTACAACTTTGACCGGTCCTATCCACCTTCCCATCAATTTGCCTTGGCCTTCCTTCTCCAGCCACAACACTTCGTCCCCTTCCGCGAACTGTTTATCCGTCGCGCGGAGATTGTAGCGATTCGCATACTTTCTCTGAGCATCGGTGCAATTACCTTCAGCTGTCGCATGTGCCTCAGCTAACCGTTTGCGCAGCTCCGAAAGATATTCCTCAGCTGGGATTGTTAGAGAGTCCGGGACGGACCAGTCCCCACTCCACGACTTCTGCAAGATGGAAAGAGGCCCCACTGGCACCCTCCCGTACATCAGCTCAAACGGAGAGCGGCCCGTCGTTTCGTTAGGTACCTCTCTGTATGCCCACAGCAGAAATGGAACAAATTTGTCCCAGTCCCTGCCGTGCTCCTCCACAATACGGAATAACATGGATTTGAAGGTACCGTTCCAGCGCTCAACCAGTCCATTGCTCTGCGGGTGGTCCGGCGTGGAGAACCTTGGGCATGTTCCAAGCCTGGACAGCATCTCTCTAGTTAACTGAGCCGTGAAATTTGTGCCTTGATCACAGCACACCGTTTCCGGTATACCCATGCGTGCAAAGATCTGTAGCAACGCCTCGCACGTAGCCTTTGCTGTCAGCGCGCGCAAGCATACGACCTCTGGCCACCGAGTGTTAACATCAAAAACGCACAACGCGTAACGGTGCCCTCGCGCAGACGGTGGTTCAATTGGCCCTATGCAATCAACGTTGATGACTTGAAACGGGCTGTCTGGTCTAGAGAGGGGTGTGATCGGCACACGATCGAGAGTGCGCGCAGGGGCCTTTACCTGGCATGAATGGCACGTACGACAGTGTTGCTTGACATCTCTGGCCAAGCCTGGCCAGTAAAACGACCCCTTTATTCTCTGAAGCGTTTTACGTTCGCCCAGGTGCCCTGCCCACGCTGAATCATGCGCCAACCTTAAAACCTCCGCGCGCCGTTCCGAAGGTAGTACCAATTGACAACACTCGTGTCCAGCAACTGGCTCTCGATGGAACAGCAGCTCGTCCCGTATAAGCATGCCATGCGAGCCTTCTTTAGCCTGAGCCCATGCTTCTTTTAGCGATTCATCGGCAAGCTGAGCGTTCCGGAACAGCTGCCTTGCTGTCTGGTTCGTTTCGGTTTGGCTGGCAGCAGGCTCCGCCTCGACGACGCACGCCACAGCATCAGCGTGTCCCGTATCTGGCCCGTCTGGTTCATCTGTATCTGATTCCAGAGCTACTAACTCATCTGCTTGTGTTATTGCTCTCTCCCCGAGAAGCTCATTGTAGTCATCTGGCGTAATCAGTGCATCTAGGCCTGCGACTAGCTCATCGGTAAGCGCACACAGCACTCCTCGTTCGGACGGGTTGAACGACACTAGGGGAGCACCCTCCGTTGCCTTTAATGGCACGTAAGCCAGCTCGGCGACAACCTCACTCCCAAACGCTCCTCTCAGCTTCAGTGTTGACCCCGCGCCTTCATACTCGCGGCAAAGTGACTTACGAAGGACAGTTACATCGGCACCCGAATCAACCAAAGCTCTGAGCTGCTGACCCGTGCTCTCTATTGTGACAATACGTTTGTCGCCTGCCTCGTTCTGTCGCCTGTCACTCCCTGTCGCCATCTCCTCGCTAACTGGAATTTCCACTCGAGCAACAACCTGTCTTTCGCCTCTGCGACTGCTACTTCCATTTTTTGTTGAGACAGTTTCTTTTCTCGGGCATTCTCTTGCAAAGTGGCCTCTCTCGTGACATTTATAGCACTGTCGCCCGGGACGCCTCTCAGCCGTACTGCCTCCCAATTGAGATGACGTAGCGGTTCGCTTCTCGGCATGGTGGTTTGCCGTTGCGGACGCAGCTAGTCCTACTGCTGACCTACACCTCCGACTCTCTTCGAAGTTCTCTGCGAGCTCTACGAGGTCACTAGGTTTGAGAAAACCTTCTTTCTCACTCAAGGCAACGTGTGCTCTTGCATCGGCGCTTAAGCATTCCTTCATTCGGTCTGTCACCGCCAGCTGTTTGAACTCCTCAATGGTGCGCACTTTACAGCTGTCTAGGTAGTAGTCGAGATAATTCTCTAGTCGTACGGAGAACTGTTCCCAGGTTTCTCCTGCCTCTTTGCTGCTTGACGAGAATAGTCTCTTGTATTCTGCGGCTGACAGTCGCAGTCCGCGAAGAATTTTGTCTTTCAAAGAAGCGAAGTTTTTCCTCTCGTCTGCTGATAACCGTACGAGGAGCCCTCGCGCCCTTTCGCTCAGCCTCGGTAAAACCAGTCCGGCCCACCACTCGGTCGGGACGTCGTACGAGCATAAGGTCGCCTCCACCTCCTCAAACCATCCAGGCACTAATTGCTCTTGATTCGGCATTGGTGCCAGGACGCCTTTCAATAGGCTCGCGTATTTTAGCCTTCTATCTTCATCTGTTCCAGCATTCGCCGCGACGGTGCTGCCGCTATCGCTAAGCTCCACGCTCTGTCCATAGCGCAATCGCTCTGTTTCTAGAATCAATTTTTGATTCTCTTTCTGGGCCTCTACAATTTTTAGTTGCAATTGCAGTAGTGCCAACTGCTCTGACGTAGCCTCCAGTGTGGAGTCTACCTCATCTTCGCCTGCCTTGCCGGCGGCTGCCAACTCTTCACTCTGATCCCCCTCTGCCATCTTTCCTCCTTCCTTAGCGCAATCGCTCCTCAAAACCCAGGGCCCTGATATAGCATGCGCCCGCAGATGTCAAAGGGGTACTCGCCTGACTGCCGCTGGTGTCCCTTGGGGTGGGTCCCCTTGCGCCGGATTCAAGAAGCTGGGAGCGTCTTCACGAATTGGCTTTCCAAGCGGTTGTCACGGTCGGGCGTCGTCGTTGACGAGGCTCGTAGTGTCGCCGTCGTCGTTCCCGTAGACTCCAGTTCAGCCACAGCAGATCCTGTCGACTGCGCCAGTTATGTTTCGAAGCCGCTCTCCACGCTGTCACCCGCCGTGCTCGTCCAGAGGGCGACGGTCTCTTCAGCTGCTGGCGTTCGAAACGGTTCTCCTCTCACCCGCCGTGCTCGGTTGCGCTGACCGGCGGTCTGTTGAGTTGCACCTGCTGGGCACCTTGGAGTACTACCCGTAGACGAACCAGGTTTACAACATCTTTATTGTAACTGGTCTCTCCTCTCTCTTGAAATTGCCTTTGACAGCTCGTTAAATAGACTCCCTAAACACAGCCCCTATCATTGCGCCAATAGGGACGCAGTAAACTCTCTGGGCGGGGCCAATAGGCTCCAGCACAGTTCCTCCTTTCTCCCGTCATCCTGTACGCACAACATCACGCGTGCACATTCCAGAGTTCAAATCCGCTGCCGTGGTCACGTACGTCCTTGCCGGACAGCCCGAGTCCCGTGGGAATCAGCTTCCTGGCCTCCGCGGCTCCTTTACACAAGAGCCCAGCGCGCGCACACACACAAACACACACCTCCACACACCGTGGATGATCTGCGGTTCGAATAGTGCTGCTGGCCTTGCCGACGCGGGACATCCGGAGTCGTCTTGCGGGCGGGGTTGCGTCGGCGACTTGAAATCCGCGCCAGCCAGGCGATCCGCGATCCAGGGTCACGGGAAATGAACGAAAAGTCACGCACCGCGCTCCGGCCCTCAAGTGCACGCCCCGCAGCTGCGCTCGCGACGAGCAGGCGCCAGTCCAGAAGCCGACGGTGTAGTATGTCGCGTTGATGAGCACAACAGGAACCTCCTTCAGTGAGGTCGTCGCAGCAGCTTTTACTACTTCCAGTGCCCTATGCAGTGTCTTTCAGGGTAGATCATCCAAAAAAACAGCGCGAACAAACGGGGACGACAGGAAGAAACCACAGGAACAAGCACTGACTCTCAACTAAAGTTTAATCGCAGGAAACACATTTATATAAGGTACAGAAACAATAAAACGCCAAAACCAGAACGCACGTGTTACTATGTGGTGTCCAGATATGCAACCTCGCAGTCACGCAGGAGGAGGGAAGGTTTGCTGACACACAATCTTTCTTTCTTAGCCATATTATACGCCTCGATGATTTGTCAACTCGGGGTGTTTGTACAAAATGTCTGTACATCTCGTAGTAATCTGGACATCACATAGTAACGTGCGTTCTGGTTTTGTTGTTTCTGTACCTTATATAAATGTTTTTCCTGCGATTAAACTTTAATTGAGAGTCAGCTCTTGTTCCTGTGGTTTTTTCCTGTCGTCCCCGTTTGTTCGCGCTTTTTTTTTTTTGGATGATGTATCACCTACTCGCCTGCTTAACTATCCTGTTGCATTTCAGGGTAGGTTCCTTTGATTATTGGGAACAGAAGTCCGCTGGTGCCAGATCGGGGCTGTACGGCGGCTGGGGCAGTGTTGTCACGTCCATTTTGGCCAGCATTTTGGAGACAGTGAGTGCGGTGTGGCTCGACGCGTTGTCATGGTACAAGATCCAATTGTCGCTAATTTCTTTGCGGACACAATAAATCATTTGACCACTTCACAGTAAAACTCGTTGCACGAATCCCCGCAGGGGGCATCTGTTAAAGCAGATGTTTGCGTGTGCTGTGCAACACCACGGACCCCGAGCACCCACGCTTAGCCGTGCGTGGCATCGCCGTGTCTGGGGAAAAGGGGATCCTGGTGGTTGAGCCGATGCCGAGTGTTTTGGACCTTTAAGGCCCCTCGGCGGAGGCAACACACCACTTTGGCCCACGCTTCCCACAGACGGCACCTCCGGGCTGACCCACCCGGGGGAAATCGGCAGTCGCCTTTTCCTGTCCTCCCCTCCATCTTTCACTTTCCTATCCCCTCTCTTACAACTTTCCTGTCTTCTCTTACCTTTCTTCGTTTCTTCCTACTTCCAGGCGGCGAGGGTTAACCTTGTGTGGCTAACCACCCTGAGTTACGCCATATTGGGTTATAGTTACGGTGTACAGCTGGCGTGGGCAGGACTTGATTGCCAACTCCTGTCCCGTCCCCTCGTTGGGCTCCATGGTGGGTGGCTGGCACCGCAGCCGAACAATATACTTTTTTTATGGCTTCCTCTTCTTCTTCAACTGATCGCCCTCCTTCGAAACGAGGGCGCACCGACCAAACTGCCCAGTTCTTTTTGAAAACGAAGAGCACCTTCCCACACTTTCATGTAGTTCATAGTGAGCACTCAGAAAAGACAGCAAGACAAGCCTCACCGTTCATTGTTGCAAAGACACTGACTGAAGCTATAGGCAAGGGTTACAAAATCAAGAAGCTTGCAAATGGAGACCTGCTGTTGGAACTTTTATATCATCATCAGTATGAGAAACTCTCAGGAGTCAGCGCTTTTGGTGACATTCCTGTTGTGATTAGCCCACATCGTTCTTTGAATACTGTTCGCGGTGTTCTTTCTGACCAAGATTTAAAGTACATGACAGAGGAGGAGTTGCTGGAAGGGCTGAAAGAGCAACACGTGACAAATGTATACCGAATAAAAATAAGACGTGACAACAAAGAAATCGAGACTAAACACTTTGTCCTTACCTTTGCACTGAGCGTACTCCCCGAGTCTGTGGAGGTGGGGTACACAAAACTCAACCTGAGACCATACATTCCGAACCCACGACGTTGCTTTAACTGTCAGAAGTACGGTCACGGTGCTCAGAGCTGCCGAGGCCGACTCACTTGTGCAAAGTGTGCTGTACATGAGCACCAAACCGATGACTGTCAAGCTCAACCCCATCTCTGTGCAAACTGTCAGGGCAACCATCCTGCTTATTCGCGTAGCTGTCCGGTGTGGAAGACTGAAAAGGACATAATCACTCTAAAGGTAACAGAAAACATCACGTTCACCGAAGCACGCAAACGATATTCAATCCAACACCCTTCCTATTCCTCTGTGGCGCAGCAGGGCGCGGCACCACAGGAGTCTTCAGCACCTACCCAGGCAACGAAAAATGAGTCTGGGGTGGTGCCATCCGCGCCCCTGGTGGAAGTAGCTGATGCTGCTCCACTACCCCCAAAACAGGCTGCGCTGACCCCCAGGTCAGCGGGCCCGAAGGCCTGGTCCCAAGGGGCAAGGCCTAAAACAAGTGCACCCGTGCCTTCTGCACGAACGTCCAACACATCTGAGGATGTGATGGACACATCTCCCTCCTCGCCGCCGCGTCAGCGGCGGCAAAGCTCTCTCGAGCGAAAACGAAGGGACAAAGTCCCAATAACAGGTCCAAAGGACCCAACTGCCTAGGTTTTTAAACCATCCTCAACTAATATTTTACTATGGCATTTTTAGTTCACTGGAACTGTCGTGGACTTTTAAACAATTACACTGACATAACAGATATATTAGGTTCTTTTTCCCCAGTCGCATTGTGTCTCCAGGAGACAAACCTTGGACCACAGAATAAAAACATCCTTAAAAAGCATCAAGTCTTTCGTTGCGATCGACAGAACCCAAGCAGACTCTCAGGCGGCACTGCTATTGTGGTCCAAGGTGGTTTTCCAACCCGAAAAATCGACCTTAAAACCACATACGAAGCAGTTGCAGTCACAGTGCTCCATTTTAAAGCCATAACAATATGCTCCATTTACATTGACCCTCATCTAACCGTTACACTTCATGACTTAGAAACTCTTTTAATACAACTACCAGAGCCATATCTTTTAGTTGGGGATTTTAATGCTCACTCCTATTTTTGGGGAAGCAGACAAACCGACGTCAGAGGTCAGGTTTTAGAAAGTTTTATTCTGTGCAACAATGTCTGTTTGTTAAATACGGGGAAACACACATACTGCTCTCCAAGCACTGGCAAATTCAGCTGCCTAGATTTGTCTTTTTGTTCACCAAGTGTTTTTACCGATTTTAAATGGGACGTCCTTGACAACCCCTATGGAAGCGATCATTTTCCAGTCATTATCAGCCTAGCATCATCACCATCAATCACCCTAACAAAACCACGGCGCTGGAAGCTAAATTTGGCCGACTGGGCGCTCTTCCGCGAGGAAGCTGCCCTAGAAGAAATCTTTTCGGACAGTTCTGATGTGGATAAATTAAATGAAACTTTCACAGCACGTATTATTGCCGCCGCTTACCTAGCCATTCCACGGACTTCCGGTGTGGTGCGACAAAATCGTAAAGCATGGTATACGCAAGAATGTAGAAAAGCAAAATAGGAACAAAATAAAGCATGGGGAATTTTACGCCGCTACCCAACACATGAAAACCTGATAAATTTCAAGAAGGCAAAATCTAAAGCTCGGTATATCCGCCGCACAGCTGAAAAGCAATCATGGCAGAGGTATGTATCTTCTATCAACAGCTCAGTTACATCCAAGGACATGTGGGAAAAAGTACATAAACTAGATGGAAAGTACTCCCCCTTCACAGTTCCATTTTTCACAACCTCTGGTGCACAAACCAGTATAGAAGAACAAGCAGACATATTGGGAGAATATTTTGCTGCAGTTTCAAGCTCTACGCACTATACACAATCTTTTTTAAAGTATAAATCAACAGTTGAAAAACAAAAACTCCCAATGACTGGTAGCATGAATGAACCTTTTAATGCTTTAATTACACTAGAAGAAATACATAGAGTACTGTCAGCTGGCAAACACACTGCACCAGGACCTGATGATGTGCACTACGAAATGTTAGCCCATTTATCAGAAACCTCTGTAGAAGCATTATTAAAACTGTTTAACAAAATCTGGATATCCGGAAAAATTCCTGAGTCCTGGAAGAAGGCCATTGTAGTGCCACTTTTGAAGCCTGGAAAGTCTCCAAATTCTCCAGGTAGTTACAGGCCAATAGCCCTGACGAGCTGTCTTGCAAAGTGCTTTGAAAGTATTCTAAATATAAGGTTGATGTTTGTCCTCGAATCCCAAAAACTGCTTGACACTCACCAGTGTGGCTTCAGGAAAACATGTTCCACTACTGACCACCTTGTCCGCCTCGAAAATACAGTTCGAGAAGCGTTTCTACATAAGCAACACTGCCTTGCCGTCTTTTTTGACCTTGAAAAAGCCTACGACACCACATGGAGGTTTGGGATCCTGCGAGATTTGGGAGAGCTTGGAATTCGCGGCAGGATGCTAAAATGTCTCGCTGACTTTCTACATAATCGATCCTTCCAAGTACGTCTTGGTTCCGTACTTTCTAAAAACTTCACACAAGAAACTGGAGTGCCCCAAGGGTGCATTTTAAGTACCACGCTTTTCATAGTAAAAATGAACTCTATAGCTAAAGTAATACCGAAATCCATTATGTATTCAGTTTACGTAGACGATTTGCAAATTGCGTGCACATCATCAAACGTAACTACATGTGAGAGGCAGATTCAGCTAACTGTAAATAAGCTGGCATCATGGGCAGATAAAAATGGTTTCAAGTTTTCCACGCAAAAGTCTGTGGCTGTTCTCTTTTCTCTTAGACGAGGACTGCACACTGACCCCACCATCTACCTAAATGAAATCACACTACCAGTAAAACACGAACACAAATTTCTAGGTTTAACATTTGATAGGAAGCTCTCTTTTCTTCCTCACATAAACGTCCTGAAAAAGAAAGCTTCCAAATCTCTGAATATACTCAAAGTCCTCTCACGCAAACACTGGGGGTCTGACCGGACGTGCCTTTTACACATCTACCGCACAGTCATTCGCTCTTGCCTAGACTATGGCTGCATTGTATACGGATCAGCAAGACCTTCATATTTGAAGCGCTTGGACCCTGTACATAATTCAGGCTTGCGTCTTTCTACTGGTGCTTATAGGACATCACCTATCGCAAGCCTTTATGTAGACACCAACGAACCATCCCTAGAACTTAGAAGGACCATGCTCACATTTTCATATATCCTGAAAATACGCTCCCTACCAAAACATATATGCTACCCCATTGTCACTAAATGTGCCTCCAGAATATTGTCCAAAAATAGGCCTCAGTCAATCAAACCCTTGTTACTTCGATTTGAGGATAAATGCAAAGAATTAGGAATACTAAACGCCCTCCCCAATATTGCATCAAGGCAAAATTCACTGCCACCATGGTACAGCCTTCCTGTTGTGTGCGATTTCACACTAACTCAGTTTTCTAAACATAAAACACCACCTGAACACATCCTGCAAGAATTTCTAGCTCTTAAAGGAAAGTATGACAATTGCACACAATTTTACACGGATGGATCCAAGACAACAAAACACGTAGGAAGTGCAATAGTGCATGGAAAATGGGAAAAAACTGAGATTACCTCAGTGTGCAAGTATTTTTACAGCTGAATGTTATGCTCTGGCAGTGGCTGTAAGCAAAATAGTAAACGAGAACATTACAAACAGTATTATATACACAGACTCCTTAAGTGTTCTCACAGCCCTTCACCACAAAAATGCAGTTGTACCACTACTCGGAGAAATTATACACAACATATCAACAGCCTCTGCTCGAGGACATAACGTTTTGTTGGGTCCCGAGTCATGTCGGCATTGGAGGCAATGAGAGAGCAGACTTTTGCGCTGCCCAGGCCCATGGAAAACGAATAAAGAACATAGACATGCCATACAGAGACTGTATGATGCTGGTGCACAACAAGCTAAAGGACGAATGGCAGTCATCATGGAGTAAGGAGGTAAATAATAAACTGCAGTTGGTGAAGCCCACTTTAGGGGAATGGAAATCATGTCGCAATCAAGAACGTTTTATAGAAGTGATTTTATGCCGTCTCCGCATTGGCCACACGCATATGACGCACAATTTTTTGTTGAGAAAAGAAAACAAACCTTTGTGTGAAGAATGCGGACAGCAACTCACCATAAACCACGTTTTACTTTCATGCACAAGATTTGAAATGCTAAGGAAAAAGTATTTTACTCGATTTTATGATGAACACATTCCTTTCCATCCAGTTTTGATTTTAGGTGAAAGCGGACTTGTCGATCTATCATGTGTTTTTAGCTTTTTAAAGGAAGCAAATGTTTTACGGAAACTGTAGAATAAATAGTGTACGCCATTTACAACCTTGTGCTTGGCGCATGATAGCCTGAGCTGCTTATGCGCCATTAAACCCAACACAACACAAACAACACAACGTTGCACGAATTCACTGTGGATAACGCCTTTTCTGTCAAAAAACAATGCACATTGCCTTGATTTGCAATTTGCTCATCCTTGCTTTTTTTGGACGAGGAGACTCCATGGTCTGCCACTCGCTGCTCTGATGCTTTAATTCGGGATCATACTGGAAAATACACGTCTCGACCCTTGTGGTCACCCTGTCCAGAAATCCTGGGTCTGTTTTGTTGCGCAAATTGCTAGCACTTCAACAAACGGGAGAAGATGGCACAACCGCGCTAGTTGTGTCGTCCTCTTTTCATGTTGTTTATTTAGTTACCAGGGAGGCTGGTCAGTGAACTAGGATTTTTAACGATGTGTGAAGTAGATGAAAACAATGAGGTAGCACCAGAAACTTTTCTCGCAGGTTATGTTGCGAGGACGTATCAAAAAAAGGTACGATGGTTTTTTTTTTTTTATATAAGCATACAATTTGTTCTAAATTTTGCCGCTAGTCTGAGTGGCCTTGAGAGCAAAGTAGCCTGTGCATACAACATTTGTTTATACTGTTGAGACTGTTTGAGCCGATGCGATAAACTGAAAAGCCCCGTTCCACAGAAAATCCGGCGCCCGCTCTGTCGGCAGAAAGTTGGAAAAATACTTCTCTGGCAAGAGGCACTTTTGTTGGTGATATGGCCATATACTTTTTGCACAATTAGAACACATGAGATGTTCAATATGCCAAACCAGAGAGTCAATATGACGTAAGGGTGAAATGGGAATTGAAAGTGGGACCCTTAGATCCCAAGTCAGGCACACTATAATCCTATAGGGCAGGCTCGTGCGGCTTCGGTAAAAAGGGGCTTTATATACTTGTGTAGGGTGCTATTTCATATAATGTGGTGGCTTAATGCTGTACTATAATGATATGCGACAGGGGCAGTAATTAAGGGATACGGTGAATGAGCAGGTAGCAAAGGGCGGGTACGCTAACGAGGCTCCGCAAGGAGACTTAAGAACCCCAATTTTTGTTTATCACTACCAAGTTGTTGCTTAACTTTGCGATAGTTGTTAATGGTTTTGAGGCGGCATGTCAGTCGTGCAAGAGACCGTTGCAGTAAATATGAGTCAACTGGATCAGTTACAGGTTAACGAAACCCAGGAAAATGAAGGCTTGAAGTGACCCGCAAAAGAGAAAATCAAGCTGTGTCAGCTTACGAGAACCTTCATTAACGGGATAATGAAGTCTGAAGAAATCCGGTGAAGTAGCAAGCTGTGTAAACTTCATTTCAGCATTGTTTTCTCACTCTACACAGTTCCGCAGCTAATCTATGAAAACAATGATTGTGCCCATGCTGAGGAGCTATGCAAGATATAAGTTGCTGCACCCACTGATAGCGAGCTGGGCTGGAAATGTCAACAGTGGAGCGACGTTTATGGCTATGGCATAAACCTCTCTCAAGAAATGTTTGCCCTCTGCAAATAGTTTTTTTTTTTTTTTTTTTTTTTATGGCCATGTACTCGGCTGCTTGCTGAATCTCAAATGCAGTTCCGCTCTGAAGTGTGAACATTCTTGCGATCGCAGGTAAGTGTCACAATAGGAACACTCGATGCGCGTTCTTCCATTGAAAATTAGAAACCAGCAAAATTATATGATTACAGATAGTAGTAACGTTCGGCGCATATACGTAGCACCTTGAGGCAGACCGGCATTATGAAGCGCGCTTACTTTGACCGGTCATGCAAAATGCGGGAAGCCATGGCGGATAGCGTCCTGGCGTACAAAGTTTAAGGTCTCGAAGTAGAAGATACCAAGTTATCTAGATTTTACCTAATAAACACCTCCATATTGTTACGTGGTTTATTTACAGGGCGGGTGTTAAGGCCCCAATATAGTCCGACGTTTTCGACGCGACTCGCTGAGTCGGCGACGGCACGTCGGCTACGACGGTTGCGTCAAAAAACTGCCGCTTCTTCGAGGGCTGGTACGTTTTCGGTGTGCATTTTCGAGCAGACGACAGGTCACCCACAGAGACGAACTGGCTGCCTATCGAGGCACTAATTATTGTTGTGATCAAGGCAATGATGCGGTGTGTTTACTGCGAATGTTCAAATGGCACAAAGCACGTACAGCCAGTCGTGGAGACGTCCAGCCCAGCAACGGTCTGAGCCCGCGTCGACGACGGCTACAGACGGAACGATGATTGTGTACGTGCATGTTTTACTGAAAACTAATCGTAATTTAAGTATCTGTACGAATACAGAAGAGTTATAGATTACACAAGAATGAGGATCACTTTTTCGGACGGCCGCAGTTTTTGTAGAATTCCATAAATTTCGCGAATTCCCTTGTTGAGCCGCTGACGTTCCGTGTGGCCAAATCGAGTACGGCCTTCGATTCCGGCGTGTACAGGTCACAACTCTATGCGAAGCCGCTTCCGCAGATTTTAGTATTCTTCCACTGAATTTACTGCAGATAAGTGAAACAACACCATCGTTACACCCCCTAGACCAATGCATTAAAACGTGTATGGCACACGCACCGCAGCGAAGAGCTCACGCTGTGCCCGGCCGCACTACTGACAGTTTGCATCCCAGGCATTTTTCTTTCCTCTGAACGTCTCTGTAGTCAATCCCGTTGGTATCACAGACGCAGGGCTGCCCTCGAATGCCTTCTAGCAGCTTTCCCGCAACAGTGTCTGAAATGCGCGCGCGGTCGCTGTCTACATGCAAGCCGCCATCTTCACTGCGCGTGAGGAATGCTGGGATGCGTGGCCGACGCGGCTAGATTTTATTTGCGCGTCGGCTCGCGCTCGCTACGTCCATCACGCCGTGACGTTTCGCGGAGGCCGACGCGTGCGTTACGTAGGACTATATTGGGGCCTTTAGATGCGCTGGTCGTTAGCGCACCCAGATCGAGCTAAACCAGCTTCCTCTACAGCTTCTCCTGCAACCCCTCATCATCTTCCAATACAGGATCACCGCAAGACATGCGTGACACTGCCCCCTTCGCAGACGAAGCCCGCCGGGCGAGTCAAGGTTCGTCACGCTGATAGCAGTGCTTCATGCGGGCCACGTGAACTCCTCGAGTCTTTCGAGAGCGACGACCATGGGTGGTCGGGCGAGAGACTACAAAGTTGACTGCGCCGATGCGTTCCAGCACAATGAAAGGACCACTATACTGGTGCAACAGTTTCTGGGACAGTCCGCGCTTACGCAATGGCGCCCAAAGCCTCACCAAGGGCATAATTAACATCTTAGTGACGCTTGTCGTAGCGTTCTTGAGAGGCTAAAGAAGTGCGATGTCTAGCGAGTCGGCGACCTTCTTCAGCCAAAGAGAGTATGCGCTAATGAAGTTTCAGTTGGGAGCGAGAAAGGTAAAAATGTGTCCAAAGTACTTCGTGGAAGTCAGCGTAAAGAAGAAAAAAGGGACTGTAGCCTGTCGTTTCGTGCTTAACAGTGTCATATGCGTTTTATGTTATAAACGGAAGGACTTCATCCCGGTTTTTGTGGCGGGAATGACATACATTTCGAGCATAATACTAAGCGTACGATTGGTGCGTTCGGTAAGGCCATTTGTTTGTGGGTGGTAAAGAGTTGAATGGCGAAAATGGC
The DNA here is from genome assembly GCF_055883805.1 of Amblyomma maculatum. NCBI lineage: Eukaryota > Metazoa > Arthropoda > Arachnida > Ixodida > Ixodidae > Amblyomma > Amblyomma maculatum. Next base: position 23,899,135 of record NC_139346.1, read on the forward strand.
ATGAGCAGAGACGAAGTTGTCGCCCCCGGTCACTTGTTAGCACATGAGGAGGCCCATGTCGAAGAATGATGGACCGTAGGAAGAAGGCCGAGACATCAGAAGCAGTGGCTGACGGTATGGCAGCAGTTTCACAGTACCGCGTAAGGTAATCTACGCACACGATGATCCAGCGGTTCCCGTTGGTGGTACGGGGAAATGGTCCTAGAAGGTCAATTCCCGCCTGTTCGAATGGAGTTCGTGGCGGCGTTATAGGCTGAAGATGACCCGGCGGAGAGGCGTGATTCCGTTCTCTCAATGGTATGGATGGATGGAATATAGGAGCGTCCCCTTTGAAACGGGGTGGTAGCAGTAGCTATCATGCTCATTTTTCTCCATATATCTTAATGATTGATTTAGAATGGTTAACCAAACCATCATTCTATTTATTAAATTTTTGTTCCTACATTACTAACAATATGTCACTTCTCTGCTTTTAAGCCACCAATCTTCCAGTCGTTTTTTGCTAGTTTCCACCGCCAGTTTATTCACCCGGCCACTGGTATCTCTAAACCCCAGAGCTTCAGGAACGGTTACTGCGCCTGCATCAACTTCCGGATGGAAAGCATTACATTCGAGTATAATATGGTCAATTGTTTCACTGGAGTTTCCACATACAGCACATGTGTCATCTCCATTGTTAAATTTCTTTTTGTAGCTGCGTGTTCTAAGGCACCCTGATCTAGCTTCGAAAATTAGGGCACTGCCTCTTGAGTTATCAAAGAAATCTTCCTTCCTGATCTGCATTTTCCACTTACGGTATAATTCCACACTCTGTTTCTTTTCCATCGAATTTATCCAATTTTTACCTTCTGTGTTTTTCACCTGTTGCCTAATGCTCTTTATTTCTCCGTCCTTGTGACTAGCATACTTACTGGTTAGTTTCCTAGTTCTTTTCCTCCATTGTGAGTCCACGCTTTTTAAGTACAGGTATTTAAATACTTTAGCTGCCCATCTGTTACTATCCAATTTCCTCAGGCGTTCCTCATATAATATTTTACTCTGAGCTTCCCGTACTTCGAAAGATGCCCAGCCCATATCTCCCTGTACCGCCTCATTTGTAGTTTTGCCGTGGGCACCTAGTGCTAATCGTCCAACGGATCTCTGATTTATTTCTAATGTCGACTGTACCTCCGATTTTAAGGGTAGGGTCCTCTGAGCAGTGTCACCTGGCCGCAGTGGCGTTTGCGGCCCAGGCCGGCCGCGGAAACAGGTTTTTTGACGCTTCGGCTGACGAGTATCAGGTGATTCTGCCAAGTTTGCCAACCGGGCGCATTGTGCTTAATACTGTTTTCATGCATGGTGATGTGAAGGCTCGACCATACCGAGTTGAAGACTTCAGGGACGCGTTGGTTCGTCTTGGATTGCTCCCAGAGGTGGTCGCCCTGGGGGCGTACCAAATGAACCACGTTTGGGCAGTGACGTTTACAGACGCCGAGGCCACACGTAAGCTGCTCGCTGTCAGTGATGTGAAAGTGAAGGACCATCGCTGTGTAATCGTCGACCCCAACGACCAGGGCGTCCGGTTAAAGATTCACTGGCTGTTGCATGGCGTTCCTGACGAAGACGTGCGAGCCGCACTGTTGCCGTATGGGACGGTGTCTGACATCGCAAGGGAAAGGTGGCGCGCACAAGGCGTCACCGACAAAGGGTCAACTACGCGCACCGTGTCCCTAAAGCTGAAGACAGGGGTGAAAATTGACGACATCCCACACCAGCTGCGAGTTGCCGGTGAGCCAGCGCTCGTCGTCGTTCCGGACAGGGCTCCCATGTGCCTTCGCTGCAAGACGACGGGTCACATCCGGAAGGAGTGCCAGGTTCCGCGCTGCGCTCGTTGTCGTCGTTTCGGCCATGACGAACCGCAGTGTGTAAAGACGTATGCAAACGTCGCAGGGCCCGTGAGGAACGACGACATGTCGGAACACCTCATGGACGAGGCGGATGCGGAAGAAGCAGCTAAGGAGTCAGGCACCAGCTCAGCAGAAACAACGGTCACTCCCCCCTCCCCAAACGCGGACGAGGTCAAGGAACAGGGTGTCAAGAATTTGCAAGCGTGTTCCGTCGGCGTCGCGGACGCTAAGGTGGCCAGCAGCAGCAACTCAACTGGGGACACGGAAGTCAGTCACAGCACAGCATTCATTCATGAGACAGACAGCATGGTCGAATCTGAGGCAGCGAACTCGGCAGCGGTAGCGAAGCGGACACACGACGACACGGAGGACCGAACACTAGGTCACGAGAATGCAGACGTCGAAGGACCGCCGACAAAGACTTCCACGGCGGTACGACGGGCGTCCTATCGGACTAGGTCGAACTTGTTAGAGAAAAGAGGGGGGGGGGGCTGCATCGCTCCCACCTCAGACTTAACACCTGACACCATGGAGGGGTGCTCGGCCACAGACATCACTAAAGGTATGACCATGCTCCCGGGTATTCGTTCATCACCAATGATTTGTCTAGACAAAGCCATTAGATTCGCGACTATTAATGTTCGAGGGCTCGCAGCAAGGCGCAAGCAAAATCAACTGTTTCGTTTGGTTAGCGAGCTGGAGCTAGACGTCATCGCGATTCAGGAAACTAAAGTTGATGGTGAAGAAGAAACCGGGAGAATGGTTAGCCTTTTTACTTCAAGATACAATGCCGTTGTAAGTCATGCAGTTGGAGCAGCGGCTGGTTGTGTGCTGTTTGTGCGTCAGTGCCTTGGTGTCACAATTCAAGCTGTCACGACTTGTGCGTATGGCCGCTTCGTTGTTTGCGATCTCGTGCTGTATTCATACGAATGGCGCATCATTTGTGTTTATGCACCGAACAGCGTGGGCGAAAGGCGCGATTTCTTTGAAGGTATTCGTCAGTATTGCAACTCTGAAAGGCTAACTGTGATAATGGGAGACTTCAATTGTGTACTCTCCGCATCAGATAAAACGAGTAGAAGGCCGCATAGTGATGCCAGCACCTGTGTTCTCGCAGAATTGGTAAATGAGGTTAACCTTGTTGATGTGGCTGGATGTCTGGAGGGTGGACGAGCGGCACAGTTCACTCATTTCCAGGCTTCTAGACACGCTCGACTCGATAGGATGTACATATCTCTTGATCTGGTGCCTGTATGTCACGAATACCACGTTAAGCCAGTATCGTTCAGCGATCACTGCTTGGTCACCGTCACTATCGCTGGGAACAAAACTAAAAGTCAAGGATTTGACTGGCAAATGTGGAAGTTAAATTCAAAATTATTATCTGATGACAGTTTCCAAGCCGACGTTGAAAGGCATATAGCAAATATGAATGACAAAGGCGTAACAAAGTTAGGGGCTAAATGGGAGGTTTTTAAACAGAATGTCAAAATGACAGCATTGGAAAGATCGAGCGCTATAGCCAGACAAGAAAGGGCCGAAGAAAGGTCCCTTCGCGTGAATCTACAGCGTCTAATCGATGTGGAAAGCAATAACCCCGGTTTGTTCATAGACGACATACGAGCCCTTAAGGGCAAGCTTGAACTACTCGACGCTGACCGATATCGCGGTGCCCTTGTCAGAGCTAGAGCCGAACGGCTGATAAGGGGGGAAGGTCCGACAAAAAGGGCGTTAGGCACAGAAAAGTGGCACGCTCGAAGGAATCAGATAGATGAAATTGAATACCAAGGGACCATTACTAATGAAAAGAAAGAAATCCAGCAAGCTTTCTTCGAGCATTATCGTCAGCAGTTCGCACGATGTGCAGTTGATATCGAGAGTTTCAAGAGAGTTTATTTGCCTTTAATGCCACAACTCGACGAAAAGACGACACGTGTGCTAGAGACCCCCATCACGGAGGACGAAGTGAAATGCGCTATTGGGAATTTGAACCCCGGCAAATCGCCTGGCCCTGATGGACTTAGCGCCGCATTTTATAAAGCTTTCGAGGATTTTCTCTCGCCGGTACTGGAAAAAGTGTATAATGAAGCATATGACCTTAATGTGCTGCCGCCGTCCTTTGCATCTTCTCATACTGTGCTAATTCCCAAAACGGAGGACCGAGGTCAATTACGCAGTGTTACCTCTTACCGGCCGATTAGTTTAACCAATGTCGACTATAAAATTTTTATGAAAATACTAGCTAAAAGACTGCAAACAGTTATTAAAGATATTGTTGGAGACCACCAAACATGCGGTATTAAAGACAGGTCCATTTTTACGAACATTCACATCGCGAGGGCCATTCTTGAATGTTGCGATGCTGGTGGACTTGGAGTAGCAATGCTCCAAATAGATCTTGAAAAGGCTTTTGATAGAGTGCCCCACGACTTGCTTTTGTGTATATTAGACTATGTCAAGGTCGGATGCGTCATCAGAGAAGGAGTGGCTATGGCTTACAGTGCTTGTACAACTAGACTAATTGTGAACAAATCTGTCGGTGACAGTATTGCTGTCCAACGCTCAGTTCGTCAAGGTTGCCCCCTTTCACCTCTTCTCTTTTGTATCTATCTTGAACCCTTATGTTTAAGCATTATCAAGCATGAGAAAATGCGGGGCTTCAAGCTGCATCAAGCAGAAGTGAAGCTTTTGGCTTATGCCGATGATGTCGCGATGTTTTGTGTAGACTACGAAAGCATCGTAGAAGTTGTGAAAACTGTAAAAGATTTTTGCGCTGTAAGCGGCAGTGCTGTTAACTGGGGCAAGTGCCTGGGCTTCTGGCACGGTGACTGGCCAGCGACCCCAGGCATTTTTGCTAACATGAAATTCGTTACCAACCCTGTTAGCTACCTTGGTGCCCCTCTTGAATCGTATCGGGACAGTGACCCATACTGGAAAAACCAAGTCGGTAAATTGAAAGATAGTGTGGACAAATGGAATGGATGGCAGTGGTCGGTGTTTGCGAAGGCCACGATTTGTAATTTGTTTTTAGTGACAAAAGTTTGGTACGTGCTTCAAGTGTTATATTGTTCAAGAGCTAATGTCCAAAAGATGCATCGTATCTTTGCCGTCTTTGTGTGGGGGTCTTCGTGGGAACGGACAAGTCGGACAAATCTCTTCCGCCGGGTGAAGGACGGCGGGCTTGGTTTGGCACATCTGTTTCTGCGCCAGTTAGTCAATCGTTTCATGTTTTTGAGGAATGTGAAAAATCCATTTCTTCGTACGGTCTGTCAGTTACGCCTGGGTCAAGCTCTCCCGGGAATTGTCGTTTCTTCTGACCGCATGTCAGGAGGTGTCCACGGGTATCTAAGGGAAGTGGTCTTGGCGTACAGGTTCTTGATGGTGCGGTTTACTTTAGACTATTTGTGGAGTGTAAACCGGAAAAAAACTGTATGAAGACTTGTGCGATGTGGTGCTTCCAGAACCGTTGTACAGAGCTGTGTACTCGTCTACCGGGAGCAAAAATGTTCTTAAAAGAGTGAAGAGGATGATGGTGCCGGCAGGGATGAAAACGTTCTTTTTTAAGCTGCACACTGGAACATTGGAGGTAAAGAAATGGAAGGAACAGAAAGGGCTTTTTGTACCCTGGGGTGTCCACTGCATAATATGCAGGAAAGAGGAGACGATTGAACACGTGTTTCTCGAATGCTGGGACGCCGTATTTTTATGGGACGTGCTCCAGAGGACGCTTAAAAAGGAACTACGCATAAGCCCACATGGTATTCGATTCTTGCCAGTAGAAGCGAACAATGATACACCGTTGGATCTTTTGATGCTACTGGCTCTCCACAGCATATGGAAAAGCAGAATGGCTGTAGAGCATGGTGACGTCGATGCACGTTCAGCGAGACAGCCCTTTAGAGAGAGCATACGGGCATATGTGGATGAACAGAAAGCGTTAAAACTAGAGTCAGAATGGTTGGTTAGTTTTGAAGGGTTGTCACATATGAGGGATTTTTAATCCGACAACTTCAGCTAAGGAAGGCCGAAGCTTTAAGTCAATGCTTGATCTTTTATTTTGTCATGTTATTGATGTCACATGTGTCTTTTTTGTGTACGTCCTCGGTCAGGAAATAAAGAAAAAAAAAAAAAAAGCTTCAGTGGCGCAATGGATTAACATTACTTACCTGAGTATTTAGTGAATAAAACGTATGTTCGAATCACGCGTTCGTAATTTTTTTTCCAAATTTGTTTTTTAAATTGCAATATCAAAATAAGCTACTAATATCTTTCTGGAGGGTGTTCCCCTTTAGGTTGCATCATGTATGTTTTTAACTCTTAATAGCCACAAAACCTGCCGTGAACACAGCCGCTAGACTACACAATGGCAACGCTTACTCTATTTAATAATTTTCAACGTAATCATTTCCTGCCTTTAGTGAGTGTATACGTTACCTTTAGGTTGCGTTCAGAGACACCTCTCAGTAACAATCGCCGTTTGACCCGCTTAGAGGCAACCAGTGACGCGAAAGAAGTTGCGGGACCCAACCGTTGAGAAGACGGAATTACGCGGCGGAGAGCAGGTTGGGTGTTTGAAACGCTGGCACTGGAGGCAGCTCGCCACATAACGTTGAGTAGTTTGACTCACCTTCGGCCAATAAAAACGTTCCTTAGTCCTGTGCAATGTCCTGGCAAAACCCAAGTGTCCAGCCGTGGGATCATCGTGCATTACACGAAGAACCTGACACCGAAGATTTGTAGGTACTACCAGAAGAAACCGTGCACCTACTGACGAGTAGTTCTTGTATAGTAGACTATCGCGAATGCAGAATGAGGTCGCAGGGTTCGGGGAACTTGCCTCATTAAAAAGCGGTGCCAACTCGCTGTCGTTCCTCTGTGCAATCTTGAATTTACCAACATTGGGGAAGCTTGTAGAGGTAGCAGCTATGTATTCATCCAAGTTCAGAGGCAACCGTGACAGGCAGTCAGCGTCACCGTGCGTACGACCCCTCTTAAAAGACAGTAAAATTGAATTCTTGGAGGCGCAAAGCCCACCGCGCAAGGCGTCCACAGGGGTCACGGAGGTTTACAAGCTAACATAAGGAATGATGGTCCGTCACAATTTTAAATGTACATCCATAAAGATATGACCGAAACCGTTGCACACAGAAAACAACAGCTAAGTATTCCGGTTCAGTTACTGTGTAATTGCGCTCAGCCTAGCTTAAAGAACGGCTTGCATATGCAACGACATGTTCATTGCCATTGTGGCGCTGTATGAGCACAGCACCAATTCCGACTGCGCTGGCGTCAGTGTGAAGTTCTGTTGGAGCTTATGGGCAGAAGTGGCGTACGTAGTACAGGTCCCGATGTCAAAATAAATTTTAACTGATGAAAGACGGAGTCACAATCAGTAGTCCACTTGAAAGGCACATCTTTTTGTAGAAGACAAGTAAGTGGATGTGCTAGATCAGCAAACTTCGGAACAAAACGCTGGAAGTAGGAGCAAAGCCCCAAAAAACTCCTGAGCTGCTTTAACGATTTCGGTGGTTTATAACAAGTGACAGCTTCAATTTTTTTCGGATCAGGCCTGACCCCATTCTTGTCTACAAGATGTCCAAGTACCACTGTCTGGCGCTCTCCAAAACGGCATTTTTTTTTTGGAATTGAGTACCAGACCAGCTTTCTCAATACACTCCAAGACAATCTCTAATCGACTGTTGTGTTCACGAAAGGAAGTTTCGAATATTACTACATCGTCCAAATAGCACATACAAATGTTCCGCTTCAGTCCGCGCAAAACTGTATCCATGAATCTTTCGAAGGTGGCTTGAGAGTTGCATAATCCAAACGGCATTACATTAAATTCATATAGTCCGTCTGGGGTAATGAATGCCGTCTTTTCTTTGTCTTCCGGGTGCATGGGAATCTGCCAATAGCCTGATCGCAAATCAACTGAGGAAAAATAGGAGGCAGAATGCAAACAATCAATGCTTGGCAGAGGATACACGTCCTTAGTAACAGCATTCAGCCTTCGATAATCGACACGAAATCGCCATGTGCCGTCTTTCTTTTTGACTAATATCACAGGGGCAGCCCACGGACTAGATGATTCTTGAATGATGCCCTTTTATGCAGCATATCACGAACTTGTTTTTCGATCGTCTGACGCTCTGATGGGGATACACGATGGGGCTTCTGACGGATTGGATCAGCAGTCCCAGTATTTATTCTGTGCTGAATACGGGAAATGGGAATCTGTGGTGGCGAGTTTCGAGAGAAATCGAAAGCCGAAGCATGTTTCGACAGAACTTCCAATAAACTGTAATGGTCACTTGTTAGAGGGATTTGTTAATCATGTCAAGAAATTTTGTTTCATCTACTTCTGAGCATGCGGTAGGCTGGGAATTGTCTGTGCTGAGCACTGCCACTTATTCAACAGCGTCTTCGTCAAAGTTGGCAAGCTTTAGGCCACGTGGTAATACAATAGGTTCATTAGAGCAGTTAGTCGTCCACAAAGAAGAATGGCAATTCCTGACTGAAATGATGCAACGCGGAATCAGAACATTTTTTTCGCGCAGTTGAGAGTGAGTGGTTCAACTACAGCGTCGAAGGCATCACTAGTACAGCTTGAACAAACAACTTGTATAAACTCTGCTGACATTGCTTGAATAACTATGTCGTCCGAAACCGAAAGCGCGCTGGGATTGGTCGGCGAATTTTCACACAAAGCATATTCAAAGCGAGTATTCACAGAAATGTCCCCATTGCGAAAGTCGAGGGTGGCCCCACATTGTTCCAGAAAATCGAGACCAAGAATGGCATTATGTGTTGATCGACCAAGTACTGCAAATTCGGTTCGGAATGTGCGGCCGGCGATTACGAGGTTCACGGAACAGACTCCAAGTGGGTTAAGCGGTTCGCCACCAATACCACACAGTGTCGTCGCTCTATCCCAACCAAACATAACTGTACGACCAAGGCAGTTTTTAAAAGCGAGGCTTATAATAGAAATGGTTGCACCTGTGTTCACCAACGCCATAGCACGTACACCGTCCACAAAAACTTCAATTCTTTTCTTTAACATTGAAACGGGTAGAGGCATATGTGAGCTAGAATCATTTGCGACCTCACCTCCATCGACCGCACTCACTAGTTTCCCGGAGGTGGCGACCGTCGTCGGGGAGAAGGGGAGCGTCGTAGGCGCCGAGATGGTGGTGTCAGGCTACGGTCAGAGGCCGGGAATTCGTTTCGGTTCAGCGCCATTCTGCGTTCTTGTCGGCTAGCTGTTGCTCTGTACTCATTCCGGCCAGGTGTGTTTCTGTATGAATCATCATTTTCTGCAGGCAAGCTTGCACGGGAGTTCGCCCACTGTCGGCGATACTGCTGGTACGGACGGCGATTTCGGCAAAAACGCGGGATGTGGCCGATCATTCCACAAGCATAGCACACTGGCGGCTCACGTTCATTCGATTAATAAGGCTCATCGTCGCTTGGATTAAACGCCTCGTGTTCCGGATGTAGTCGACGAGGAGGACGAGAGTGCTCGCTGTTGTAGGCGTTGATGGTGAGAGGTTGCATGTTCGGGCGATGAGCTGCAGCGAATCGGATGTCCGAAGAAGTTGTAACAGAGGGAGCATAACCGGTAGAAGATGGGCTATTGTCTGCCGAAGAGGTGCCACCGTAGACGGGTTTGACGTGGCCCCCAATATCTTGATGCCTCCGAAGCTCCTTGTGGACGATCTGTCGAATTGTATCTGCCATGCTCGTCTCTTCAGACACATCCACACTGGCGACCGTTGTGACATTAGGCAACCGACCAAACTTCGGAATGATACGGCGTCGCTTCAAACCTTCAAACGTGCGGCAGTGTCGGGTAATATCAGCGGTAGTATTCAAATCATCCTTGCAGATGAGAAAACTGTATACGTCTACCGCTATTCCTTTGAGGAGGTGGCCCACTTTATCTTCCTCAGTATTCTACACAGCTTGAGGACTTCTTCTATGTAAGCTGTGCAGGTCTCCCCCGGTAATTGCGCTCGCTGTGCCAGAGTTTGTTCGGCGCTCTTTTTTCGAGCATCGGCATTGCCAAATCCCGCTGTCATTTCTTCCATGAAGCGATCCCAAGTGATAAGGGATGCTTCATGATTATCAAACCATGTTAGCGCCGTTTCTTCAAGAAAAAATACTATGTTCGCCAACTTGGTCTTTGCATCCCAGCGGTTGTATTTGCTCATCCGATTGTAGTGGGTGAGCCAGTCATCCACATCTTCCCCGGGCTTGCCATAGAAGTGCCGGGGTTCTCTATAGGGCTGTGTGGTGGTCGGTTGAGCTGTTGGCATTGGCTGCGTCGCAACCTCTCTTGTGCTATCTCCGTCCGTAGAGGAGGTAGCCCAGCTATTCTGCTTCGACGGGGTAGGAGAGGTTCCGTGGTGATCGATACCCGGAAACTCCACCACAGTTGTTACGTGGTTTATTTACAGGGCGGGTGTTAGATGCGCTGGTCGTTAGCACACCCAGATCGAGCCAAACCAGCTTCCTCTTCAGCTTCTCCTGCAACCCCTCATCTTCCAATACAGGACCACCGCAGGACATGCGTGACAATATTTTCACCGTGACATTTGTCAGAATGAGATAGAAAGGTTGGTTACCTGTCGCATTTTAACAGAAGTTGCTCACAGTAGTAAATTTTTTATTGAATAGCGCTAACAGTTTCGAGCAGGTTGGCATCAATTTGTGTATAAAAGCTGTATGCAGGAATGAGTAAACGGTATGAAAATAACATACGGAATTCGCGACATAGGGATTTAAGTGGTTATGCATTAGGCTACCATGGCAGCTGAACAGCTTCGAATTGTTCCCAGCCGGGTGACATTTTCATTTCACAAACAACGATCCGAATGCATCATCACGGTAATGCGAGCACTCCGATCGAGTGGCCTTGAACCACTATGACATTAAGTTTTTCGGGGTACACTCCAGTATACATCATTGCCGAGCAAGCGTTAAGTGCTGACAGGGTGACACTAAGACATGACAATATATACGAATCCGTGTTGCCAAATTATATGAAGCGGAGCTCTTATATTCTTAAAATAACAGGCTCCTACCACGGCGACGCCTCACTCAAAGCGCAGCCAGGCGCAGCTCTCCGCGCGCGGCAGCGTGCGACTGTCCCCGAGCAGTGGCGCCGCGGTGGTGGCGACGGGAAGTAGGCGCCTCCCGCCGGTTTCGGGCGACGCAGCAGGCCGCATCTAGTGCGCTTCCATCGAGCGGCCGTGGTAGTACGCTCTGGAGACAGCGATTGCAGTGTCGACACGGAGTAGGGACTGCTGTGAGCATTATACCACGAAATGCGGGATGAGGCTGCGTGCGGCAAATACAAGTGCTTTAGCAATTTGTGCTTTTGGCGACCCTTTACTTCTATAACAAGGGTAAGTTCTGCTTGAAAGTAAGGTTTTGGTTATATTTACAGTAGCTGTTATAAGAATTCCGATTCACACCTATTTAAATTTGCTTTTAGTGCTATAAAACATTTGCTCGAAATTTTCCCCGCATAATTATCGCATTCCCTAACTTAGAATCAATTTTCCGCGAAAGAAAAGTGCGAGCATTATGCAAGTTAGTACGGGAACTTCTCCGCTCGAAGCGCCGCCCTGTGAGCCAGCGCAGTCAACTACGAAAAATCATTCCGGCAAGTTTAGGGACAGACCCTGTACTAGAATATCTTTTTTTATGAATGGTAATTTAAAGTTTTGGAATAATCTTTTTTTTTTTTTTTTGGAGCAGGGTGAGACATTTAGAAGCGAGAAAGGAATAGCGGGTTCACGTGTAGAGGATCAATGCCCATCGAGCTTTTGGGGGAGTAGGTGGGGCACACTCAAAATTGGTGAAATACAGTATACCTCCCACTTAGGGAGGACACTGGGACCCAGTCACAAAAACCTTGTAACAATAAAATTGTAAAAAGCATCAGGTTTGAAATCTACATGCGCTTTCGTCACTTAAAACAACCTCAAAGCGAGCCTAAAATGTAGTGGTAGCTAGGAACTGGTTGAAGTGTTTTCTGAAAAGGCCTGTGAGTGAGTGATCTCCACATTCGTACCACCGATTGCAAAGTTTGACGCTGCTGGAGAGCCTACAAAAGAAAATAAGTGCAAAAACATTAAAAATTCGAAGGCGGCTGCAGAGCCACTCCTAGATGCGCATTGGTCGGGATGCTCAACGTTCTCTGGCTGCTGAAGGCGCTGCATGTCTAGGTCGTCTGCTCTGACCTCACTTTTGTTGACTGCTCGGTATTGTGCAAATCCATAGTTGGTTGCTGTCCTGCATTTTTGTCAACCCCCTTTGCTGCGCGAGACTTTGTGTGCCTGCGATGTAGCGTCGCATGGTGCACAAGTAGGATGATGATGATGATGATGATGATGATGATAAACTCTATTTACTCCCAAAGAAGGGGAACCAGTCGAAAGACTGGTTGCACTGCTTAGAGAAGGTCAGCAGGGATCCCTTGGGACTCTGCGGCCTCCAATGCGCGCAAAATGAGCTGGCACTGTTGGGCGAGCTCGGTGGTACGCAGGAGGGACTCCCACGCATCCACTGTAGCTGTATTGTCTGCGTTGTGTAGTGTACATGTCCACACCATGTGAATAAATGTGGTCGGTTGTGAGCAGTGTTTGCAGCTAGGTGCAATAAGATTTGGAAAAATTTTGCTATATAGCCATGGGTTGGGAAAGGTTCCTGTTTGTATATTTTGAGGACGATTTATGCCTGCAGAAAGTGCAAATGCAAGCCTCCTATTCCAAAAGAAGTGGCTGGCAGCAAATAAATGGGACGAACTGAGGACAGAATCTCCATCAACGGAGAAAAAAGATTGTCACATTGTTAGGGTGGCGTGGCTAGAATGGGGAGGTGTAAAGACTGCTGCGCTTTTCCTTTGGGCCACGCATGGCCCCTTTGCGCACCGATGCCACCAGGGGAAATGTGGCGCTAAAACTAGTGACCGGTAACCTCAAGCATGCCTGCGTCACTGCCTCCACCGTGCCATAATAGTCAGCTGGTGCGGTTTGTTTTATCACCTCCCTAGGAAAAAAGACCAATAGGGAGCGTTATTGGTTCTATAAGAATCGGTATTGGTTCTGTAGTTATTCTATGTGTTTTATCTGCATTTCTATGAGACTTATTCAGAAACTCATAAATCTTATAGACTGGTACATATTTGTCCAATAGGCAATAGTATTGGTTTCATAGGTTTATCTGTGGGTTGTATAAGAAAAGTATCAGACCAGTGCAGAAGCCCATACATCTTATAGGCTGATACATGCTTGTCTTATAGACCACTACATATTTGTTCATGTGTCTGATACATCAGTATGCCTTTGTTTATGGGTCTTGCATGCAGGATTAGTACGTTGGAGATTTTAGGTCTTTGTCATTGTTTCCTTTTCCATCTCGGACACATCCCCAAAACTCACGCATTCATCCCGTTTATTGAGTGTTGCCGTAACGTACAATATTAGCCGCAATAACAATTGAGAACGCCGCGGCACAAAATATTCTCACCTAATTCTGCGCGCGGTCTCAACAATCTACGTACGGTTGGAGCCGCAAGACGCGCGACGCCGTTGCTACTGGATCACTGAATGGAGATGGGAAAGCACGCGGACGGTTCTGTCGCACGGTTCTGTCGGCGCAGAAGCGCACGGTTCTGTCGGCGCCCAGCTCAGTCACAATCACCTACATGTGCAGAGCAGGGCGGTGAAATGGATTGAGAGGCGCGCGTCCAAGCAACTGCAACCGCCGCCGAAGCGAGAGGAGTCGACATCGAGCACGCGACGAGTACGGCTCGAGCTGCCGACGCGGTAGCGCGATGCCGGCGGTGCTTCGCAGCGGAGAGGTAGGTTTCCTTTCTCTCACTCCTACTCCCGCACAGGCGTTCCCGTGCTGGCCTCTCTCATCCTCCTTTCCACCTCTCCTCTGGGCGCGCATGTGCAGCTCCGTAGAGGCACTGGCGCTGACGCGATCGCTGATCGGGCTGGCCGCAGTTCGGTCGGTGCCCTGTGTTTACAAGTTTTCGCCGTTTTTCGGGGTGCCTCTCGAGGATATCAACGTTCCAGCGCACGTTCAGCTTTTGATCAGGTGCGTGTGCATCACTTGCAACTTCGGGCTGACGGTTATGGTTATACTTTGTCAGTGTATGATGTGGCTTTGCGTTGCAGAATGTCGTTGCCTGCGCGCCAACAAAGGAATTTGAATCGCGCGGTGTGATATAACGCAGCGTCGAGTTTGAATGTTGTCGGCACGATTTCTTGAAAGTATTGATGGAACTTTTTAGCGTTAATCTGTTTTCGAATATCGTGCGCACTGTGTTCAAGTGGCAGAACCTGTGGTGAGGCGCAAGGCGGAATGTTGGTTCAGCAGCTACCACGGCGTTCAATAATGGCGGCGCCTTTCCTAACTGCCTCCGCATGAATACGCGCGCAATCGCGGTTGCCGGTATATGCAGTATATGTGTGGACCGATTTTTTGAAGTCGTGGTGGTGTCGCGCTCTTGAAATCGCTTATTTTTCAAGCTGGAACGCAATTTTTTATTTCTTTCAGGTACCTTAGTATTCGAGAGACTACATCATCGGGCCGAAATCTGGAATCTTGGAATCGAGGGCTACCTGGATGCAGTCAATGTTTGGATTATGTGCCAGTATGCGTTGCCGCTGTCATTGTGGATTAAAATGTGTATACATGCACCTGCTGCGTAACTCATCCCTAGAAAATGCAACATAGCTGCCCTCTCCTTTCAGGTGTCCGGAGAGGTAAACACCCGCAGCTACTCGATGAGACCAATATTCCATAGGGCTTACAAAACCAATAGGAAGCCTACTGGTTTTGTAGGTCTATCAGATTATTGACAGCTGTGGGTGTACAAGCATTACAGACCTACCAGTTTTATCAGATGCTAAAACCATATATACGACCAGTAAACAATTGACCTATAAAACCAATACTCCAGCAGACCTGTAAAACCAATAGACTAGGATACCCATAAGACCAATACTCTGGCAGACCTACAAAACCAATATCAATAATCTGATAGGCTATTAGTTTTCTATTGGATTTTTTTGCTAGGGCTGTGGCCTGTATTGGAATGTGTCACAGCGTTACTCTTGTGCAAGAACAGGATGCAGTCGAGAGTGAATGGAGGCTGTGTTGGAGCTTTTCTGTGCCAGGGTGTTGCACGCGGTACAGGAAAGAAAAAAATTACCTTTCTTCCGTGGCCCTTTCTGCCAAAAACATTTGTTGGTTTCACTCATGCCTGCAAAGCAGCCTGTCTTTGTGATGAAGCCAACAACCTCAAAAGAACTTGCAGCAGAGGCATATCCAAGACGTAGGACCAGGGGGGGACCTTTTATATCCAATGGAATTATTCTACAATCTGATTGAGGCCCTTGAAAACGAACTAACTCTACAGGCATGGCAAAGCTGTGGCAGAGTGTCTGCAATGCGGTCAATTGATGATGTGCCAAAAATTGGTTGTTGAGTATTAAACATTACTGCCTTAAATGCGGGTCTCTCTGCTCAAGTGTAGGGACAATTGGAAACGGAAAGCTTACACCATCTGTGTTGTAGATAAAATTCGGCTGAACGGTTTTTATTCTCACTTGTAGAAAATTATCTGGAGTGTAACTTTGAACCCATCAAGATGCACTAAAGCAGTGTTTGGCATGGTTTTGCTGGCCGTTGAGCATTGAGACAGAGTTTGTTAAAATATGAATGCCTTCCCTGTAATCTGAGAAAAGGAAAGGCTCAATGATTGCCTCACTTCTCGGCAGACACCTCTTGCATTTACTGGCATAGACAATTGGAATATATGGGCGTATGTCGTCACATTCATGTTGCAAGCTATAGCTTCCCTATAGCTTGTGGGGCCCTGCGCCACATATCTATAGGGCCCGTGGCGCGCCGCGCATTCAAAGGCCGCGCCACTTCCCATACTCCCTGCGCGCTGCCTGTTTCTCTCTCCCCGCTCGTTCGGGGATAACCGGTCCCGAGCGAGCGCTGGCGTCGCGGAGCAAACTCCAGCTGGAACCAAAGCTGGAGTTTGCTCCGCGACGCCAGCGCTCGGTTTCCAGCGGAGCGGAGAAAAGTAAGTAAGTAAGTGCTTTATTTTCCGTTTGAAAAATACAGTTGAGAACGGACAGGTTCGAGGAAAAAAGCTGCGGAAACAGCTTGACAGGTCCTAAAACCCGTTTGTTGGCAGCAGCAGCCGCGCCGAATGGATTGCCATTCCGCACGGCTGCTGCTGCCATTGAAAGCATTGGCTTTCAATACAATAAAGCACAAGCATGAAGAAAGAAACAAAATAACAAACAAAAAAGGTGAATCTGCAAAGCTACATCGGTTAGTATTAAAAAAATACAGCAGCATGAAAATAATCTCACTCAGTCACAAAAGAAGTGCAATTGGCAAGGAACATGTATATATAGTGCTGATTTACGATGACTAACCCAATGGTTGACAATATAAATACGCACTCAATATTAGTGGCAAAAATAATTGTGTAGAGTAGATAATGAAACATGTAAAACATCAATATTTTCAGAGATTAGTGCATTGAGTAAGGCAGGTAGGGTGTAAGCAATCATTTGCTTACCGTATTAGTTCGCGTGTGTCTTACATACCAGTATTCCGGACATCGCGTTTGGTAGTGAAGTAGATTTTGTTTAAGATTGGCTGTTGAACGGATGGCAAAATTATTCAATTTATATTCTTTAATGTATGCGTGTACTAACATGTAGTTGTATAAATTATGCACTTTCGATATATTAAGCTCTTGGAACAAAGGTTCACTTGGGAAATCCCAGTTCACATTGCATATCGCGCGCAGAATTTTTTTCTGAAGGACAAGTAACCGACCTACATTTGTGGCAGACGTGGTACCCCAGACAAGACAGCAGTAATTAAGGTGGCTCATAAAGAGAGATTTATATATAAGCAATTTTACATTACGGGGAAGATACCTAAGGGAAAAAATTAGTCCAACTACCTGGGATAGATTACTTACAAGTGATGATGAATGGCTGTTCCATGACATGTCATGGTGGAAAAAAATTCCTGAGCTCTTTACTGAATTCACTAGTTCAATTTTATCCATATTAAGGGTGATGTATGCAGGTAGTGTAGCGTTTCTGTTCTTGGCTTGGAATAATATGGCTTTTGTTTTAGTTGCATTTATTATGAGACCGTTTTTGATTGACCATAATGTAGTTTTTCTAAAACTTTATTAGCAATTCTTATTAAGTCTGAGCTATCATGAGAAGAAAACAGGAGTGTGGTATCATCAGCATAGATGATGTATTTGGTGTCATGATCAATATTAACAGTATTAACACAAATAATGAAGAGGAGGGGTCCAAGTATACTACTCTGCGGCACTCCTATTCTTATGTTTTTTATTTGAGAGGATATGTTATTGACATGTGCATATTGAGCTCTAGAGCCCAGATATGACCTAATCATTTCATGAGAAACGCCACGTATACCATAGTAGTTAACTTTTTAAGTAGAAGTCCATGATTAATGCAGTCAAAAGCTTTTGTAAAATCTATTAGTACACCGACTGTAAATAGACGATGTTCAATGTTCCTGAGGATAAATTCTTTTTGTTCCAAGAGGGCAAGCTGAGTAGACAGGTGTTTGCGGAACGCGTACTGGAGGCAATTATCTTCAAGAAATGCAGAGAGACGTTTAAATATTATCTTTTCGAGACCTTTTGAAAAAACTGGCAGAATTGATATGGACCTATAATTTGTTATTAGGGTCCTGTCACCACGCTTGAATAACGGGATTACTTTAGCGACTTGCATTTTTTGCGGGAAGATTCCGGCATTTAGGCATAAGTTGTGAACATATGCCAACACTGGAGCAATGATATCTAGGATATACTTAATTGGCATTATCTACAGGCTGTCTACGTCCAGACTACGATTATTGCTAAGTTCAGAGAAGAGACAGGTTAATTCGGATTCATTGGTTGGGTGCATAAATATAGTATCCGGAATGCTTGTTAGTATGAAATCGCAGGCGGTCATACATACGGGAATGTCATTAGTGCTGGTTAAAAATTCATTAAAGGAGTCAGGCAGTGACTCATCGCTTATCTGAACACCATTTTTAACAATCTGCACAGGTAGTAGGGAACTCGGCGTATGGTTCCGTAAGACATTAAGTTGTTTCCAAGTCTTCTGACTGTCGCCTATGCAAGACATTACGCTATTTGTTACTTCTGCGGTTTTGCCTCAGCCGTTAATTCAGTCTACTGGCGCCATCGTGTTGTTAGAGCAGTAGCCGTGTGTATAAAAAAAACAAACAACACTTTTAGGTCCCATTTCTGCGGCAAAATCATCACTCCGTATAAAAATAAACCAAAATTAGAGCCACGAGATTTGTTCTAAGCGATGGGTCCGGCGTCGAAGTGAGCCGTGATGTTGGAAACGATAAACACGAACAAGAATCGCGCATGCTAAACGTCCATTTTATGTAGAGCGGTTTCACCCGCTGACATTGTGATCATCATCAGCCTGCGACAGGACATAGTGTATCTCTAGCCTCAAACGGTTTGAGCAGCGTCACTGTGCTCGCTCTGCGTCCGAACACTGACGAACATCGGGACGTCCTCTGATGTACGGTCGCGTGGAAGGAGTTGCCGCGGCAGAGGTCAACCTATTTGTTCTAGTTAAATTGAATCTATCACCGAATCTGAAAGTGCACTGATTTTAATATCAACGCATTCCATATTGTTAACATTATCGCGAGAAATCCCGTATTTCTTATGCAAACATCCAGCAGCACTGCATGCTGTCCTTGCTTGTCGGTCGAATCGTACTCACTGCATAAGCGCCGCATGCGAAAGCACTGATCAAAAATCACACTCCAACATCAACTTCAATATTTTCGTTTGGGGCAAGCGCACTAAATTTAAAGTACGGTATCTCAGTTTTCCGCATGGCGATTTTATCCTGCAGCGTTTGAACATATTAATCGCAGCTTTGGTAGCGCTGCCAAGAAGTATACAGAGATGGAGTATGCCTGTGGTTCTCTATAAGATTGGGTTCTAGAGCTCTGCATAGTATAGCCCTTTGTTTTCCAGTTAATGAACGTTTGTTGACAATACCGCACTCCTGGAGCGGATGAAAGGCGAAGTTTGCCGGTTCGGGTCGACCCGTGTATTTCACCTCGTTCAACTTTTCGGTTCCCCGACGCGCGCTCTCGCTGCTTCATGCGCACTTCCTTTTTTTCCTCCCTATCTATACTTTTCGTCCTGGCTTCTTTCGTTTTTGCCCACTCCTTCATCCAACTTGCTAAAAGCTCGTTTTTCGCTACAGCACTTCTCATATGTATCGCAATAAAGTCCTACATCTGAGAATTCGGCAACACATAACGGTCAAAGAACACCGAACGCGACCCCTCGCCGTGCACGGCGAGCATACTGGATCGCCTTCCAGGAAGTGAGCTGTGAAACATACTGCCCTCAAGTTGTATCACACCCAGTTAAAGTGAGCTAGAATGGGGTCGTGGGCTCACGGGGGCTCCTTCCCTGACGCAGTGTATGTTACATGCACTAGGTGGCGCGACCGGAGACTTCAATGTAGCGCTCTGCTGGTTGAGGGGTTGCGTTCGTGCGACCGCGGCCTTCTCGGTTTAGAAAAACGCACCGTCTTCGTCCACACTTTCTAGATTTGCATGTGGCAGCTATGCAGAGGTTGGATATATTAGCAAGTTATGCTACTACTGGTGCTATAGGATAAGCTAAGAGGTTTCTAACTGCAAACGCGTGTCCGATTTCTCTCCGGAGTCCTTGGCGAAAAGTGAATTAAGGCGCTTGTATGAAAATGACTGCGGCGCTCGATAGCCCCATTTTCTGACGTTTGTGATTCACGGCCGTGA
Organism: Amblyomma maculatum; assembly: GCF_055883805.1. Lineage (NCBI taxonomy): Eukaryota > Metazoa > Arthropoda > Arachnida > Ixodida > Ixodidae > Amblyomma > Amblyomma maculatum. The sequence continues at coordinate 23,918,940 of NC_139346.1, forward strand.
TGATAAAGAGTACAGAGACACGTAGGTTTGCGCGGGTAACGTGTAAAGCTGTATTCGTATTCCTAATAGGCCGCAGCTGTCAGCATCTTTTTGTCGCGCCTGCCTTCTGGATCGTGAATTTACTGTCGACGCTGTTTATGGAAGAAAGGGGCATAAAAATTGCCACAAGTCATTATTGAACACATCTTAAAAGCTTGCAGTTGCGCATCCTCCGTCCATTATCGGCCGTTTACTATCTGAGAATTTTCAGATAACTGCACAATTGCGAATTAGCAGTATTCGTGTAGACAGTGTTCTGATCGATAGAGAAGGACTTGACAGGAGCTCTAGGAGTGTGAAAACAAGCATTTGAACGGCGGCTCCACTGCTTCCTTGTCAAGAAGTACAACTGAGAGAGGCGTATATATGTTGCAAGCATCCGATTTCTCGCTGGAGCGTGTCTTTTACTACTCCGAGTGCATCAGTTTATTTGCTGCCCAGTTCATGGTATAAAAAAAAAAAAAAAGCTCAGTGAACATATATTTTCGAGAACGACTGTATACGGCGCAAATTTAAGACGACACAAGAAAGAAAAGGAGAGCACATGCTCACATGGTATCCTTTTATTTATTGTGTTATCTTCTTTGCGCCGTATACAGTGTTTCTCGAAAATATGTTCACGGAGTGTTTTTCTTTCGTGCCATTAACTGCATTACGAACACAAAAAAGAAAAGGACACAACATATGTGTCGTGTCCGTTTTTTTTTTATTTTTTCTTGTGTTGTCATCTTTGCGCCGTGTACAGTGGTTTTCAAGTCATGAATGATCGCCCCCTTAGGCCGTCATATTTTCGAGCTTGCTCAAGAAGCAGTAAAGCTGAACTGACGATAGCTGAGTCTCCATTGTCGCGGAAGTTTGTGCCGAGTAAGCTGTTTGCTCTCGGCGACGCCGCGTTAGCAGACTTGTATAAGCTTCGCAATTCAATTTCATTAGACTATATATTGCAACATCCCTGTGAAATATTAGCCTATAATCCCTTCAGATATAATATGCTGGTTGTAGTCAACAGATATACCAGCGCATTCTTGACGCTTAGTAATGCGTTGAATAAAGTTATTTCCTAACTACTGGTCCTCCTTTTTGTTCACATTCGTATTTCGCTTTGTGCTTCTCCTTGATGCAGCCTGTCGACAATCCGGCTAGCTCGCCCTGCTTGCACTTCCCCTGGCTTATTGTTTCCACAAGGCCATAGAATAAAATACAACGGAAAAGGCTGGTATACGTGTAATTGATGTGATCAGGTCATCGTGTATTTATATCTGTTAGGAAGGATTTATATTTGCTCCCATTATTTTCCAAGAGCCACATATCTTTCGATTCGTGCATGGCGCCTTTCCTGTAAGCGTGTCCGGCAGCCTAGCACAATGGTTTTGTCATCGGGGTGGTATCTTCGTATCAGAAGTCACAATTCGTTGGGTCACATTGCCCACTGCAAAACAAAACCTCCGCAATGGCGAGAATACAGCAGCGAAGGGGAAGGCAGGCGAAGGCAAACGGCGCGCAGCGCGCGATGCCGCGCGCTGCTACATTGAAGGCGGCGGTGGCGGCCCCCAGCGGAGGCGCGCGGAACTCAAATCTGCTGACATAAGCGGCGTCATCGCAATGTATGGCGCCGGCTGAGTAATGAGCCCACTACCCAATTCTAGCTCACATTAACCCAGTTACCGGGAACGCTAGCCCGCTAGCTCCCTTCCGCACGCCAGCTAACTAAAGGGGGGAAGCGAAGGAGGCGGCCCTACTGCTGTTCACCGATCATATGATTAACATTCGCTTCGGGCTGATTCGTCCTCTTAGTGATTGTTCGTCCCCCCCCCCCGCCCCCCCCTACACACACACTGCACGGGGACAAAAGCTCATTTTCCTGTCTTGCTGTAAATTGTGCAGAAATTATTTCACAATGGTGGGGTGGGCTTATTTTCCAAGCAGTAGTTGTGTGCAGGGCTGTTTCGCCTAACCTGGGCAGAGATGCGAGTCATCGGTGGGCTAGGGGAAACAGGGACAATGCAATGCGTTATTAATATAAACAGCGCGAACACGAAGACAAGGGACAAGAAACAAGAAAGCCACAGTACATGCGCTGACTCACAACTAAGCCTAAGCCGTTTACTCCAAGGCCCAGAAAAACAAACATGAAGAAAACGAAACAGTCACGTGAAACAACCCCTGGGTTCACCTGCTGCATAAAAAATTACTTTAAAAAATCACTTAAAAAAGACACCTCTTTGCTTGAAAGAGCAAGAGACGTCTTGCTGACACACTTATTGTCCGCTGAAATAAAATACGATTCCACTATCTCTCTCGTTATCTTCTCTTTGTGGCGATATAAAATCTTAACACTGTCAAACTTAGGAGTGCACTTCTTCTTCTCCTTCATTATTTCACATGACTGGCAATGGGATACCAGAAACGTTTTGTCCTTTCCAATTTCCAAGTTGTTACAGTGTTCCTGTAGTCTCTCATTAATACACCGTCCGGTTTGTCCTATATAACTGGCTCCACAAGAGAGTGTAAGCCTATACACAACACCTGTCTTGCATCCAACATATGGGTTTTTATGTTTCACCCCACATTCTTGCTTCTTCGCTTCTCTTTCCCTTTGAACAGCCGGGCAGATCCTCTTCATCTTGAGCGGGCCGGTCAGTGCGACGTCCACGTTATACCTCTTGCCTACTTTTTTGAGGCCATGCGAAATCCTGTGCACATATGGTACCACTGCAACCTTCCTCTTCCTCTCACCCATGCTGGGCAGGGATTTCAGTCTGTGCGTTCTTTTAAGGTTCTTCAGTATCCGGCAACTGGCCTCAATAATAACTGACTCCCGATAACCGGCCTTTGCAATTCTCTTCACTTGTCTTTCAAAACTCTTGCCCATGCCGTGGTAACAAGATTTCTTCAACGCAATTAATAAGCATGTGTTTATCATCCCATTCTTCACTAATTTGGAATGTCCTGAATTGGAGCCTAGCAACGGCTTCATCGATCTCGGGTTGTATTCCCAACAAACATGATCATCACCGAATTGAATCAAAATATCTAAATACTGTAAAAACCCATAAACCAGATGTTCCGTTCAGAGCCATCGTATCTGAGAAGAGCACGTGGCAGCACCTGGTGTCCAAGTATTTGCAGAAACACCTTTCCTCGTTGACTTTATCAGACCCTCTAAGGTTACCTAACTCTGAAGCCCTTGTCGTGTTCCTCAAAGAACAAAACCCAAGAAAATGTGTCGGCTTCAGCATGGATGTCAAGGATTTATATTATAGCCTCCCCCATGACTGTCTCCTTAAGCGTGTACAAATGTGCATTACAGAAGACAATAATGAATGTGACTTCATTGACGCCTCAGGTGTTAGTGTTGAAAGTTTCCTTGAGCTTTTGAGGTTCTACCTGGAATCCACCTTCATAGGCTGGAAGAACAAGCTGTATACGCAGAAGGCTGGAGTATGCATTGGGTCGAGTGTTGCACCGGTCTTGAGTGACATCTTCTTAATGTACGTGGACAGACACCTGAAGGATAACTTGGAGGGCTTACATTATTCCACCTTCAGGTATGTGGACGACTTTTTAGTATTAACAGACCGTGAAGGATTCAATCAACGAATGAAGGACATTATGGATGTTTTTACTGAGTGTGGATCCGGGCTGGAATTTACTGTTGAGAAACCAGTGGACGATCGGTTACAGTATTTAGATATTTTGATTCAATTGGGTGATGATCATGTTTGTTGGGAATACAACCCGAGATCGATGAAGCCGTTGCTAGGCTCCAATTCAGTACATTCCAAATTTAGTGAAGAATGGGATGATAAACACATGCTTATTAAATGCGTTGAAGAAATCTTGTTACCACAGCATGGGCAACAGTTTTGAAAGACAAGTGAAGAGAATTGCAAAGGCCGGTTATCGGGAGTCAGTTATTATTGAGGCCAGTTGCCGGGTACTGAAGAACCTTAAAAGAACGCACAGACTGAAATCCCTGCCCAGCATGGGTGAGAGGAAGAGGAAGGTTGCAGTGGTACCATATGTGCACAGGATTTCGCATGGCCTCAAAAAAGTAGGCAAGAGGTATAATGTGGACGTCGCACTGACCGCCCCGCTCAAGATGAAGAGGATCTGCCCGGCTGTTCAAAGGGAAAGAGAAGCGAAGAAGCAAGAATGTGGGGTGAAACATAGAAACACATATGTTGGATGCAAGACAGGTGTTGTATATAGGCTTACACTCTCTTGTGGAGCCAGTTATATAGGACAAACCGGACGGTGTATTAATGAGAGACTACAGGAACACTGTAACAACTTGGAAATTGGAAAGGACAAAACGTTTCTGGTATCCCATTGCCAGTCATGTGAAATAATGAAGAAGGAGAAGAAGAAGTGCACTCCTAAGTTTGACAGTGTTAAGATTTTATATCGCCACAAAGAGAAGATAACGAGAGAGATAGTGGAATCGTATTTTATTTCAACGGACAATAAGTGTGTCAGCAAGATGTCTCTTGCTCTTTCAAGCAAAGAGGTGTCTTTTTTAAGTGATTTTTTAAAGTAATTTTTTATGCAGCAGGTGAACCCAGGGGTTGTTTCACGTGACTGTCGTTTTCTTCATGTTTGTTTTTCTGGGCCTTGGAGTAAACGGCTTAGGCTTAGTTGTGAGTCAGCGCATGTACTGTGGCTTTCTTGTTTCTTGTCCCTTGTCTTCGTGTTCGCGCTGTTTATATTAATAATGAATAAGTACCAACTCGCCCAACAAAGTATCTTGGTAATGCAATGCGTACATTCCAAAGGCCTAGAAGATGCTAGCACTGTACAGAATTATTGTGCAACAGTTTGTTGCCTCGATGAAGCAAAGGACGTCGTTTCGCGGAAAACCTCCCGTCATTTTCACGTGGCAGGAAACCAACCTCCTCGCCAAGCACTGCGAACGCGCCTACCACAAAATCCTCTTTGAGGAGGTGAGTGTCCTTGCCGTGGAAACCAATCTTTTCAAAAGACCACACGCCGAGTCTTCGTTGATCCGAATGACAGCAGCAGCTGTAAACAGGAATTCGAAAGGGGGGGGGGGGGGGAGGGAACGCGACCGGCGAGAAAGCAAAGGGATAGGGACAGGATAGCGCGGGGAGGTGCAGAGGGGAGCTTTGTACATTATTTCCAGTTTGCCTTTCAAGCACTGTAACATGGTAATAAATGTCCTGATATTTGGCCTGCAACCTTTTTACTTCTTGTAGAAGAGACAATTTATTTTATCAGTTAAAGGAAACACTATGGATAGCAGTCTAGAGCAGCAATAAATCGAATTGTATAGCATGATAGGGACATAAGGTAAGATGGAGTCCAAAGTCAGACTCCGCCCGCACCACTAATGTATCGCGGGGAAAGAAAGTTCCGCAATTCGAAAAATAAATGAATAGGTCAATGAGACAAAAGTTTTTGATTGGAAGTTATTAAATAAAAGGGGGAGGTGCTACTAAAGCGACCCATAGCTGAGGAAGTGGGCCCGGGGAAACCCCACGTATCGCCCCTGGGAAGTAGCGGAAGGGATGGGTTGTAGGGTAATGTGAAATAGGAATTAGGATAGGGTTATGGGAAGTTGGAGGGGAATGTGGGCAGCGTAGGATTTGACTGTCAGACAATTTGAGTCGAGCTCCCATATGGGCCTCCGCAGAGGGCGAGCACTCGCTCTTAGCCAAATATGCGGCCCTCGGCCCTTGGATCATTCCACCACCGCAATGCGTTTGCCGGGTCTCCGGCTTCTGAGACAGGTTCCCTACTTGAAGCCGCTTGTGAGGTTCCCCCCCCCCCCCCCCCCCCTTCCAGCTCGGTTCCCCCACCCCGACTCTAGTTGAAGTACTGAGAGATAGATTTTGCAAAGTTCATGCCTACTTCAAGGTACTCCGCAAGTGGCCAGACTTTAATCTGGCGCATACTGATGGATACTCTTTCACGGTTTTCGCTCGGCAGGGCATGTTGGAAGGTACATTTCATCGGCGTCCTGGGAGAGGCAGGAAACGCTTTAATCCCATCCAATGCTTATGTCCGCTCTAATAGGGACAAAGTATACAACTTATTGATCATTCTTGCAACCAGTGCAGCACAGACCACGGATTGACGTAGTACAACTGCTTGCTCTCGGCTCACGCCATACAGCCGAAAGGTCTCAAAAGATGTGGAACAGACCGAGCTCAGGCTTTCCGGTGTACCCCGGTCGTTGCAGTGCATTAGTCGGATGTTATTTCTTTTAAATTCTCACTATGCCTAATTGTTGTCTTCTGCGTTTATAACGCCCTTCTTTTAAGGGACATGGACTGACGTTGGCTTTTATTGATGTGTTAATTAACAAAGATATAACTGTCGTTTGCCGACATTTCAATAAAGTTATATATACCATACCATAATCAAACCAAAACGGGGATTTTGTAAGGGGGGAAAGGCAAAAGTCCTTGTGCTTTCTTCCTGACGCTCAACTCTTTTCTTATCCGTCTTCCTTCTTATCATTTTTTTTTTCCACCGCTCTAGTTCAGGTGCTTCTGGTGATTAGATAGCAGATATCGGTGCTGGCGAACGTATTTTTACTATTACAGGGAAGACAAAATATTTGCCAGATATATCGCTACCATCGGCTGTATTCACAAGCAAAATGCGATCATATCCACCACGTGCTGCCGACTCGGTGGCCCTTTCCGAGAACTTTTAACCCGTGATCGCATATCGCTTATAAATGAAGTATGGTGATAAAATGTGCGAATTCTTGTTTTGTTTTTCACAAAAAAGCAGAATAAATTTTGAAATTTCCCTGATTTCGCGGCTAGTTGGCGGCGTAGCTGGCCCTTTCCAGCCAAGGTTTGCTTTAATCATTGAGACATTGCTGCGGGAGTATTATGCTCAAAAATAAACCTGGTAACACGAGTTTGGATGAGTTGAAGTTTTTCTCTGGGATACAAGTGATAGCGTATGACGTTCACATTTGTAATGAAAAGCTGTTCTTGCTTTTTTTTTTTTGGGGGGGGGGGGGGGGGGGGGGTGACTTTATGCAAGTGACGTCGAATGAGGCTAAGAATTTGAGGACACATCAGACGTTGAATATATCTACTCCGTGTCATATTTACTGAAAACTCGACCCCAAGATATTTATGGTGCTAAACCTTTCAAGACGTCCCACTCGGCAGACCTGCACGGGTGATTGGCACATGTTGGCATTTACCATTTATCGGCATGCTCCACTTAACGAAACATAAGTTGCTGAGTACACTGTTAACATGTATAGTGATCATGTGATCTTTTTGCACAGCATGATAAATGACAGAGTCGTGCAATGTAACCTAAATTTGTACTTAAAGACTTCCACATCATTTATATAGATAAAAAAAAAACAATACCGAAACCAAAATAGACCCTAGGAAGTCTGGACTCCCAAAACAACGTGAGTTGGTTTAACTCCTTTGAACAAAGCATGCTGCGCTCGGCCAGACAAATGATTTCTGAACTGAGCAAATATATTCACTATGATATCAATTCATTTTATTTCTGAAGCATTCAATGCATACTTTACATTGTTACAAAAGGAAGTGACGCACACATGGACCTTTCTGTGACCTACGGTCAAAGGTACCATAGAAATTTTCCATAACAGTCACTCATGAAATGACTTGTCGCGAAGGCTAAATCCCCAAGAAAACAAACAAAACAGTGAAAGACAACAACACACCAACTTAATCAGAAAACTCAGCCAACGCCGAGTAAACAAATGTCAACAACCAAAGTGGCTATGATGGTGATGGTGCACTAAACGTAAAATTAAAAAGGAGTCATATATATCTGAGGCAATAATTAACAAGGCACAATGCGGATAGGATGAGGGAACAAAAGAAAATAAAATTTCAAAGGGATCGTTGATGGTGGCATGTACAGCATTGGGCTTAAGTCAGGTGGAATATATATTGATCCAGAGATGGACGAAATTTCTTTTATCTAAAGGAATACAATGGCGCGCTACAATTCAGATAGCTCATTGATTACAGGTTATGGATGCATCAAGTATTTCGCGAATAAGCTGGTTTTCTATTTGTCGTTATACTTGTGCTTGTAAAGGTCGGAGGGCGGCAGCTGCAATGTACACTTTCAGGACAGTGAATGGTCAAGTCACCAAACATTTTATCTCTCTTTGTGAATATGCTTCTGCAGTCTTTTGCTGACACAAGTGGCCTGTCTCCCCGACGTATTCTTTGCGACAAAGAAAAAGATGTAAACTATACGACTCCCAATGACGCATATGAAATAACGGGATCGATACGCCTTACTGTACATTCATGCATTCGTTAGGCTGGTTTGTCCATGCCTCGATAAAATCTAAATAGACGGTGACGAGCACAAAACATTATCTCTCGATCTCTGTACAGTCGTTATCAGAATGTGGAACGTGATGAACGTCAGAACTAAAGGCTAGTTTTTTGCTTGATATCTTGCATTCGGCAAAGTTCGGATTTTTCTTCGCGTATCATTTAACAATTTATCGGCTTCTTAATGACTGAGAAATACTATCTGGTCCAGTAACATATGCAGCAGATACATGATAATTTAAGTAATATCAAGGCGTGAGGAACTATAGCGAGGCAACCGGCAACGGTCTCCCTTACAACCGGTGATCATAGAACCCATTCGTTTTCCTTCAGGTGTTATAATCTAGTGTTAAGAGAAACAATGTTCTGTTTTTGACATATTTTCACTCTGATAATTGCGTCTTTTTCGGTTGTATGAACGTCAGCAGTGCATAGCCAAACAATATATATTCTGTTCGACAAATTTAAGCGGCTGGAAACAGAAAACGGCAAGCTAACAAAGAGGCATTATGTGTTTCTGCCCTCTCAGTTGGGTTCCCTCGTCCGCACATAACTGCTTGGTGGATATTTTTATAGCTGTGAAGTTCGCTGAACTTTCGGATGCGGTATTTGGTCTCCCGCGCAGAGTGGTTGGCGCCAGGTAGCAATCAGTGTGCACCTGTCCCAGGTCACGGGGATTACCAAATTGGTGGGACCTCGGACGCACGACGGAGGCTTGGTTGCTGACGGCACCTGCCGCTGCAGAGCGTCTTGCATTCCTACCAAAGACGTCTTTCCAGCGCGCAGCTTCGGGCAGTGTTCACAGTGTTGAATGTCATTTCTGTGGCCAGTCGACATTTGTTAGGGCTATTGTGCGGAAGCAGGTGTACAGTGGCTGACCAGTGTGCGATGAGGCACCAATGGTCGTCTGGGCTGCAGGTGCGAGCATTTGACCATTCAGAAGCAACTTTCTTCTTTTTTTCACCAAGAACCTTCAGTGATTGCTCCTGCGGCATACATTGGCCCCTTATGTACGTGTGCGGAAATGAAAACGTAGGGGAAAGCAGAAGTTCGGAATGCAGTGACGTCAATGCTGTTCATATGTTTGCTTGGGACCTCTCCTTTTCCAAGTTTTTGATTAACATCCTTTCCCCAGTCTTTGATTAGCTGACGGCAACTTTATTTTCCTTTCCCTTATCGTCGATTGGTGAGAAGTGTTTTTTTGCTTGCCGTCCCCGCCAAGGGCAGAGACAGAGGGCTTAAAAGTAAGCGCTCTGGGTGAAACCAGGGCTGATTTCGTCGGATAAACCGGTCAGTCATGTAAATAGCTTTCTCCTTGCTTGTTTCGTCTTGCTTTATTTACGTGTAAATAAATAGTTAACCTTTTTTTCCTGCCGCCGAGTAATGTGAATGTTTGCGAGTCCGAACCATCCATCTATCAAGAAACCCCGATTTCATCATCATCAAGTGTTCCTCACATCGCCACATGAAGGGGAAACTCAATTGAGCCATTTTCAAGGAAGATCCTGCCACAGGCGCACAGAGTCAAGTTGGCAAGGCCATTTCAGACCCGGGACATCGAAGTCCTGCTGACGGCTGGCCTGAAAGTTGATAACGACTTCGTCGGCAGCACGGCACATAAGAAGCAAATTCTTCGGATGCCGGCGTTGTGGAGACAAGTGAAATGCAAGAATTCAAGCGGAATTATTTGACGCCACCTTTAGGTAAGCAGGTTCATCAGATTTTGTTTGATTTTATAGGCACAGAGTTACATATTTAATTTAGGCTCACCTCTATGGCGCTGACAATGCTTACTTTCATGCTTCAACAAGTGCAGGGTTGTAAGCAGTCGCCTTGAAGTCGGCTTTATTTTTGGGACCATTTCACTGACCACTAGCGATAATTATACTCTTAGTAACTTTCGGCCCTTCTTAACGATTAAGCCGGGCCGCAGGATTTAAAATTTGCAAGTGGCTCCTGAGTTGCAGCGTTAACGTAACCTAGGAAGCGTGGCATAATGTTGCACTCTAATGGTTCGGATATCAGCGCAGGCATCTCATTTTGCTATGCAATCATGACAGTACAACATACGCGCAATTTGGACAGCAGTAATCTATTCTGTAGCGTCAAAGGGAGGCGGTGTGGTCGCACGTTTTTACCCCGATCTTAACAAAACGCTCAGACCATCACTATGACCGGTGGCCTGCCTTCTTTGGTTTCGTTAACGACCGCCTTAAGTTTTGGAGAGTAACATGACACGGGAACATTTGCATTTTTTGTACATCGTGGTATTTATTTTACGCTCCAAAAGACGAAACTCACCCATGTTTGAAGTGAACAGCAGAAATGTGGATTTCTGAACAGGCTCTCTTTCGATTAAAACTTTTGCAGTAAAACGAATGCTAATTTGACTGCGCACTCTTCATAGCGCGCGCTCAGTCGTAGCATTCCGAAAATATCTATCTTCTCTAAATGACTGCAGTTGATCCTCAGCAGACGCATGCTTGAAACTCAGAGCACATTACCCATTAAAACTATTACGTATTCCCTGACCACGTCTGGAATGTCGGCAGTGCTAGCGTGAACGGATTTGTCTTACTTTTCATTTTTGTCTGTGCTTTTTTTTCTTGCTTTTCTTGGTGCCATTTACTTTTCACCTTCGTGATTGCTTTGCTTGTATTGTTTCTAAAATACTCTTTTCAGGTTATCACGGCCAGTAACACTGCTTTCTGGATCAGCAGTCACAGCCTGTGCATTCGGATATTTCTTTTAAGTCTGAGTGTTCATAATTTTAACGCTGGTCCCTGCTCCTGAAGTGAGGAGCGCACATAGCATCAGCTAATGATGGACGTATACCTACTCGGGCTGACAAAGACAAGTCTTCTCATTGAATTGTTGGTTAATGGACTCATGCGTTCCTTTCACCCCGATCAGTTTGGCTCTTCGGTAATAACAAATTGCTGATCCTTGTGGCTGTTCAGTACTGAGAATTTACTATCTGCGTGGTAATTTCATAAAAATGTCTAAAAATTTGAAGGAAATTATTTCCTGCCGAGGAATAATAAAGGAATCCGGGTTGATGATTTTCAGGTACAGAAGTATCTGTACCTGGATGTCTGGGAAGAGAAGCATTCCGACCCGATCATATTGATATTGCACAACGTTTCTTGTGATATTTCTATTCTGACACACATCGACTAGTGTCCACTTACTGGCACTCACATCTACTATTGCTCACAACCACTCACATCCACTCCCGTTTGCATCCACTCACTCGCACTCACACGTCCACTCCCACTCGCAACCACTCATTCGCACTCACAGTCAAGTCCGCTACTGCCCACATCCACTCACTCCCACTAACACTCATCGCCGCTCCAATTTGTGGCCACTCACTCGCACTCACACTCGCGTCCACTACCACCCACATCCACTCACTCCCACTCACACTCATAGCAGCTCCAATTTGTGGCCACTCACTCTCACTCACACATGACCGCTCCCATTCGCGGCCACTCACTCGCACTCACAGTCACGTCCACTACCGCCCACATCCACTAACTCCCACTAACCCTCATCGCCGCTCCAATTTGTGGCCATTCACTTGCACTCACACTCGCGTCCACTACCGCCCACATCCACCCACTCACACTCATAGCCGCTCCAATTTGTGGCCACTCACTCGCACATGGCCGCTCCCATTCCCGGCCACTCACTCACACTCAAGTCAGCTCACTCCCACTCACACTCACGACCACTGTCATACGTATCCACTCACTCACACTCACGCCGTGAGTGTGAGTGAGTGCTTGTCGGTGATCCAACTCCCAGAAATGAAACAAGTGAAGCGCAGTTTACCGAAGGGGTCTATCGTGTAAGCTTGCATGCCCCGGCAAGGTGTTACGTTTCGCCACCGACAAGTGGGACAGCTGACGGGGCCACCGCATAGGAACAGGCAGAACCGCGAGCGGATCGGCTATTTCGCCGCCGTTAATCGGCCGCCCAACGCTTCCTCCCGCGGGCAAGTCTTGACGTGATCCTGCCACACGCCAGATGTGTGTGCGTGCGTGTGTGTGCAAACGCTGGCCAAGCCTGGAGCTCGGGGGAGAGTGCGCCGCCCTCGCCCGTCTGCAGGAGGTGGAGGAGATGTGGTCGCGCGACCTGCGATTGAGTCATCGCCGTGTTTGAACATGCAGTGCTCTCTCCCTTTCCCTGTGAACTGGCAAGCCTATAAAAAGCACCGGCAGACTCCGCTGAGAGAGAGACTACTTTGACGCGCCGTTGACACGACGCTAGACACCAGCTGTGTGAGAGTGTCTGTATTCTCTCCGGGTCAGCTTCTTTGCCCGTTTCCTCATGATGTTGTAGTAAAGGGTGTTTCGTTAGAAGACGCCTCGTCTTTGCTGGGACCATTGATGCCGTCCGCCGAGCCACGGAGCCGCCAGACCAACGCTACCGAGGGGCCGTGAGCCGCATGTAATAACTGGTGACAGCGGTACGATACTCAGGCGCACGCGACCCAAACCTAATAACTGGCGTCAGCGGTGGGCTGAGCACGCGAGCCCCAAACGTAATAACTGGTGGCAGCGCGGTGGGGTTCCACAGGCGCGCGACCAGATCATAATAAAGGTAACTCGACATGGCTCGGTGCAATTCATTCGCTTTCTTATCCGCCCGTTCCTCTCAGATGCGCTCGTCTCCTGTCTCTTTCTTTTATTTTGCGGACACTCCCGTTCAGGTTGCTGATAGGGCACGCCATGTGACGTAATAGGGATGCTTTGGTTCTCTCCGAGAAGGTGCGCCTCATCATGCGACTGTTCCATGATGCCATATAGCGTCCCACATACTATTGCAGTACTATTGCATACTATTTCATATTGCCAGTGTACAGAACAAAAAGCAGCTGACATTTGTTTATTTTACAGAGCGCTAATAACTGCTTTTTATGCATTTGGTACATCGCCGAAGAATGTCACTATATATATGATAGAAACAAAAACAAAGAAATCAGTTTGTTTAGAGCTGTATCAAAGTTGCCGGTCTTGATTGCGCAAGTAATCAAGCTCGTGGACTGCGGTACGCCGGTGAACTTTGTCGATTTCAATACAATGCTTGTTGTGTCTGACAAGAGTTGGTTGGTTGGATAACTTTTATTTCTATCGGAAATAGGCGTCCTCTTCTCCGGCGGAGTCATGCGTCCGCGGATTAGAAGGTGGCAGGTAGCCCTTGGCTTGCTGCGGCCTCTTCTGCCAGATGGACAGTGCGTGGCTGGGTCGCGGGGTGCGCGCTTCGCAGCCGGGTATCCCAGGCTACTCTACTTGTTATAAGGAGCTGTTCGTATATAACCCAAAGTACCTCCGCTGCAAGAATAGAGGGGAGTTTCATATTCAGGTAGAGGGCGAACCAATGCCAAAAGTAGATCAGATCAGTATTCTGGCGATGGTCATCCAATCTCACGGCCATAACGGAGAAGTCCTGAAGAAATTATAAAATAAAGTCACATAATGCAATCCCTCGGACTCTTGAGGAGGGTCGCCACTAAAGGAAGAGGCCTCAATGAGAGAAACTTGCTAAAACTAATCCAGGCGTACGTAATGAACGGTTACGCCCTACCTGGACATCAAATACGAGAGAAAAGGAGAAATTAGATTCAAAGGTGCGTTAAGAAGGCGCTAGGACTGCCCACGGGTACTTCGAGCGAATGACTGCTCGAACTCGAGGTGCACAACACGTGGGCAAAATTGGAGAATGCAGTGCGAGTCTCCCAGTTAGACTAAGCACGACCGAGACGGGCAGAGTGATCCTTGCCAAAGTAGGACTCAACCCAGACAGGAATAAAAAAAATTATAAAGGTTCAACGCTGCTGAACCAAATATTGAGCGAAAGCATTAGGTGCAGGTGACCGAGCGTTGTTCTCCTCTTTTACTTCCTCGGCCCACATATGAAGCCCCGCTTTAACCGAGCCGTTCGAACGTGCCTTAGTGACCTATAGGGGTAACGTGAATGCCAGGGTCCTAGCAGGCTGATTCTCACATAACCGTCTCACGTGAAACGAGAGACCGATGTTGGCAGCTCCTGCCGACCGCTTGGGTTGGTAGCCCAGCTCTCATCCTAGTGTCACGTGGGGTTTGACGTCACAATGTCACGTGGGTACGACGTGGCTACCGGTCGCTCGCGCTACGCTGAAGGCTCGAAACCTAGAGTAGTCAGAATCAGTAGGGAAAGCAGGAACGCCTTGGTAGTCCCCCCCCCCCCCCCCCATTCTTTCCTTGAGACATGAATCTAGGATTTAATGTAGAAAGAAGGGTCAAACGAGCCGAAGCTCTAGAGCGACGGTTCGAGAACATGGGAGCGAAGGAAGTAGTCTATGTTGATGCGGCAAATGGCAGTACAGGTGCGGCGGTAGCCTAGGTAGTCGATGGCCGACGGGCGCCGGTATCTGCGGCAGCCATCGGAGGCCGCAACTTGGAGACTGCGGAGGAAGTTACGATAGCGCTAGCTTGCATAGGAACGGAAGCCAAGTTCATAATTAGCGACTGCAAAACTTCCATCCAAAATTTTGGAAATGGGAGGATATCGCCGGAGGTAGCCAAAATCCTAATCCAAAGAACGCTGAATAGGAAAATTCAGTTGAATTGGACACTTGCTCACGCTGCCATCCCTGGTAACGAGGCAGCTCACGAGCTAGCCCGAGCTCTACTTCAGGGTAGCCGTCGAGCCCTCCGAACACTGGGCATACGACGAGAGCCTGTAAAATTACGAGGAAATCGTACCCCCGCCAGATGTTAGCCTTAATAATAGAGAAGCTGTCGCGTGGCGGCGGCTACAAACGAAAGACCCGACCCCATAGACACCTCTGCGTTCTACGCGCCAGGCACCGTGCTTGCCTGCGCACCCCGGCGCGAAAAAAAAAAAAAAGCAGTACACAACTCCAAGCGCATGGTGCGGTACGCGCCCGGTCGCGCACTGCATAATTGGCGGGACTTGTCGCGGAGGCTATTCCACCGCTTCTGGAGCATTCTTACAGCCTCTAATGAAAACACAACATACACATGAAATGTTTGATATACCCGACGCAGAGCGCCCTCTGATTGGTCGATGTTTACACGCCGGAATTCGGAGGCCCGAGCGTTGTAACGCACTTGGCTGTGGGCGGCGCGTCGCGCCTGCGCAGACTCTAGCGCAGACTTCCTCTGGTCGACGCGCAAGACGCGCGGTTCGAGGGCTCATGGTACCTTCATGAACCCACAATCCCCAGGGATAGGACAAAATATAGCATGTTCGACAAGGGCGCGCGATGTACCGTCACGGCAGGCCGTGTTTTACAAACGAAGGGTGCGCTTGCGGTGCCACAGCCGACTGGGGGTGAAGAGTAGGGTTAGCGATCATAGGCTCCGTACCATCCATGCTCCGTACGGTTGCTCCGTACAGTGAACAGGTGGCGCTGCGGATGGATGGTGGAATGTAGGAGCGTCCCCTTTGAAACGGGGTGGTAGCAGTAGCTGTCATGCTCATTTTTCTCCCTATATCTTAATTATTGTTTTAGATTGGTTAACTATACCATCATTCTATTTATAACCATTACTAACATGTCACCTCTGCTTTTAAGCTACCAATCTTCCAGTCGTTTTTTGCTAGTTTCCATCGCCATTTTATTCTCCCGGCCACTGGTATCTCTAAACCCCAGAGCTTCAGGAACAGGGACTGCGCCTGCATCGACTTGCGGATGGATACCATTAGATTCAAGTATAATATGGTAAATTATTTCACTGGAGTTACCACATACAGCACATGCGTTATCTTCATTGTTAAATTTCTTTTTGTAGCTGCAGAAAGTAGGGCACTGCCTCTTGAGTTATCAAAGAAGGCTTCCTTCGTGGTCTGCCTTTTCCACTTTTGGTATAATTCCACACTGTTTCTTTTCCATTGAATTTATCCAATTTTTACCTTCTGTGTTTTTTACCTGTTGCTTAACGCTCTTTATTTCTCCGTCCTTGTGACTAGCATACTTACTAGTTAGTTTCCTAGTTCTTTCCCTGCATTGCGCGTCAATGCTTTTTAAGTATAGGTATTTAAATCTTTTAGCTGCCCATCTGTTACGGTCCAATTTCCTCAGGCGCTCCTCTTAGCTTCCCGTACTTCGAAAGATGCCCAGCCCATATCTCCCTGTACCGCCTCATTTGTGGTTTTGCAGTGGGCACCTAGTGGTAATCGTCCGACGGCTCTCTGATTTATTTCTAATGTCGACTGTACCTCTGAATTTAGGCACAAAACCGCATTTCCGAAAGTAAGTCCGGGCACTATAATTCCTTTCCAAATACCCCTCAAAACCACATATCTGTTGTAACGCCACAATGAGCTAGGCTTCATTATCCAGGAATTTCTTCGCCCTTTGGCCTCAAGTGATTGCTCGTGCTTTCCAATGTATGCCAATCCTTCGTTTACCCATACCCCGAGATATTTATATTCTGCTACTCTGGGCATTTCATGGCATTGTATTTTAAGACCCTGATCAGTTGAGACGTTGGAAATAATCAGACCCGACTTGACTGCGTTAAAACTGAAGCCTAGAGCGTCCCCTTCGTCTCCGCAATACTCCGCCGCACTCAGCGCCGCCGTGGCAAATTCCGCGTTACTGAACAGGCCAGACATGGTCGACTTCAAGGGGAGCGCGCTACCCCCAACGCAGGTCGTTGCCTATGATGCGGGTAGGCGGTAGGCAGCCAGTGGCCGTTTGTGCTCAACCAGCGGGTGCGATTGTGTGTTATCGCATGCACTAGCTTTTTTATTGTGACTAGTGACTATCTGCAAGCTTCGGGCCATTAAGGGAATACAACAGGGGTCTAAAACTCGTATTTGCTGTGCGGGCCGTATCGAACAAGGTTTGTCCCTCGCAGGCCAGGAGACGAAAAATAACAAGAAAAAAAGAAAACAACCAAAAATCAATTTGAAGCTAACCACAATAAATAGCAATAAAATGAAAAAAAAAAATTTTCTCGTTCCCATAACACGCTTTCCCATCTTAGTGGAAAAGAAGAGCGACGCGATTCTCCGGTTTGCTTCCGAATCTCTCGGTGAAAGGTAATAATGGTACACCGGTTAATAAGTACCACGGCCGCTCGATGGAAGCGCACTGGGTGCGGCCTGCTGCGTCGCGCCGCCGTCAATGGGCAAGCGCGTCCTTGGGGAGTTTACAGTTGCGCCCGCTATTTCTGCTGAGGGCGCCACTGTTCGGGGACACATCGTCGCCGGCTCTGAGCGCGCGGTTTGCTTCCTTTCTGTTCGCGTTCGCCTCGCGTCTGCGTGGTAAACGCAAATTTTTTTGTGTGCGCGTGTGCAAGCACGTTGTAAGGCCGCGGTGGCCCTTTCTTTAATGTTTCGACGCGCGCGCCGCAGAAAACGGCGATGGAGCATTCTCCAAGCTACGAGAAAGCGACGCGACCGATTACGTCATCTCGGCCACCGCGCTGCGCCTCTTCGCCCTCGTCGCCATGCGCGGAGTCAAGCGTGCATTCCCCCGCACGGTCCCGGCCCTCCTCCTAGCTTCGCGCGGGAGGGCTACGCGTGTTGACCATGTTCGAGAAAGTTCGAGGCCTCTCCAGAAGGCCAAGGGGGGAAGGCATAGCTTTGGCAGCCCTAAGCTGTTTTCCGTTCCTCCTCCGCATCTAGAAGGTTCAGCGCTGGCTTTTTAGGAGCGCGCCGCGCAGGCACCGACGGTTCTGGTTCTTGTGCTGAGGCTAGTCGTTGATGGAGATAGCGTAGCAGACAGGCCCCGACTGAGGAGTCGTTAAAAAGAGTGATGCGCTCGTTTTGCCGTTAGTTATTCTTTGTCTCTTTTGTAAAGTGTGTCGCCTCTCTGTCTGGTGTGAATAAGTTTTCTGTACCCTGTACTTCGTGTTCTTGTTATATAAAGTTAATTCTCGTTTTGTCACTGCAAGCTCGTCGGCCTTCGTCTCAGTGTGTTTGCGTGTGAACTGCACGTCGCCTGCCGAATCGAGGAGCACCTTGCAGAGGTGCGGAAGATTTAAAGAAGAACGAGAAGAACCTGACTTTTACTCACGTTAACGTTGAGACTGGATGCGTTGTTGTTTAAGGCGAAGGCCGTGCTAGGCTCATGGAGCGAAAATCTATGCGCAGAAGCTGCACCTGTTATCTGTGCGTCGCATCTGTGCACTGGTGTGTCAGTCGCAAAAGCGGACGTGCAAGAAGGGAGATTAAGAATGAAAATGATTGATGGTGATAGGTAATCAATAAAAGTTATAAATAGACATTGATAAATGTAATGACTAATGCTAATGACTAATAATGGTTAATAATGACTAAAATGATTTGTAATGACCGCAATTGATTAGAAATGAGTAAAAGTGCTTAGCGATGTGTGGTAATGACTATAACAGCTAGGCATGACTCATCATTACTGTTAATGACTACGAAATGACCAATATGTGAAACGAAGACATGTTATGATCACTATTGATTCTAAATGAGTAACCGGCTTAGTTATGAGTGATAAGGGCTACAACGACTACGCAGGCAGACTCATCATGACTGAGAAACGACCAATATATCAAACGACGATTTGAAATGACGAACTGTGGCAAACGATGAGAGGCAAATCATAGGAGAAGGGTAGGCTTTCGCCGTCCTCTGCTTAAGAGACATCTAAGAGACCCTCTAATTTTATCTGCTGAGTTCGCTTCAGGCAAAGACAGCAGCGAGGAGTGGAAATGCACTCGCTTTCTCTGAAATGAAAGCAGCGCTGAGGTTAAAAAGTCCAGATGCTGAAGCATAATGCCCTATCAGCTGCCTTTGAATTTGCTACAAGGGACAGCAGATTGGGCTTGTTGGTGATTAGTTATAGGTTAACCGTGCAAACAACGTGACGGGAACACAGGAGAAGAAGATGGCACAACCACGCTAGTTGTGTCGTCCTCTTTTCCTGTGTTCCCGTCACGTTGTTTAGCCTATTTAGTTACCAGGGAGCTGGCCAGTCAACTAGGATTTTTAACGATGTGTCGTGAAGCAGATGAACACGATGAGGTAGCACCAGGAGCTTTTCTCGCAGGTTATGTTGCGAGGACATATGAGAAAAAGCTACGAAGGGCTTTTTTTTTTTATTTAAGAATGCAATTTGTTCTAAATTTTGTCTCGCTAGTCTGAATGCCCTTGCTAGTAAAGGAGCCTGTGCATACATCATTTGTTTATACTGTTGAGACTGTTTGAGCTGATGCGATAAAATTAAAAGCCCCGTTCTACAGAAAATCCGGCGCCCGCTCTGTCAGCGAAAAGTCGGAAAAAAACCTCTCTGGTAAGAGGCACTTTAGTGGCTGATATGGCCAGACACCTTTGGCGCAATGAGAACACATGACATGTTCAATGTGGCAGGAGCTGCCAAACCACAGAGAGTCAATAAGATGTAAGGGTGAAATGGGAATTATTGAAAGCGGGACCCTTAGACCCCATGTCAGGCACACTATACTCCTATAGGGCACGTTCGTACGGCTTTGGTAAAGAGGGGCTTTATATAGCTATGTGTAGGGTGCTGTTTCATATAATGCGGTGACTTAAGGCTGCATTCTAATGATATGCGACAGAGGCAGCAATTACGGGATACGGTGAATAAGCAGGTAGCCAAGTGCGGGCACTCTAACGAGGCTCCTTAAGGAGACTTAAGAACCCCAATTTTGTTTATCACTACCAGGTTGTTGCTTAATTTATGCAATATTTGGTAATGGTTTTGAGGCGGCATGTCAGTTGAGCAAGAGCCTGTTGCAGGAAATATGAGTCAACTGGACATGCTACAGTTTAATGAACACCAAGGACAATGGAGGCTTGATGTACTCCGCAAAGGAAGTAGTCAAGCTTTGTCAGCTTACGAGCACCTTCATTAACAGGATGATGAAGTCTGAAGTGGTCCGGTGAAGTAGCAAGCTGTGTAAACTCTTGGTTTCATCATTTTTTTCTCACTGTACCCACTACCTGCAGCTAATCTATAAAACAATGATCGTGCCCATGCTAAGGCGCTATGCAAGATGTTAAGTTGCTGCCCCCACTGATAGCGAGCTGGGCTGGAAATGTCAACTCAACAGTGGGGCGATGTTTATGGCTATGACATAAACCTCTCTCAAGAAAGGTTTTCCGTCTGCGATTGGTAATTTTCTTCTTTTTTTGTGTGTGGCCATTAAATAAGCGTACTCGGCTGCTCGCTAAATCTCGGCTGCAGTTGCGCTCTGACGCGTGAACATTCTTGTGATCACAGCTGAGAGTTTCCCAACAACAACACTCGATGCGCGTTCCCCCATTGAAAATTACGAACCAGCGAAATGGTATGGGTTTACGAGTAGCCAATAAAAATAGTAATAAAAACTTTCGGCGCATATACGTAGCACCTTGAGGCAGACCGGCTCTATCAAGCGCGCTTACTTTTTCCGGTCATGCAAAAGGCGGGAAGCCATGACGGATAGCGTTCTGGCGTACAAAGTTTAGGGTCTCCAACTGAGTCGAAGATCCCAGGTTATCATCTAGATTTAACCTAATAAACATCTTCATATTCCCACCGTAAAATCTGTCACAATGAGTTTGAAAGGTTGGTTACATGTCGCATTTTCACAGAGGTTGCTCATAGTAGGACATTTTTTTTTTTGTATAGACCAACACCGTGTTTACAAACAAAGGGGGCGCTCGCGGCGCTGCAGCCGACTGGGGGTGAAAAATAGGCTTAGCGCCCATAGGAATACATGGAAGCGAAAGATTTCATTTCAGTTTTCTCATTTCAGAGAGCGCCTATGATGTCGTTATTCGGTACAAAGCAACCATGAACATCCTAGAACAGATAGTGAAAGTATGAAATCTCATTACCGAGGCGAAGTATTTTTAAAACACCGCGAAACGTAGGGGGGTGTGAGTTGGGAGGGCAACCCGTAGAAATACATGCAAACAGAACTTCGTAGTGGATCCTTTCTCCTTCATGCCCGCAACGCGCCAACGTTCCCGTGTGACCTCGGTCACGGCGCCAAACGCCGCGAAAGTGGTGCGGATGTCTTCGTCGAGAACGCCGTGCAGCATCCAATGCAGACGCAGTTTAACTTGCTGTCCTTCTGGGTCAATGACGATGCAGCGGCGTCCCTTGACCTCGATTGCCTTAAAGGCAGCCAGTTTCTTTGCCGCTTCCGCGCTGCTGAAGGTCGCAGCCCACACATGATTAATCTTGTACGTCCCCAACGACACGACGTCGGGAAGCACAGCAACATTGGCCAGGGCGTCTCTGAAGTCTTCGACGCTGTAGGGTCTAACACGCACGTCACCGTGCAAAAAAAAAAAAAAAAGTAGCTGGGGTTTAGCTTTAGCTAAGCCTGGAAATTGCGAAAGCAATGTCCGATTGGCTACGCAAAGTGTTTCGCTTGTGGTGGTGCACATTGCTAATCTCATGTGTACCCACGAAATGAAAGGCATATTTTTAGACGTCTTCAAACTTTATTATTCATTCACAGATTCTTCTTTCTGTAGCCCAATGAAGACACTCCAATGATCAGTAAAGTAGTGGCTCTTTGTCTTCACGTCTCCTATGGTGTATCCATCGTCCAGGGATTCTAAACTGTTTCCATATTGTGTTGTTGTATTCGGTTGTAATGTAAGTTCCAGTAAGCCCCATTGTGTTGTTGTACCCGGTTGTAATGTAAGTTCCAGAAGCGGTCTGCTTGAGCAGCCTCGACGAATATGCTTTGTTTCTACGGAAGTCCTTGTTGAAATATCAGTACGTAGGACAAACCTCGTGTCTACGCGGCTTGGTAATCAAGTAGACACAACGTCGAGAGCTTGTTCATATCCGGCCTGAGGAGAGATATACACTCCCGTTACAACCAAGTCCAAAGCAAGCAGTTGTACACATACTGATTCTCCAAATTCCATTGACACAGGGGGCGTTACCAAACTGGCTTCTAGAGGCTATCGTGGCTACCCCGGCGTTTCTATTTTGGTCAGCTCGCCTTGCAGCCACTACTAGATTGAAATCAGGTAGAAGAGGTGCCTCAGACCCGCCCCGTTTCAGTCAACACCAAAGACATGGGCCGACATGTTATCAGCAGCTATGTCTCGGATCTCACTATTGGCCACAAGTTGTTTACAGTGGCTAAATGCAGTGTCAAGTCGGTGTTTCTGTGGACGGTCAAACTCAGATCGAAGTGCGTTGTCGACATTGGGTCCCCTATGAAAAGACTTGACAGTTGTCCTTGTTGGTCAAGAAGAGCCTCTCTTACCTGGTAGCTCTACTGAGGGCCACGTAGACAAGTTTCTACGGATGGTTTGGTGCACAGTCATAGACAACGGAGTCAAAAGTCCCTCCTTGAGATTTGTGTATGGTCATAGCACTGGCTGGAATGAGTGGAAACTGCGTTCGTTTGACCGACATATGTTTGATCTGCTTCCCCCTCAGTTGAAACCTCATGGAACCAAATCAATAGGTATCGAATTTGAGTGGTGGCGCTTGCATCCACGTTGAGCCATTTTCGCCTTGGTTATGAGACCAACGCCCGAGGCGCAGTTAAGCCACACTCAGACGGCTTCTGCCTGGATATCATACATCATAGCCATCCGTTATATCTAGATTTCGTAGCAACATGTACGGTTTGGTTAAGCACAACACCACCACAGCA
Source organism: Amblyomma maculatum (assembly GCF_055883805.1). Classification (NCBI taxonomy): domain Eukaryota; kingdom Metazoa; phylum Arthropoda; class Arachnida; order Ixodida; family Ixodidae; genus Amblyomma; species Amblyomma maculatum. The sequence goes on from NC_139346.1 coordinate 23,941,933, forward strand.
GGTAAGTTTTCACATCAAACACGGGTACAGTTGGCCACCGTTCCCAATGCCAATCGTTCTTGACGTGATCGATGTCCGATCTCTACATCTTTTGAGGGGTGAACTACCTTGGAACCACTGCTTTCAGCCACAAGTTCATTGTATGCATCAACATCTTTGTTACTATAATACAACCGAACAGCGCCCCCGCACTGCACTCCCGAGTTCAACTTCATAGTTATCCAATATTTTCCCATCACCAATCTTAGTGAGTAGTGTGGAGAACGTGACGTCGCTCTGGCGGACAACTTGAGTCAAGGGAAAGTACCGCACGTTGTGCTACGGCAAAACTTCAGTGTTATACACGGCTCCCACTGATTTGGATCTCTTGTAAACCTCCGCAGCACGAACTGGTGCCAGCTGCCTCAAGTCTTCGATCAACTTGATGCAAAATGCCAGATGTCATGTTTACTTGATCAATGATGATGCATTGCACTCCCCTAAAGAGAATGCAAAACATGATCAGGTCATAGGCAGACAAACCTTTCGCACTTCGCGATGCCGCCATGACAATTTTAAATGCCGCGTGGACGGTTGTTTCGTTTAGTGCAACGGCTGCTTTACCAGTAGTTGCACAGGCATTTACGGTGGAAGGAATGCCTTCTCCACCGTACCGAATCTTTCTACTCTTACAATACCGGTTGTAAACATCCATTATTATTCGAAGCGCAAATGTCTTTCCACAGCCTGCCGGACCGGTAAAGATTTGTAGAGGCTTGGCGTCTTCATCGGTGACACGATGTATAACCTCCTCTATAATCATCTTTTGACGCTCGTTAGTCATCTTCATCCTAGCTTAATAGTCTTCCAACGATATACAATCTTGCCTTTTATTGACCGCTGGGCGAGACGCAGCGACAACGACGCTCGTTATTTCGCTTTCCGGCACAATGTCGGTGTCATCATTTTGATTAAGCAACGTCGCCGCCCCGACCGTTTTACTCTCCTCGACTTGTCAATCGTATTCGGGAACATTTGTTGTTGTCACCGCCTCAGCGTGATACGTAGTGTTAATGTCGGCAATGCATTCTAGAAGTTCGGCCGTCGTCACATCACTGTTATAGTTTGTCTTCTCCGCCATTATTCTCTGCTTGTTATCTTCAAAGTTTCTCGAACACGTTTCCATTCAAAATGTCAACCTCTTTCCGAAAGAGCAGCAGCAGCAGCAGCAGCAGCAGCAGCAGCAGCAGCAGCAGCAGCAGCAGCAGCAGCAGCAGCAGCAGCAGCAGCAGCAGCAGCAGCAGCAGCAGCAGCAGCAGCAGCAGCAGCAGCAGCAGCAGCAGCAGCAGCAGCAGCAGCAGCAGCAGCAGCAGCAGCAGCAGCAGCAGCAGCAGCAGCAGCAGCAGCAGCAGCAGCAGCAGCAGCAGCAGCAGCAGCAGCAGCAGCAGCAGCAGCAGCAGCAGCAGCAGCAGCAGCAGCAGCAGCAGCAGCAGCAGCAGCAGCAGCAGCAGCAGCAGCAGCAGCAGCAGCAGCAGCAGCAGCAGCAGCAGCAGCAGCAGCAGCAGCAGCAGCAGCAGCAGCAGCAGCAGCAGCAGCAGCAGCAGCAGCAGCAGCAGCAGCAGCAGCAGCAGCAGCAGCAGCAGCAGCAGCAGCAGCAGCAGCAGCAGCAGCAGCAGCAGCAGCAGCAGCAGCAGCAGCAGCAGCAGCAGCAGCAGCAGCAGCAGCAGCAGCAGCAGCAGCAGCAGCAGCAGCAGCAGCAGCAGCAGCAGCAGCAGCAGCAGCAGCAGCAGCAGCAGCAGCAGCAGCAGCAGCAGCAGCAGCAGCAGCAGCAGCAGCAGCAGCAGCAGCAGCAGCAGCAGCAGCAGCAGCAGCAGCAGCAGCAGCAGCAGCAGCAGCAGCAGCAGCAGCAGCAGCAGCAGCAGCAGCAGCAGCAGCAGCAGCAGCAGCAGCAGCAGCAGCAGCAGCAGCAGCAGCAGCAGCAGCAGCAGCAGCAGCAGCAGCAGCAGCAGCAGCAGCAGCAGCAGCAGCAGCAGCAGCAGCAGCAGCAGCAGCAGCAGCAGCAGCAGCAGCAGCAGCAGCAGCAGCAGCAGCAGCAGCAGCAGCAGCAGCAGCAGCAGCAGCAGCAGCAGCAGCAGCAGCAGCAGCAGCAGCAGCAGCAGCAGCAGCAGCAGCAGCAGCAGCAGCAGCAGCAGCAGCAGCAGCAGCAGCAGCAGCAGCAGCAGCAGCAGCAGCAGCAGCAGCAGCAGCAGCAGCAGCAGCAGCAGCAGCAGCAGCAGCAGCAGCAGCAGCAGCAGCAGCAGCAGCAGCAGCAGCAGCAGCAGCAGCAGCAGCAGCAGCAGCAGCAGCAGCAGCAGCAGCAGCAGCAGCAGCAGCAGCAGCAGCAGCAGCAGCAGCAGCAGCAGCAGCAGCAGCAGCAGCAGCAGCAGCAGCAGCAGCAGCAGCAGCAGCAGCAGCAGCAGCAGCAGCAGCAGCAGCAGCAGCAGCAGCAGCAGCAGCAGCAGCAGCAGCAGCAGCAGCAGCAGCAGCAGCAGCAGCAGCAGCAGCAGCAGCAGCAGCAGCAGCAGCAGCAGCAGCAGCAGCAGCAGCAGCAGCAGCAGCAGCAGCAGCAGCAGCAGCAGCAGCAGCAGCAGCAGCAGCAGCAGCAGCAGCAGCAGCAGCAGCAGCAGCAGCAGCAGCAGCAGCAGCAGCAGCAGCAGCAGCAGCAGCAGCAGCAGCAGCAGCAGCAGCAGCAGCAGCAGCAGCAGCAGCAGCAGCAGCAGCAGCAGCAGCAGCAGCAGCAGCAGCAGCAGCAGCAGCAGCAGCAGCAGCAGCAGCAGCAGCAGCAGCAGCAGCAGCAGCAGCAGCAGCAGCAGCAGCAGCAGCAGCAGCAGCAGCAGCAGCAGCAGCAGCAGCAGCAGCAGCAGCAGCAGCAGCAGCAGCAGCAGCAGCAGCAGCAGCAGCAGCAGCAGCAGCAGCAGCAGCAGCAGCAGCAGCAGCAGCAGCAGCAGCAGCAGCAGCAGCAGCAGCAGCAGCAGCAGCAGCAGCAGCAGCAGCAGCAGCAGCAGCAGCAGCAGCAGCAGCAGCAGCAGCAGCAGCAGCAGCAGCAGCAGCAGCAGCAGCAGCAGCAGCAGCAGCAGCAATAATAATAATAATAATAATAATAATAATAATAATAATAATAATAATAATAATAATAATAATAATAATAATAATAATAATACAGCAATGAGGGTAAAAAACAGTTTTGTTCTAAAAATGCAACACCAACCTGTAAGTATATGACAGATAGTTTAGTGCTTCCGTGCTTCCGAGGCCACTGCCGCTGCAAAAGTGCTCTCTGGTAGACTTGGGTGTCCCTTCATGAAACCCAGGATCAGCGACAGGAAGTCACGCGCCAGGTCACGTGGCTGGCCCAGAAGTTGATTAAGGCACAGTCGGCCGCAGCAGGTAGCCCTTGAAGAAACTTGCTATCGCAGTTCACCCATGTGCAGCGGTACGCTGTAAGTATATGACAGTTTAGTTTTAAAACAGAAGCTTGGGCATGTTGGTAATTCATTGTGTAGAACAGCGCGAAAAAAACGACAGGGACGAAGGAAGACGGAAAAAGGAAATTTCTGGATGACACATGGTTCGATTGCATTCTTACACTTTCCGGTGTTTGTTTAGTTGTTCTTGTTTCTTTTACTGTGTGAACGTGTTCATATATATGGATGCAGGCATGCAATAAACTTGTCAGTTGAAAGTCAGCGCTCGTCTTGTTGTCTTCCTTCGTCCTTGTCGTTTTTTTTTGCGCTGTTCTACACAACAGTTTAGGGCTTCCGTGCTTCCGAGGCCACTGCCGCTGTTACTTCTGACTCCGACCCTTACTCTGGCTTGAACCGGCGACAGCTGGGCACCAAACGGCCACCCCCTTCTGTCACTACCCGGTAGTTGAATTCCGGCTGAGACGGCCACGCAGGCCGAGGGCATCTCCTTAGTGACCGGAACGGCTACCCCCACTCACTTTAAGGGAGTCTGGGAGTGTGCGCACCGTTAAGGGCGCATCGTTAACAATACCTTATAATTATTAACGGGTGACAGTCGGTCAGAGCTAATGCGATGGCAACCTCATCCGCGATGGTAACAGTTGCGGCGTTGAGAAGACGGCAGGCGTTGTGCCAGTTTCGGTGCGGTGTCAATGCAACCGCAACCATAGCGGGGCGAAGGGGGTGGTGGGAGGCATCCGCGTATGCAATGTCGGGGCGGCCAGCAAAACGTTTGTGGAGTTGCCGGGCTCGGTCGGCTCTGCGCTCTGTATGACACTCTGGATGCATACGTTTGGGAAGTGGAGGTATACGAAGACTGAGTCTCTGCTCGGGCGTGATGTCCATATACGTAGAAGTCGCCCTCAGTGGGTGGATTCCTACCTGGCTCAGTACTGCACGGCCCGCATGTGTCAGTGAGAGGCGCTCATATTGAAAAGTTAGAGTCGCTTCAATCAGTTCGTCGACTGTGTTGGAGATCCCGAGGGTCATCAGATTGGTGATGGAAGTGGACGTGGGTAGACCCAATGCTGTCTTGTAGGCCTGTTCGCGTGAGGCAAAGGTAAGGGGCAACGTAGGCAATGCGCGTACAAACGAAGGCTTGTACGAGGTGCAAATGGTTGGATTCGCGCATGCCCCTATGCTTGTTGGCGACTCTACTGAGCAGCTAAGCGGCTGATCTGGATTGCAGATTGATCTATTCGGTGAAGAGTAGTGGCGTTTCTTCTATTATCTTGTAGATGAAGGCCCAGGATATGGATTCGGTCAGTACGAGGTATGGGGGTTCCCTGTACTTGCAGATTGAAGGATGCCAGAGGTGATCTGGGGCGTCTTCTCTGGGTCGGGACAATAATGTATTCAGACTTGGTGGCCGAGCAGGATAGGCCGACTGTGGCCAAGAAGAGCTGCACTTTTTGCTCCGCAACGTATTCGAAAAGTTCCTCTAGAAAGGTCAAAAAACGATTAAATGTACCAGATGGCGGTCTCTAGACTACACAAAACAAATGATCAATGTGTCGTATGGTAAGCACTTAAAAATCGGGAGTGACAGCACAAAACTTCTGTTCAGTATCACACAGAAGGTTATATTTTACCAGCATAAAAACACCACCGCCTCTCCTGTCCTGGCGATTGCGATGGAAGCAGTGGTAACCAGGTGGGCAGAATGTAGCCGTTCCATGTTCATACCATGTTTCGGTAAGCATGAGCACAGTGAGAGAGAGAGAGAAAACTTTTAATGAGCATAATAATCAGTAAGAATTCGCAGGAGCTGGGTGGTCGGTGCCCCTAGTCCAGGGCTCCGCTGGCAGCAGCTGACTTGCGGACTAACTGGATAATCCAGGCTTGCTGGTCCAGGTTGTCGCTGGTCAGGGCCGCCTCCCACTGCTCGTGTGTCGGGCATGGCACTAGTAACGTTGGGTCAGGTTTGTCCTGGCATTCCCAAGAGATGTGATAGAGTGTGGGGCTCTCACCGCACCAAGGACAGTAACTCGTGTATTTTGTTGGGCTTATCTTATTTAAAATGTGAAGATTAGGGAATGTGTTTGTTTGTATTTTTCTCCAGTCTATAGCGTCCGAGGAAGGAAGTTGTTTGTGTGGTGGTGAGAAAATTCTTTCTAACCGTAGGTGTTCTAGCCTGTCGCCGTAGGGTCCTAGGAGAGGGGTGGGGTAGGGATGGGGATCCGCCCGGTTTGTGAGAGCTCGGGCTAGATCATTCGCTGCCTCATTTCCTTCTAGGCCTTCGTGTCCAGGTGTCCATGTAATTGTGTGCGTCTGGGAGATGGAACGTAATATTGCACATGCTCTTCTGTGAGGTTTTCCGACCAGGTAGTCCCTGCAGGCTGGTTGGGAGTCCGTCACTACTTGTGATGACTTCTTTTGGTGGTCTTGTGTTTTTATGGTGACGGCTATTGCCAGTGATTCCGCTTCCGCAGGATCCTTGGCATAGATCGAAGCCTGAATAATTGGCCTCTTCTGATGGTCAACTGCAGCTATTGTGAACTTGCCAGGCTCGCCGTAAGCCCCTATGTCCACATGAAAGACATTCCGAACACCTCCAGCAGAGCATGCATTTCACTTTCTTTGTTTCGTAAAGATCGGACGTTTTGATGAAAAATGAATAGGGTAGGTTTCTCTTTCTAATTCATGAATCCCTCGTGGTAGAAAAGCCATGTTTGCAACATAAAAACTGCAAAGATAAGCTTGAACATTTCAAGCAATCTCGGATCCTTGCTGGTGATAGAAATAACTGCTGAAGTTTCGTTTTTGCGAACATAGATTTTTCCATTCTTGACCCCCCAGGCATATTTCCACCCACGTTCCTTTTTTGTGGCATTTACAGCACCGAGAGGTGCTTCATTGCGAGACACAGGTGCTCATTGACAAATATTTTATCATCTTGTTCGATTGCTAGGCGACAAGATGTTAGCCTGTGCTTTCTTGCTTTTTCTAAGAAAGAGTTACGCTGAGTTCTGTGAGCAAACTGCTCAGTAATGTTAGGGGAGGTAAATTCCAAGTGGTCTGAACGCAATGGCAAACTTCAATATCAGCGTCCCTTAGAGGCATCTCGATTACTTCACCCATCTGCTTTGTTAATTCATGCAGGTTTTCACCATTTACCTGCGGCACTCTTTTAATCTCAATGTTCAGGCACCGCGAGCGTTGGTCGTTTTGCGTGAGACGAGATTCCTGTTCTTTTACTTGCTTATAAAGAGCGTCGCGTTCCTACTGTAACGTTTCTATGCTTTCTTTCAGAGCCTCGTTCTCTGCTTCAACGTTTTTCACGGAATCTTTCCTTTCCTCATAGCACTGGTTTATGTACGTATCTCTAACATTCTTCCTAGCTTGTATATTTCTGTATTTCAAAAAAGCCTTTGATTCTGTGCTTCATTCTGCTATTATTACACAAGTTACGTTGTCTTGCTCTGCATCCAATTGTCATTAACTGACTTCATATCGCCAGGACCGCATGTAGCGTGTTGTGAATAATTGTTGTCACTCGGAGTATGTAAATGTCTCCTCAGGTGTGTCTCAGGGGTCTGTCTTTGGAACCTTTCTTTTTCTCATTTTTATTAATGATATTGTTCTTGACCTTACCTTCTAAGTTCGGCCATATGATGACGACTGTGGCATGTACCATGTTGTGGGAAGTCCTTCCGATGCATTAGAACCTCAGCGAGACTTAGGTTCTATCTAGCGCTGGTGCTGAAAATGTCAAATGTCTTTTAACACTTCAGAATGCCAACTTATCTCGTTCACTCGAAAGCGTTCCTCTATACAGACCTGATATTGTTTAAGTAATATTTCCTTCAAAAGGTTTCTGAATATAAGTATCTTGGCGTACATTATACATCTAATATTAAGTGGACGAGACAAGTTGAGCATATTACATCCAAAGCCTGCAGAATGCTTAATTTTTTAAACCGTAATTTCAACAAAGCACAATGAAACGTCAATCAGCCCCTCTATTTCATGTGACTAATCCTCGGATATGCATGCCCTGTATGAGACCGCATACTTATTTGATATGCTTGAACGCGTCCAAAAAAAAAAAATGCGACCAAATTTGTGTCTAGCAATTATAACTTTCTACCTAGCGTCACATCTCTTAATGACCATCTCAGTTGGGAATCTTTAGCTCACCGCAGAAAACATTTCAGATTACAGATCATATGTATCGCATCTATTTTGAAAATCAGAGCATTAACAAAGACTAGTACCTGCTTCAACCTCACTTTTTTTCGAGACGACTTAATCACCAGCGGAAGATCCAAAAAATAAAATGCTGGATAAATGCGTATAAAACCTCATTCTTTCCACTGACGATCAATGATCGGCACAGAACAATGCTAGTCGCACAACATTGTGAACAAACTCGAACTAGAGGCGATTCTGATCGCCCATGACTCATATTATTTGCTTGAGACAAGCTGCGCGCTGACATTGGGAACCATGAACTGGCTCCTCCGGGCTATATATCCTGCGAAAAGACAGGGCAACTAGAGGCGATGGTGTTGCTTTGCTCTTGCGACGATGCATCATCTACTAAAATGACATCACTGAGTGCTGCACAGAAAATTTATTTCAGGCTTTTTTATCAGATGCGGGACGTGGCGCGCAGTTCTCTTGCGCGTGTTTTTTTTTTCATATCTTTGCCATTGTGTGTCTTTATCAATTTCTGTGGCGCGCAGTTGCCCTCCTTCGATGCATGTTTTTCATTCTGCATTATTGCCTGCGTTGTGATATTTTCTTTATTTTATCTATTCTTACTGTACATCCTGCCTTCCCAGCAATTTTTGTCATCTAATTCGTCCCCCCCCCCCTTTCGGACACTGTAGGACTCTGTAATAAATAAATAAAACATCTGGGATGTTGAAACCAAAGAAATAACAGAAGTTACAAAAAACGAAAGCACGGACGATGGACTAGCCAAACGAACGCAAAATCACTGTCGGACTTAGTTATTCTCAATGCTAGTCGCACAACACCGCGAACAAACTCGGACTAGAGGCGATCCTGATCGCCCATGATCCTCATATTATTAGTCTGAGACATAGCTGCGCGCTGACACTGGGAATCATGAACTGACTCCTCCGGGCTATAATATCGTGCGAAAGGACAGGACAACTAGAGGCGGTGGTGTTGCTTTGCTCTTGCGACAATGCATAAGCTACTCAGTAATGTCAAATGTCTCAGTTGTAAAAGCGGTCTGGTGCGGGATCCAGTCGAGCCGAAGCCACATTTGTGTTAGCGCCATGTACAGCAGACCCCCACACACTGATGTGTCATATCTGACGCTTCTAGAGTGCATGCACAAGCATATGTTAGGAAGTGTCATAATAAGGCAGGGGAGTTTAACCTCCCAGACGTGAACTGGAACTGTTTGAGCCCGTCCAATAAAGGCTATACCCGTGGATAACACGCGAAGTGATTCAATTAAAACGCAAAATTAAAAGGTTAAGGAAATATAGCAAAGTACGCGCACTTCTAGACTACCACCAAAAAGTAAACTCATTAGAAGACTGATAAAAAAACATCATCACCGTCATCATCATCAGCCGGACTATACCCACTGCAGTGCCCTATTCTCGACAATTCGCTATTTTGTCCAAATTGTCACGTACGCGTGACGTATACCTCAAGGCGACGTTAGCTGACGTAAACTCAAAATCATGTTACGACGTCCCGGGGAGGGAGGGAAGATAATTAACCAATAAGAAAACCGAATGCCGTCGTCTGCTACTAGAGGCGCCAAATACAAAAAACAAAAAAAACAAAAATGCGCTCTGGACAGCGTTTCTATTAAAGTTGGCTCCGGGGGCTACGTAGCTTCAATGCATTCTGCAATGCGTATGAAGCCAGCGGAAGATCAATGTGAAATACTACACGTCCTGGAGCCTGTAACGCGGAAATAACACATGCAAAGTGCGTTCGACATATGCATGAACAAGCGTACTTATGGTAGTGCAGTGGTTTCCCTTGGCGACTGAGCCTCACTAGTGCCATGAGAGAGACTGAACGTGCGCAGCGCCGTTTCCTATCAGTGTCTATTTATTCGTCTCTTAATTATTTCTATCGCCGCAGCTTTAAGCGCGATGGCAGATGCCGAGGCTGGCACAAATCTTTTCCTTGGTTTGATTTTTCCCTAAACCACTTGATAATGAGCACCATGTCGTGTATTTAATGGGGATGTTTTCACGACCGACTGTTGCTTAATTAGGAGGTTCTAGGACAACACATAAAACATCGTTGTCTTCTAAAGCGTGGCCTAAAAATGACACTCATCGTGCACTGCAAGACGTTTCTTCGTTGCAGCAAAAAAGTGAATGGACCTATTACATTGCTGCTTCGATACAACGCTTTCGTGGGGAAGTGAAAGAAAAACGCTTGAACTATGAAAACATATGCATGGTCCCCGTACGGCCGCTCTGTGAAATAAAGAAGTGTTTTTATGTTCAACACTCAGCAGCTAACGTCATTCAGGGTACATTACATGCAAACAAGACAATAAATGTTTTTTAAAGTAGAGAATTGTATTTTCGATTATTGAGAAAACCAAGTGCTGCTGTCGTGGTCGTAACCACGTGGTTACACTGTCGTCTGCTACGGAGCAGCAGAAGACTCATGGACCTTCAGCGAAGCAGCACGCCCCGGAGCCAGCAGCGCGGCCCTTATACGCCGCGTAGCAGCGCTGGGCAGCTCGAGGCCTTAATTAGTTTTATGGAGAGACATCCTTGTTTGACCTACGGGGCCAGCGATGCGATGTACAGCACAACGTGCCAGCGCCTTTGGGTGCAGCTGGCAGCAGAATTGAACGGCCTGGGGCAAGCAAAGCGCTCGCCAGAAGGATGAAAATGCTTCTGGCAGCAGCGGGTGAGGCAAGCGCGAACGACGGGTTCGCAAGCTGCTGGCGAACACAGGTGATTGTGCTTTCGTAATAGGACACGGTACCATTAAGCTTCCAGTTACGCGTGTCTGGTCTTTAGTATCTGATCCCGTCTCTGGTTCAGTCAGGCACACATGTGCAAAGGCCGGCGCGCACCTGCCGCGCACCACTGTAGACGCGCCGGCGCCTCTCAAACAGCTAGCGCTGTAATACATAGCTTCAGAGACGAGGTGCTTTTTACAAGAGCCACAACAACGAAACAAAGTTATGCAATGGAAACACCAGTGAAGTTTGCGGGCTTCGCACAGAAGCGAGATTCCGAAGGGGCGACCAAGATCAAGGGGCAGCTTGACGCGGGCTGATTTATGACGGTCGCGCAGGCTACCGTTTCTCGGAAGTGAGCCCAGAACACATGGCAGCGGGCGACGCTGCTGGCTCTATCCGTCCCGTGCGGCGAGGGAGGCAGAGTAGTGCTGTTAGAAAACACTGCGTAAGCGCAGTGGTTGTGAGTTCGGCGCTAACTGCTGTGTCTCCTGGTTCGAGTGGAGAGGGCGCGGAAGCCATAAATCCCGAAACGCGGTGTAACACGGGCCTGGGGAGAACGCGCTGCAAAGGGAGCGCTGTTGACGTCTTCACGGGAAGACGTCTGTACGTCCCTTTGAATCCGCCGCCCGCGCGCAACCGACCAAGGGCAGGGATCGGAATGTCTGGGCCTGAGGTTTGCGTGTGTGTGTTTATATGTGTGTGTTTTCGGAAGTGTTACCGTCGATGCCGTTTGTCTTTGCGACTGCTTGGCGCCGCTTGCATGGGAGGATTTTGGAAAGGGAGTAAATCGCAGATGTACGTGTTTGCGTGCGCAAACACTCGCCGCTAAGTGCGTGCTTTGTGTTTGTATGATTTAACATGCATAGGAGAGGGGCATGTGTGGCACAGCGATCGGCCAGCCCATTTTGAAGGACTGCATGTTATTGGCCACAGAGGGAATAGTCGTTGATTGGTCAACGTACTAAACTCGAATTTTGGGTAACGCGAAAGAAGCGAGCGTTGGACAGTGGGGGCTCGGAACCGAGTTGAGCTCGGACGAGGGTCGAGGGCAGCCGGGTTGTTCGAGGAGGGAGGCTAGGCTGACGGAGGTCTCAAGGGACTCCGGCTTAAGGTGTAGCAGAAGGCCAAGGCCTGATTCTGCTAGCCTCTGACCTCCGATCGTGCCCCCAGCTGCAGTTAACCCCCTATGTTTGATGTCGCATCCGACGACATTATTGTAAATACGTTGATGTAAAAATGTGTACAGTCGAGAAGGGAAGTCCTCATCTCCGCACCGCAATGTGTCGCTGAGCCACGGACGCAGCGGTGGTCACCAACATCACTCTGTACGAGCGAAGGCAGAAGAAACAGTAAGAAACACCTGCTGTATAGGGAAGCCCATCTATTCCCCACGCCTTCGCGCGAAAAGTTTAACTGGCGCAGTCGAGACAGGATCGGCCCAGCGACTTCCTGCGGAGTGGCGAGAGATCGACGACGCCTCGGACTGATGTACACGGAGGGTGGCACACTACCTCGGTGAGCCAAGGCTGACCAAGAAGAAGTTTGAAGTCGGGGTGCCCCGTCAATCGACGCTACCGGCCTAGAGCGGCTCCAGTGAGGCTGCGCGGATCCGGCGTAGCAGAAAAGGGCACCAAGACTGACTTTTCGAGTGGCGACGACCGATGCTGAGCCTGACGTGCTGATCGTGTCCAGGCGTTCGACGGACCGAAAGCAGTGACCGCACGGCAACCCAGTGCGACGAACTGACACTAGCTGTATACAGGTGGGTCCTTGTCCTGTTTTCTCCGGGTTCACCATGGTCGTAACTCGGTCAGAGAGCCAAAAGTCTACGGACAGCTCTGATGGCGTGGGGCAGAGCTCCGGCGCAACAGCTTCCGATGAGCGGGGGCAGACCTTGAGCAGTACCATTACTAGGCGATCGTGGTCAAAGTTCTAGTACTGCGTCGGTAACCGCGGATCTTGAGAGAGATCTAACGTCAGAAGGAAACAAGGCAGCTGTCAGACTGCGAGAAAGAGAGCTGGACATTGAAGCTCTGAGACTCCAGGTAAAGTTAGAGAGATTAAAGAATCAAGGCGGGCGAGGCACTCGATCTGAATTGGGTCGATATGCAGAAGATTTACGCGCTATTTTCGCACCAATGCCAGAGAGAGACAAGTTGGCTCCCACATGGTTCCGAGGTGCGGAAAGTATGCTTCAAAGTTACGAGATTCCCGAGGAGGTACGCGGCTCGATAATTGTCCCATTCTTAAACGAGAAAAGCCGCATGCTTATAGCAAATAGGGCAGTAAGCGGAAGGCTGTCCTACGGGGAAGTGCGTGATTATATTCTGGGTGAGTTGAAGCTCACACCTGAGAAATATAAGCGCAGGTTATATGCTTGTCGGAAAGGCAGCGAAAGATGGGGACATCTTGTCACGAAATTAGAAGGGTTGCTTGATTACTACCTGCGTAGTAGAGACGTAACAAGATGGAAGATCTGCGGGCGCTACTGATTGCAGATCGCGTTAAACAGCTAATGAAGGATGACATGCGCACCTATGTCTTACAGCATGAGACAAGGGAACAGCTAAAGCCGGAGGGTGTTGCCAAGTTAGCACAGGGATACGAGGAAAGCACAGCTTCCAAACGCCAAAATTCTCGAAAGGTTGCTGACGCAAGTAAGTTTGATTCACACAGCCGGCGGGACCCCGTAGGGAAGGGAAGATTCCATGGGATCGATCGGAAGCCGTCTTCTAGGTGCTTCATCTGCGGTGAGATGGGTCACTACCAGTGGCAGTGCAACCAAACGAGGCCTAAAGTAATAATGGGTGGGCAACCCGCCAAGGGCTCCGCACCGGAAAAGCTGACTGCCAGAGCTGCATGTGATGTAATGAAGGAGTGCGCGGCCGACAGACACCGTTTCTACGTAAAAATTAACTTAGGTTATTGAGCTCACGTCTGCGTGGCGCCCATTTACTGCCTGTGTGGACTCAGGGGTTGACATTACTATCCTGAAAAGGGATGTTATCCCGGCTGAGGCAGACAGTCAGGGTGCAGGCAAAGTTCGCCTTAAGGGAGCATTTGGGAGGTCAGTTCGAGCCGATTTGATGTATGTCCCACTGAGCCTGTCTGCTAATGACGAGGGCGTAGCCCCTCAGCTTATGACGCTGTGCGCAGTAACGGACCACTTAACGGAAGGAATAGATGCGCTTCTAACCCCAGATGCGTTTGATGAGCTGAGGAAAGTGCAGAGAGAAGCCACTGAGCTAGCCGTGCGCTTTGTGCAGGCTGAAGAGGCTGGCCGTGAAGCGGTTGAGAGCGTGCGTCCTAGAGAGGTAGCCAAAGACCAGGCGATAGGAAGCGGCCCTACGGGTGTTCAGGACGAAGCGTTTGCACCAGAATCGTCGGTGCCGAACGAGGAGCAATGCGCGGACACGTTTGCGAAAGAGCAGGGGCCTCTTAGCATACTGCAAAAGACGTGGACCGGAGCGTGGGAGTCCCCGACAGGGTTGAATAAAGTCGCATCTGCGCATTTGACCGAGCTCCGAGAGAGAATGGCTGAAGCAGTCCGTGCCGCAGATCAACGAGGTGAGCAAATGCAACAGTTATACACTTACAGGTACAACCTCAGGGCTAAGCCGAAATCATTTGAGGTGGGCGAACAGGTACTGATCCTAGAAACAGGGCAGGTTGCGAAAATGCAGCCAAATTGATCGGACCTGCCGAAGTGAAACAGCAGGTGAGGAGAGACAGCTATATCATCCAGCGCCCGGGAGACGCAGAAAAATGGGTGCACGCGAACCGCCTCAGGAAGTACTACGCTCGTGCGAATAACATCGGCGTGGTCTTTGAATCAGACGAAGAGTTCGGCGAGATTGAAACAACCCCGCAATTTAGTGAAACGGGAGGACAGTGGCTGCACTGCTAGAGGAAAACACGCACTTGTCAAACCGACAGCTGACTGAGTTAGATCACTTGCTGAGACGGTACGGCAGTACATTTTCTGAAAGGCCGGGAAAGTGTAACGTTGGTGAGCACAAAATCATCTTGCTTCAAGGAGCAAAAGCTACCAAGGCGTACCCCTATCGTGTGCCGATAGCACTGAGAGGAGAGGTAGAACGGCAGGTGGAACAACTGAAAGAATGGGGACTCACATATCCCGTAGAAAGTAGCTTCGCGCATCCGGTTGTGTGTGTTGCTAAAAGAGATGGCACAGTAACAATGTGCATTGACTACCGTCACTTGAACGCTGTCACTGAAGCGGATAGCTTCCCGATGGGAAAAACCAGTGAGCTGCTTTACGAGGCAGCCAGGGCACGATACATCTCCATTCTAAATATGAAGAGAGGTTACTGGCAAATCGCGATTCAACCAGACTCTCATAAGCATACCGCATTTGCGACCACCAGTGGTCTTTACGCTTGGAGTGTGATGCCGTACGGACTTCGTAACTCGGCGGCAACGTTTCAGAGGATCATGAACGAGATCCTGCGAAAGCACCGAGACTATTCGTGCGCCTACATAGATGATGTAACCGTCTACTCTGAGACTTGGGAGCTACATATGCAGCACCTGGAAGCGGTTCTTGCCACGATAGCGTTGGTGGGGCTAACGATTAACCCGGAAAAATGCTGCTGAGTCTAAAGTCAGGTACCTTGGGCCTGTGGTCGGATCTGGCACACACTCCCCAGATCCAGAGCGAGTGAGCGCTGTAGCAGAGCTTAAGAGTCCCTCAACTAAAAGGGAACTATGTAGCGCTTTGGGCCTCTTCAACTACTACCGGGAGTACATACCATCTTACTCCGAAGTTGTACGCCTCTGACCGATCTCACGAACCGACGCGTGCCGAACAATCTTCCATGGAGCGCGGATGCTGATAGAGCCTTTAACAATGTAAAGGTTGCATTGAAGGCAATCCTGACATTAAGTGCCCCGCAGACAGATAAGGCGTTCGTGCTAACTACTGATGCCTTGGAAAAAGGGACAGGTGCATGTCTGAATCAGGAGCTGGATGGTTCTGAGAAACCCATCGCCATCCTCAGTGAAAAGCTAACGCAGAACCAAGCGAAGTGGTCTGCTACTGAGCGTGCGGCCTTTGCAATCGTGTGGCCGCTGAGCCGCCTTGACACATGGCTTTTCGGTGCTAAAATCAAAGTGGTCACGGAGCATAATCCGCTGACTTATCTGACCCAGTCCACACCCTCCAATGCGCGCCTAGCTCGCTGGGTTCTAGCGCTGCAAAAATATGGAGTTTTGGCAAATCAAAAGATCGCTTAATCGGTATGTCGATGCCCTGTCTAGACTAGAGAGTGGTATCTAGAGTGGACGGCTTGGGTCGCCGCTCATCGAGGTGTTGGAAGTTGTAACAAGCCCCGTTGGCTTGTTAATTATGGGGAAGATCGCGGTGATTTTGCTAGTTACCTAATATTGGTGAGTGTGATGAATACCATGGTGGACCAAGGAACGTACAGGGCAGGGTCCTGCCTGTGCTTGAGCGTTGAAAAAGGACTGATAGTTTGTCTGGTGTATCAGTATCTGGCACTCCTATGTTCTATGTATGATGTGGTTTACATGTGTTACCTTGTATTGCTTTGTGTGGTGTCGTATACGCCAAGCAGTGTTGTTTAGAGTTGTGGCGCATGCATTAGTTACCGTTTGCGAATGTGCACACGGGGTATTGTCGTTCAGGGCGCGCACGCCTCTGTACGGAGCGTTGCACTATTGTTTGCATGCTTCGTTTGTTTCTGCTTTGTTTGGTGTTCGCCACACCACAATGTCCCCCCCCCCCCCCCCCCTTTCCCCGTTAGAGGAGTTTTATGTTGAGCGTACAGCAAGTGTACGCACAACATTCTCGATGGGGAGGAGTTAAGTTTGCGGACTTCGCACAGAAGCAAGATTCCGAAGGGGCGACCAAGGTCAAGGGGCAGCTTGACGCGGGCTGATTTATGACGGTCGCGCAGGCGACCGCTACTCGGAAGTGAGCCCAGAACACATGGCAGCGGGCGACGCTGCTGGCTCTATCCGTCCCGTGTCGCGAGGGAGGCAGAGTAGTGCTGTTAGAAGGCACTGCGTGCAGTGGTTGTGAGTTCGGCGCTAACTGCTGTGTCTCTCGGTTCGAGTGGAGAGGGCGCGGAGGCCATAAATCCCGAAACGCGGTGTAACACGGGCCTGGGGAGAACGCGCTGCAGAGGGAGCGCTGTTGACATGTCTTCACGGGAAGACGTCCACGTCCCTTTGAATCCGCCGCCCGCGCGCAACCGACCAAGGGCAGGGACCGGAATGTTTGGGCCTGAGGTTTGCGTGTGTGTGTTTATATGTTGCAATTACGTTGTGAATGGGGTTAGAGCCTTTGCTGTTTTTCTGGAATGGTGTTAATCACTAACTTACTTCTGTGCACTTTTCCTGAAGGAAATCATCAGTAGTGAATCTTACAAGCTTGATTTTTTCTATTTTTTTTTGAAAATGAATTAAGTGTGAGTTCTTTATATTTCCTATTTATCTTTTGAAAATGTCCTTAAGGCCAGAGGTTGTCCATTTTACTGCAAGAAACGGTGACATATGTTGCCCGTAATGGTTTTAAAGCAAACCTTGAACTTCACTTGGCCTGACATTTTGTTCCTTGTTCCACTCTTCTCACATTTTAAACTTCGCTTTTGCATTGATTTGAAAGCGCATTGCTTCTACAAGACATGTTTATGTTCAACATATACTTTATTCACCAGCTGCACCAAAGGGCTCTGCAAGAGCTAAAGCTGAATTTATATTTGTCCAGTAAAACTATTTTCTCGATGCATCTTCATCACATACCTAGCAGATGTTCACCGGATCGCAGAAAGTTGCGCTCGCACAGCGCATGGTGCACCGGTGACGCCCGCCACACGAAAGAATCGTGCACAGATCCCGAACGTTGCGTCAAGTGCCGTGATGCGAAGGTCGGCATCACACACCTGTGAACAAACATGAACAAATATGCTACATTTATTATCTTCCTCATTTAGCTGTACGCAGATAATCATGCTGTGATATTTAGGTTGTGAAAAAATGTGATATTTTTTTCACCACAATGCAATGGAGGTTGATTTTTTATTTGTTTTTCGATCAGGTCGTGTACACATTTTTCTTCACTTGTGTTTTCATACTGCGATTAAAGAGTTTCAACTGCTGTCTGTGCTGACATTAGTGTTTTGTTTACCTTGTGTCGGGTTATTGGTAACAAAGACATGCATTAACAAACTCAATTTTCTTCATGTGCTTCCAACTCGGTACTATTACAATATGACGCACATGATAATGTAGTGTAAGGAGCCATAAAATCAAACAGCTTGGCTGTGACACCTCGGTGCAGGTAAGTGGCCATAAAATTTGCTAGATGCGTCACCCTGAAGCATATCACAGGGAAACTGAAACACTGGCAACACTAACCATCACAAACTGTCCTAAAATAATAGCAATAACACTGCACGACATAATCTGCAAGCAGGTATGCATTTTCTGCCCAAGAGTGCGGGTAGGGTAGCTTGTGCGATAAACCACATACCGTAGTGTCAGTAATGTAGAGGAACAATATTAACGGTAAGCACAAACCACACCTCCAGTTGTACAACAGACAAGAATGACGCGGTGCTTGGGCTAAAAACACGCCGGCGGTACCCAGCTTTTTCAGCGCCGCTTGTATATGTATGTAGAACTTGCAGCACCAAACCTCAATGCGAGCAGAAAGCATGACGCATCTCATTGCAGATGGAACTGAGGAAACTTTGAAGAATCGTAGACGTTAATTCACATGATAACGTTGGACCAAATGAGCGAGCGAGCGGGCCGCGGGCTGGCCGTCAACACCGCGATTACATGCGCTTGCGCGTCGTGCTTGCCACCCTGCCGCGGTCCAACTCACGTAAGCCTATCATCATGCTTCACGTAGTCTATCCCCCATTCTAGGCACTATTCTTGCCACTGTACTGTTCTTTGTAATTTCGCATTTCACGCATGCAGTATGTAGTACATATTTCTTGCACCTCGCACACCTCGTACCACCAACTTCGATTTGGCTACATTTGGCTACATATGGCTACCAAGTTGTTGCTACAACCAGGCTACAACCACATCTGGGGATCTCCGTCCGGCTTTCCCGACGGATCCCAAGGCCCATATTGGAGAAAAATGCGTTGGGTCCGTCGGACGAACCCCACCGATCGCGTCCGTCCGCCGTACCCCTCCCTAATCCGTCCGGCTTTTTCGACGACGTAAACACCTGGTCAGCCGTACCTCTGAAAAATATTTCCCGGATTCGTCCGACGTATCCCAAGGAAAAACGCACCGGGTCCGTCGGACGTACCTTTAAGACCATTGATTGGGTCCGTCTGACGAACCTTTAGCCACAGCCTATGCGAAACACCATCAGTTGAAAGTCCCGATTAACCCACTTGTATTCAAGTGCCTGCGTGGCCTAAGGGCAGCGTTCTGACTCAAAGGCACCGAACTTCATTCCCCACCCTCTACGCTGTCCGAGTGGGCCAACGTGACCATTCCGTGTTGCGCGCTACGCTGTTCGATGTACCATTCTGTGACCATTCCGTGTTGTGCGCGGCTATGTCGCCAACTACCGCCTGACGGGCACACGCTAGTGATGTTTCGTTCACGACGCCAGGATTTCTGAACAGCTGGCGTTTAAACCTATCGCGTTAAAATGACACTCTGGTGGTATCCCTACTTCCTGCTCCATCAACAGCATTGCAATCATTATTACTTCCAGTCGTTGCGGAGTAAAGTACTTGTACTGAACAGGGTGCATCGAACTTGAAGCCAGAATTCCACGAGTCCAGGAGCACGTCCTGTCACGTAACCTGGCTAGTTTCACACAAATGCAAGCCGAAGCTTCCATGTTAAAAACAACTACAATATTGAAGATCCAGGTAGAACGAAAGGAAGAAGTTGGTTTGCACGGTATGAAAAAGAACTGAACAAGGGTAAATGGGGTACGCCTCAGTTCGCAGATGAGCCAACGTTTCGACAAGTGGACTTGTCTTCGTCTGGGCATAGCGATCATCACTGGCAAGGGTTTAAATACGCTTTTGCTTCCGAAGAAGAAAAGCTGGGGAGGAGAAAGTGGGTGTGAAGGAGTGGGGAGGAGAGTATGGGTGAGAAGTGGGTCATGAAGTGAAAGAAAACAAAATCTTCAGGATGTACTCATCAGCCTGGAACCAGGGATTCTGTGGCCTGCAAAACAAGTAAAAGCGGCAGTACCAGGAAAAACTAAAATGCCGGGTAGGAGATTAGTCACCACTTAAGCCGGTTTGGTGCAGATACACCTTACAAATGGCCAGGCTATGCAAAGGGCCCTGATAACCCTATTGCAAAAACCAGTGCCACTGGGTGCCAGCGCCCCAGCGCCATACCTGATTATGGTCCCAGTATGACGCTGGAAACTGGGCGCACTGGGACGCTCCGCACTGGCGGCACTGTTCGCCTGGAGAAAAAAAGGTGTGGGATAAAAATTAAAAAGTCAAAAGTAACAAAACAAGTTAGGTACATAAAAAAACCTAAAAAAAAAGGAAAAAAAAGTTAGTACACCAAGCGCGCTTCGAACAGTTTCTAGGCACATATCACGCTCAGCACGCTAACCACTCGGCCACTTTTTTTCTTTATTGCCTGACTTCAGCACAATACACAAAACCACTTACAGGGCACAATGAGCATTCATTAATACAACAATCAGCGAGGTGGGTTGTGGCGTCGTCGTGCTAAAATTCTCTCAGGGTCACTAATGGCTCCAATCTTCCGAGCCACTCGGGAGCTTCAGGAGCAAGTTTTTGAAATTCAATATATCTATTCATGCCTTCCCGAAAATAGATCCGTGCTGGCCGTGCGTCAGGATCGCAATGGTATCCTGCCATTCTCGAGCGCCAAATACAGTGGAGGGCCATTAGCATAATAAGGTGAAATGGCACCCCATCCTCATTCTCTACTGGGAAGTACCTAATACCATGCGAGTCTAATGGAAATTCCTTTTTTAAAGTCCTCTGTAAAATATCCCAAAAGTATACCCCTTCCCAACAATGTAGGAAAATGTGGTCTATAGTTTCTGGCTGTTTACAAATTGAGCAATGCAAACCCCAAGGTAAAAATAAATTCTTCCTTTCCAAGAACCTCTTTACTGGCAGTGTTTCCGTGTTTAACTTAAAGAAAAAAGTTTTTGCATTTGACGGGACCTGCATCGCCTTCACCCGCTTAAGTACGTCGCGTCCTGGTCCTCCACTGTATGAGGCCCTGTACATTGGTATGGGTACAACTACGTCGCACAAATCCTTGTACAGCTTCTTCTTGCTAACACAAGATAAATATTCATAAGAAAATCGAACAGACAGGAATCGCACACTAGCGATAACTTCTCTAAAATAACCAAAAATGCGTCCCGATACACTTTCGGTCGAGACAACATAGTCCGGTAGTGCATTTCCGAGCCTTAATTGGCACACAGTACGCAAAAATGGATCTTTTACATCGCGAACAAAAAGAAATCTGCTGACAATCTGTCGTAGAAACAAGTGCCCCAAACCCAGTCCACCGTCCTTCACCCGCCTAAACAAACCTGTCCGGCTACATCGTTCCCATTCTGCTGCCCACACAAAAATGGCAAATATCCGGTGCAGTCTCTGTACGTTCATCCTTGCACAATGCAACACTTGCATCACGTACCACAGCTTCGACATAAAAAAAACATATTGCACACTGTAGCCCTGGCGAAAACTGACAATTGTTGCCCTTTCCACCTCTCCACCTTTTATCGCATGGCTTGAGTCTGTGCCCTCCAGTACGATTCGCTATCGCGATAACTGTCTAGTGGGACTCCCAAGTACTTTACTGGTGTTGTCACCCAGGAATTGTTTGCGAACTTCTCGGGCGCCATTGGCCATTCTCCGTGCTAAAGCCCCAGGGACTTTGACCAATTAACTTTACTGCCGGAAACCTTTGTGAATTCTTTTACAGACGACACGGCCTCGATTACCCCTTCGCGATTCACTGCGAATACAGCCACATCGTCCGAATATGCCAGCAGCTTAACCTCTGCAGCTTGCAATTGGAAGCCACGAATTTTGTCGTTTTCTATGATATTCAAACACAGTGTCTCGATGTACATGCAGAATAGCAGAGGGCTGAGGGGACAACCCTGGCGCACCGATCGCTGCACGTTTATGGGGGCCCCCAAACTCTTATTTACAATCAATCTTGTTGTGCAGCTTCGGTACGCCATGGCCACTCCCTCGCGAATGACGGACCCTACATTCACATGGTCGGCCACACCGAGAACTGGATTTTCTTGAAACATTTCTGCAATTTATGTCATGACCCGCATTTATAAGGTTGGGACTTCATGTTTCGCAGTCTACAGGCCATTGCTACCGCTCTAACAATTGCAACTTCTTGATCATTTTAGCTTGCTGTCTGCTCTCACGACTTGCACCTAATGTTCTGGGTGCCTCTGCGCGCTATTTTGTGCACTGGAGTCATTTTAACATGTGGAGTTTGACATCACTGGCAAATTTACCAACGCCGGCTCTTGGGTGATGCTCTGCTACCGTAAGCGTAATTTTCGCTGAAAACGGAGCTTTAGTAGAAGCCTTCAAGGAAAAAAGTGCGATCAAGCTTCAATACCGGCAAGCACCATAGCGATGACCCTAATTGCGTGTAACTAAACCTTATTTGTATGTAAACATTGCGGGTAGCGTTGCGATGACCAAGGGCTCGGCTGCTTGAACCGCAGAGTAAGAAGGAGCGCAAAAGCTTGATAAACACGTCAAATATTATGTGTTACAAGCGCTGTATGTTGTTGCTTTTTCTCTCATGGGCCCATCGCTCAGTAAACTACTCTCTTCCTGGTTTTAGTTTTTCTTTCTGCTGTTTATACTGAGCCGTGATGCAGGCTACGCTCGCCTGCGATTGAACCCGCATTGAACATTTTGGCAGTAATCATTGTGTTAGAGTTCCCGTAAGATCAGCTGCGAAGTTGGTTGTGCATGGTAGCCCACATTATTCAATTCCAGCTTTAGTTGTGCGTTCATCGCCAGTGTGTCATGGGATCGATGCGCGGCGGTCGTTGGATCTCTCTCGAAACGCTCGAACCGACCTATGGAAACATGGAAACTCTAGAAAAAAGATACTGCCTTTGTTTTCTTACAAATGCGCAACGACTTCGCAGCAAAAAGCGCTTGCTTGAACCACATTTTTCATAAGCCCCCCGACGGTCGATTGAAAGTACGCTCTTGCCGTGTTGGCCCCTGAGGGATGCTACTCCGGCTGACGCCGCAGGCCGCACCGGCTATACTGGGGCACTGGGACCAGTGCTGCCCCAGCGCACATACAGCGCTTCTCCCAGTGCATTGCGGATGCCAGCGACACACCCAGCGTCAAAAGGCTAATTCCAGCGTTTTTCTCCCATCGCACCAGTGCAGCCAGTGTCTTCCCGTTACTGCTCCAGTGAATATCGCAGACCTCCCGCAGCGTGCCCAGCAGATCCAGTGCAAAACCAGCGCGAAAATATTACTGGTTTCGCACTGGAGACGTTGGTTTTTGCAATAGGGAAGGCATATATCTAGGGGGACAATTCCCTAAAGGAGGGGGTAGGGGAGGGGGGAGTACAAAGTAAAAGGATGATAACCGCACAGTGAAAAATAATAATAATCTTAAGTATGTATCTCAACCTGGAACCAGAGGTCCTGTGGCCTACAAAAGAAGTAAAAGCGGCAGTACCAGGAAAAAACCCATAGTACCAGGTAGATGATTAGTCACCATGTAGGCGGGTTTGGTGCAGATACACCTTACAAAGGGAGGCTTTGGGAAGAGCCCTGAGGGGGACAATTCTTAAAACTTTCTGCAAAGGGGGGGGGGGGGGAGAGAAGTACAAAGTCACAGGATAATAACCGCGCAGGGAAGCGCAACTAACATGAAAAAAAAAGAAATAAAGAACAATAATAAAAAATGTTTGAGGACAAATTGAAGCTAAAAGTGCTAAGGAGGAAATGTGTTTAGAGGAACGTGTAAGGTTATGCTATTGCGGAACCGAATAGAGTGTACATGCGTTGTGAATAAGCTGTACAATTAACGCTATGTGAGATAGTTTTCCCGAATAGTTATGATGGAGAGGGAATATACCTAAGGGATTCTAACGTTCCCCTAGATATATTTATTCCTGCTGGTTCCAATGTTCTAAATTTATGAATTAGATATGCCTCTCTATATTTTCTGTCCCTTGCAGATTTAAAGCCTGACTGGAGAATATATAATTTAATTTCTTCGAACTTATGGTCTTTCTGATTGAAATGCTGGGAAACTGCTTTCGGGAGGTTTTTGCCTACGTCTTCCCGATGTCCATTAAGCCGCATGTTCATTGGTTGTCCTGTCTCTCCAATGTACTGTTTATGACAGAAGAAGCATTCTAGAAGGTAGATATATATTTGAAGATGTGCAGTTAGAGCCTGATTTTATGCGGAAGACGAAATCGCTTGCATTGCTTTTAACCGTGGTGTCTGTTTTTATATGACTGCACGTCTTACATCTAGGTCGAGAGCAAGGGTGTGGTTGTGTTGGATGCTTGTTGTCGAGTTTAGATTGTACTAGAATGTCTCTGAGGTTGGCATTACGTTTGTATGTTACCCTTGGTGCCTCCGGAAATATTTTCTTGAGGCTTTGATGGCCATTTTAAAACAACACTGTCAGGAAAACGTAGATGAACTTAACGACCAAATGGCCAAACTAGCACTAACCGCGGTCGAGCATCAAGTACTAAAAGAATTTGTGAAAAAGAAAGAACAAAAGCTTCAGGTTAAAAACAGCGCAAATTCAGAAGGGATCAGCAGTCGATAGATAATGACACACCTTGGCAGCGAAGAATACCTCCTGCACTTTCACAACAACGACGGATATCACCTACGAGACAGGACACAGATGACAGCAACATCACTGACATTTCTAAATCTCTAAGCGATATTGATAAACAGATTCTAAGGCGAGGCCTAACATTCTGCCCAACGAATAACAGCTTTAATCGATATGAACTCCACCGAGATATAACTGAATTCGCAAGAATGCGTATTAAGGAATTCTTCGCTGAAAATCTAAACAATGTACCGGAAGCTTCTAACCTACTTAGAGCCCCCAGCACATGGTTTCCTGATGCAAAGCGCAGCTCCGAACTGTACCTGTACATTAAATCCGTCTCAAAAGAAATTATTGAAAAAACAAAGCTAGCTCGAAAGCCCAGAAACCTCTCTATTAACTAGAAGAGCAACTCTTGACAACCTAGCTTCTAGAACTGACTTAGTTATCAAGCCTGCAGACAAAGGTGGTAGCATAGTGATTCTCCTTGTTGAAAATTACAAAAAAGAGGCATATAGACAGCTTAACAACTCTTGCCACTACCAAAAGTTAAATACCGACCCGACAGAACAGTTCAGTGAAATCATACTGAATAAAATAAGAGATCTATTAGCCAGGGAACTAATTACTGAGATGGACTCTAAATTTCTTCAGCCGTCAAACAAACAAGCAGGTCGATTTTACCTACTGCCCAAGATCCATAAGGTTTCCGCAGAAGCATTGTTTACCACAGAAATACCAGGAAGACCAATTGTTTCTAACAATAATACGCCCAGAGAAAACCTCTCAATATTCCTAAATCACCACCTAGCAGACCTCCCGACCCAGCTTCCTTCGTTTTTGCAGGACACACCTCACTTTCTCCGAATTATTAAGCGTATTAATAACACCACCAATCTTGCCGATGATTGTATACGTGTCACACTTGACGTCGCGGCACTCTACACTAATATTCCTATAATGAAGGTATCGACGCCCCCTCCCAAGTTATAATCAACAACCACCATCCGCATGCCTCTGAAGTTTATCTCTCGCTCCTTAAACTAGTCCTAACTTTAAATTATTTCGAGTTCGATTCATCCTATTATTAGCAGGTATTTGGAACCAGCATGTGTACTCCATTCGCGCCGACTTACGCGAATATATTCATGGGCGTTCTAGAATCCAATATACTAAATTCATTCCCGGAAAAGCCACTTATATACCTTCACTATATTGACGATATTTTCATGATATGGCAGCATGGATCAGAATCACTTGAGTCGTTCGTCTCGCATCCTAATAATCATCACACTAGCATTAAATTCACTTGTCAGTCGTCGCAATTAAAAGTCGACTTTCTCGACACCACTGTGTCAGTGAAAAATAGAAAACCTAAAACTTCTTTGTACAGAAAGCCAACGGATAAGCAATAATACCTAGATTTTATGAGTCATCATCCGAAAGAGACATCGTAAGCAAGGAATATTTGTAGGGCAGGCGACACGGCTTAGAAGAATGTGTAGCGACTACCTAAACGAACTACATTCACTGAAAGCAACACTAATCCAGAGAAACCATCCCGGTACCTCCCTTAATACGGCCCTCGAAAAAGCAAGCACTTTAAACCGCAACAATGTGCTCACGAAACGACCAAAGGCCAACACTGAATGCCAGCCTTCTTTTGTAACTAAATACTCCAATGCCCTTCCAAACATAAACATTATTCTGTGGAAATACCATTCCATGCTAACGTGTAATGAACACCTCAAGAAAATATTTCCGGAGGCACCAAGGGTAACACACAAACGTAATGCCAACCTCAGAGACATTCTAGTACAATCTAAACTCGACAACAAGCATCCAACACAACCACACCCTTGCTCTCGACCTAGATGTAAGACGTGCAGTCATATAAAAAAAGACACCACGGTTAAAAGCAATGCAAGCGATTTCGTCTTCCGCATAAAATCAGGCTTTAACTGCACATCTTCAAATATATATCTACCTTCTAGAATGCTTCTTCTGTCATAAACAGTACATTGGAGAGACAGGACAACCAATGAACATGCGGCTTAATGGACATCGGGAAGACGTAGGCAAAAACCTCCCGAAAGCAGTTTCCCAGCATTTCAATCAGAAAGACCATAAGTTCGAAGAAATTAAATTATATATTCTCCAGTCAGGCTTTAAATCTGCAAGGGACAGAAAATATAGAGAGGCATATCTAATTCTTAAATTTAGAACATTGGAACCAGCAGGAATAAATATATCTAGGGGAACGTTAGAATCCCTTAGGTATATTCCCTCTCCATCATAACTATTCGGGAAAACTATCTCGCATAGCGTTAATTGTACAGCTTATTCACAACGCATGTACACTCTATTCGGTTCCGCAATAGCATAACCTTACACGTTCCTCTAAACACATTTCCTCCTTAGCACTTGTTGCTTCAATTTGTCCTCAAACATTTATTATTGTTCTTTATTTCTTTTTTTTTTCATGTTAGTTGCGCTTCCCTGCGCGGTTATTATCCTGTGACTGTGTACGTCTCTCCCCCCCCCCCCCCCCCTTTGCAGAAAGTTTTAAGAATTGTCCCCCTTAGATATATCAGGGCTCTTCGCAAAGCATCCCTTTGTAAGGTGTATTTGCACCAAACCCGCCTACATGGCGACTAATCATCTACCTAGTACTGTGGGTTTTTTCCTGGTACTGCCGCTTTTACTTCTTTTGTAGGCCACAGGACCTCTGGTTCCAGGTTGAGATACATACTTAAGATTATTATTATTTTTCACTGTGCGGTTATCATCCTGTGACTTTGTACTCCCCCCCTACCCCTCCTTTAGGGAATTGCCCTCTAGATATATGCGTTATCAGGGCGCTTTGCATAGCCTGCCCCTTTGTAAGGTGGATCTGCACCAAACCGGCTTAAGTGGTGACCAATCACCTTCCCGGCATTTTAGTTTTTCCTGGTACTGCCGCTTTTACTTCTTTTGCAGGCCACAGAATCCCTGTTTCCAGGCTGATAAGAACATATTAAAGATTTTTTCTTCTTCCATTTCATGACCCACTTACTTCTCACCCATCTTCTCCTCCCCACTCCTTCATACCCACTTTCCCCTCCCCAGCTTTTCTTCTTTGGAAGAAAAAGCGCATTTACACCTTTGCCAGTGATGATCGATATGCCCAGACGAAGACAAGTCCACTTGTCGAAACGTTGGCTCATCTGCGAACTGAGGCGTACCCCCCATTTACCCTTGTTCAGTTCTTTTTCATACCGTACAATATTGAAGGATTTTCATGTTTTTTTTTCACAACCACATCCTTCGTAAGTAAGACTGCAGCTTTGCCCACTGAAACAGCTTTGAGCTCTAGCATGAGTAACGGATGTGAACAAAGCGTCTACATATTAATGAGCACTGCATAAGGCATAGTCTGAGCAGGACCGACAGCTCAGAGAGTTGGACTGCCTCCGCTATAAAGATATAATCGAGACGGTAGCATAATAAAGGTAGAAAGGGAAAATTGAGGCGTTGCCAAACCGATTACAGTGCGAAAGCGTGGCCAGGACGATGCCATAACCAAATTTGGAGGTGACTATCTTGTCGGGAATAATCAGTTATGGTTAAACATTGCTATTTTGTGCAAAATGGCCGAACTCAAGTTTCGAGGATGGGTGAACCCAATTTGGAGTATCCCAGGCCACATTTGAAGGTCACCATCATGTTCGCCATAGTAAATTATGTTCGACATTGAGTTTGGTCCAGTTCTGCCGAAGTCAAATTTCAGGGCTGGATAGGCCAAAGTTTGGTTGGCCCGGGTCAAATTTATGTTCATCATCGTTTTAACTGTAGTCGAGCTAGGTTAGATATAGATTTTGCTCCGAACTGACCGAGGTCATATTTCCGCTGCCCCGGATTGAGTTACGTGGCTGTGATCTTACGAAACAGCGTTGCCGCGAGAGAGAAACCGGACAAGATTCTTGGTGGCCAGCATTTGAGTGCTTAAGCAGTAAAAACAAAACACTAAGCGGTACGCTTATAAACGAGAGTGGCGCCTGTGCAGGGTATTATTTATCCTCTAACTGCTTTTTGACGATGTTTCTCGCAAGTGCGCACCTCGAACACGAGCGCCTTGAATGCGAACCGATGGGTGTAGGTAAAAACGTCCCCGGAAGAAGCGTCCCCTGAAGAAGCGGCAACTAGGAAAAAACGTCCCCAAAGCCAAAGCCGGCCATAAAAAAATTTTCTTCCGGAACTCACATGAAAAAAACAAAAACATTTATGCCATTCTTTCTTGGCTTTGAGTTAAATGTAATCATCATTGGAACCTGCGTCCTCTGGAGCCCGAAATGTTTACAAGAACTGTGTAAAAGCATGGTGAGAGCCATCTGGCTTTTTATACGTTGCGAGGTTCCGAGTTCCGCAGCTCGTTAGCAATCATATATGGCAGGTCTAATAAGTTTGATAACACTGCCCACTTAGAAAGGTACAAGCGGATCGGCGTATGGTAGTCTCAGGAACCGCCCAAAGCAGAAGACGTCACTAGAATTACTTTCCAGACCTTCTGGTGACGAGGTTCAACCGTTCTTGTGATGCTGGTGTAGAATTGTGATAAGGGTGATGATGGTATAAGCAGAACAAGGCTTAACCGGTCGTGCATCATGGACGTATTAAAGCATCGCTCCAAGCTTATCCGGTAAAGCCGGTGGTGAGCTCCTCTTTTCCTCGCAAAGTGATGACGAGGCGCTATCAATGTATTACGGCTGCCATAATTGTTTTTGTCATGAATGCCCGCATCAGTTCGATGCCAAGCCGACAGGTGAAACCGCTGTAATAAAATTAACATGCATCATTCATCATTGCAGCTCGCCACGGGGAAACGTAGTCTACGTCCTATTGCGCAAGACTTCAACCCGTTCGGGGACATTTTTTCCTACTTCGCCAATAGGGACATTTTTTCCGGGGACGTTTCTTCCGGAGACATTTTTTCCGGGAATATTTGCTTTCCGGGTATATTTGCGTTTTTACCGGATCCCGCCAATCGATATATCCAAAACGAGTAGGGAAATGAGCACTCAAAAAATGCTTGATCTTGAAATAAGCAATCCATATCGCAAATAACTGCTCTAAGAAAAAGCAGAGCATGGCTGTCTCAACACGGAATAGCGAAGCATGACCTCCTATCGACACTTCCATTAGCAAGCAAGTGATTATAAAAAAAAAGTGTCCGATTTGGGCCAAGATTGCAATGGCCAATATTACCACGGCGACTCAAATACCGGCCACAATTTGCTATCGTGCGTAGGTTTCTTACGGTACAGTACTGAGGCATTTTTGCGTGTTCCTTCGTTTTGACTTTGCAGAGTTCAAGGTGACCGAAAGAAAGAAAGAAAGAAAGAAAGAAAGAAAGAAAGAAAGAAAGAAAGAAGGGAAGCATTAGGTAAGTTGCCATTCAGTTCCGAAATTTGGAAGACCAGCATCAGGTGGTAGATATCACCTTTGACTTCCTGTAATCAGCATTAGCGACAAGGGGCGGGAAAACAATTATCGGAAGTGGAGCCAGCTTCGAGTATGCCAAGGCTTGGGGGAAATGTCGCCCCGTATTCTCTCAAGCCTCATCACAGCAGCACAGTCGAGACCACAAGATATTGACGCGTACAGAACGATTGAAGCACACGTGAGGCGCCAGCTGTTCTCGCACCTTGGTCGAAACAGTGCGTCCGTCGTACTGAATAAGCCAACACAAAACTAAGCCAGTAAAAGAAAGTAGCGTTCGTTTTGGTTACTTCATTCTTGACGGCACAATGCTGCGGAAGCACGCTGTGCAGTAGGCAGCAGTTAGGGAGACTTCTACGTCATTTCCACTCTCTTGAAGAACAAGTGCGATCACAACACAACACAGTAGCAGTTATGTGTCCATGTAAGGAGCTTGTCGCTGAATGGATGTTAAATAAAATTCAAAACATATTTTAAACCGTCGTACAAACCTGTCTGCTGCTGTGGTGCCATCTGAACGAAAATCTGACCCGTCCGCCGGAGAGTAATTAAAATACGAACGCGTGCGAATTGTTCTTTGCACTGCCTTTATAATGCGAGACCCGCCGGGGTGGCGCAGTGGTTAGGGCGCTCGACTACTGTTCCCGAGGACGCGGGATCGAATCCTGGCCTCAGCGGCTGCGTTTACATGAAGGCGAAACGGAGTGGCGTCGGTGTGCTGTGCGATGTCGGTGCACGTTAAAGAACCCCAGGAGGTCGAAATTTCCAGAGTCCTCCACTACGGCGTCTCTCATAGCCGAAGTCGCTTTGGGACGTTAAACCCCACAAACCAAACCAAATCTAATACGAGAGGCGAGATCAGTCTTCAAAAATACGTGGCAATGGTGGCGGCCTCACACCAATGTGAGGGTAGTGGGCGTGAGAACAGCACCAGGATGCGGCTTCCTAATTCGTTCTGCTTCTTCGTCTAGGTTACGGCATGTGCTATCTTCAGCACCGCGCCGCTGTCGTCATCTGCTTGTAACATCAGCAAGTTGCCCTGCCACGTAAGCAAGACGTTTGGATCCACGTGGCTGCTAGACAAGCACCTTGTCATGGCCGTCCCTGAATCACGTGAGATATGCGGATCAACAGCAACATCATCTTCTGCTGCCTATATCAAGAGCTGGCAGGACCTTGGCGCCCTTAGTGGGTGTGAGAAAAGCACCAGGATGCGGCTTCCTAATCCGCTCTGCTTCTTCGTCTAGGTTACGGCATGGGCTATCTTCAGCACCGCGCCGCTGTCGTCATCTGCTTGTAACATCAGTAAGTTGCCCTGCCACGTAAGCAAGACGTTTGGATCCACGTGGCTGCTAGACAAGCACCTTGTCATGGCCGTCCCTGAATCACGTGAGATATGCGGATCAACAGCAACATCATCTTCTGCTGCCTATATCAAGAGCTGGCAGGACCTTGGCGCCCTTAGTGGGTGTGAGAACAGCACCAGGATGCGGCTTCCTAATCCGTTCTGCTTCTTAGTCCAGGTTAGTCCTGTTACTTCCATGTACGCTAAAAAGCCAAATGACGTATGCCTGTTGCTGTTCCCACGCTCGGGAGTCTTGCTTTCTGAGTTGAGTGAGTGCTTTGATATCGCAAACCAACTGCTGTCCGGCGATGTCGAGTCCAATCCTGGGCTTAGCACGAGGGCCTAGACACAGGGCTCTCTGCCTGGCGTCCAGTTGGAAGATGTTTGCAATGTTAGAAGTTGTAAACAAGCGTACTGCGGAAATGCAGCTGGACCAAGCGGCTTTTATAAAGTCCGTTGATGTACTTAAAAAGTCGCAGCTGAAATTGGAAGACCATTTGACAGAAGTGAACAAAAGACTAACGGAAGTTGAGCGCAAGACGGTTGCTGCTGATGTAGTCGAGAGGGAAGTACAGCCTTTTCGTCAGTTAGTTGACCAAATTTCAAGTGAAAATGCCCAACTGCTTGCACGCCTGGTTGGGCTCGGAGACAGGCAGCGACGCGAGAACCTTCTATTCTATGGTATATCAGACACGCAGTCAGTCCTGGGCTCAGTCAGAGGAAAACCTAGTTAGTGTTCTTGCATCCTGCTTAGCAATTCCGTCCTCTGAAAGCTTGATCAAAAGAGCACACAGGCTCGGCGGCTTCGCATCAGATAAATGCAGATTGATGATTGCTAAATTCTCATCTTTCAAGATGAAACAGAAAATACTGGTCAATAGTTCCAAGCTCAAGGACAAACAATTTACGCTTTGCGAAGACTATTCTCCCGCCACTCGTGACGCTAGGAAAAAACTGGTAGAATTCGGCAGAACCCAGCCTTTAACATTCAAGCTTTGCTTCAATAAGCTCTTCATAAAAAAAACAAGGGCTATGCTTACAACCACCCTGATGATTTCGTCCATGAAATCCGGAGCCCATTCCCATTACCAACCGAACGTTCTGAGGAGTCTATGAATGAAACCCATAGTGCCTTTGGGCCACCAACCGATACTCTAACTGAATAGCATTGCGCGAGGGGCAGTGGAATGATGTCCCCGGTCATTACCTGCATTTCATTTTTATTCGCAAATATTCGTAGCTTAATACTTAAACGTGATGACCTTTGTTGTGTTATCGATGCTTGCGATGCTGACATCGCATGCCTCACTGAAACTTGGCTATCGGCAAAGATAGATAGCAGCGAGCTACTTACCTGTAAGAAGCGCTACAACATTTATCGGTGCGACAGGGAGTCTAGATGTGGCGGAGGAGTGCTTGTAGCTGTTACAGATACTGTTATGTCTTTCCCGACACACATTGTAAACGCGTAGAATTTCTGCTGGTCGAAATTCGCATGTGCTCTAAGAAATTGATATCGGGCGTTTGTTATCGTTCGCCGTCTGCTTCCCCCACCTTTGTTAATGAACTTGGTTGGTTGGTTGGGAACTTTGGGATATTCACGGGGGGTGGGGGGGGGAACCGGACACTGGTTATGCCGGCTTAATGTCGCGGCGGCACTCTTGGTGTCCGGGAGATGGGGAAGTGGGATGTTGGGAGGGATGGGGGGGGGATATCATCTTGTCGTCTTGGCCCGCACCAAGCAAACAGCCCGGTGAGCGTCGGCAGGTCGGTGGTCCGGTGCGCAGCCTCCAGTGCAGCAGCGCTTGCGGGTGGTCCAGGCGAAGCCTGGTACTGCGCTTCTGTGAGGCACAGGAAGGACTGCTGGTGACAGCAGGACACCACGGCGATTGAGGCAACCGCCGCAGCAGGGGGGACCGCGATAGACTGCTGCCAAGGCAGCAATGCGGCGGGTGGCGCTGTGGAAACCGTCCGTAGACAGCGCGCCGAGGCCCGCGAGCAGGGAGTCCACGGGAAACTGTGCCGCTGGAGAATCTGGGCGGCAGCAGGGAGGACCGCTGATTTACCTTTGCCGTGGCAGATGTGCGGCGGTTGACGCTGGAGAAGCCGCTGGCAAGGCGGTGCGTCGAGGGCCGTGAGCACAAGGCCCACGGGAATGCTGGCGAAGCAGCGGGGGAACCGCAGGAGCGGCAGGTGACGCGGGTGCGTCAGGGCCCGCGGACCGTGAAGTCCGCGGGAGACTGGCAGTGGCCAGCAGGGATGCGCCCACGGAGGAGCTGCAGTGGGCCGCCGCAGTATCCATGAGCCCGGTCCAACGCAGGGGCGCGCCGCAAACGTGGAGGCAACGAGGGGTGTGCCGCGGGGAAATCCAGGTCACCGGCACAGCACTGGGTCGACGCCTCGAGGGCGGAAGGGGCGCACTGTGAGGGTCCGGTGATCCTGGAGTCGGTTGCAGCACTGGGTCGCACCACTCACGCAGCAGCTACGAGGTGCGCGAAGGAAGTCATGGGTCCGGGGCACCACGGCAGCAGGAAGGTTGGCAGAAGCCAGTGAGATGGGGACGATGGCCCAGGGAATGTGCACCAGCGGGCTGGAGCAGGGAGGACTGAACCCCCGAAGGGGGGCGAGTAGGTCGCACGAATACGTGAGGGACGGTCAAGGCTGACGAGAGCGCGGCGAGAGCGGGAACGCACGAGCTCGCCGGAGCGAGCGCCGCACGCACCCGCTCTCGCCGAGCTCTGAGAGGCGACTGACGCGGAACGCGCCTAGTCGAAGGGGAGCGAAAGACGCGTGTCCGTTCCCCTCCCGGAAGGGCGCGACGTCATCCATATCAGCCAGGACAGCAGCTTGAGCTTGTTGGTTATTCATTCTTGATGGAACAGCGCAAAACATCGGGACAAGAGACAAGCGCTGACTTACAACTGGTTTTTATTTCGAAGAAACATTGCTTCTTATACCTTCATCACCCTCTCAAAAAGCACATGCGTCGCAACCATATCGTTCAAGCGTCCACAAAAAAGCATAAGACACATAATCGCAGATATTTATAATCACATTTTTAACATGTCAAATTCTTTCTTAGTCAAAGCAACGGACGGTGTGCTGACACAATCGTCGCGCAGACTCGCTATCGAAGCTGCCTCGATTATTTCCCGGACTAGCTGGTCTTTGTGATTAGCCAAAGCTTTGCATTTTTGGAAGGCTGCTAGAACACAAAAATAATTTCGAGCAAGCTTGCAGGAACCTGGGAATCCATTGTAGAGATTGCCCTTCAACTAGTTGTGCACCGGTTTTCCAAAAATGCAAAGCTTTGGCTAATCACAAAGACCAGCTAGTCCGGGAAATAATCGAGGCAGCTTCGATAGCGAGTCTGCGCGACGATTGTGTCAGCACACCGTCCGTTGCTTTGACTAAGAAAGAATTTGACATGTTAAAAATGTGATTATAAATATCTGCGATTATGTGTCTTATGCTTTTTTGTGGACGCTTGAACGATATGGTTGCGACGCATGTGCTTTTTGAGAGGGTGATGAAGGTATAAGAAGCAATGTTTCTTCGAAATAAAAACCAGTTGTAAGTCAGCGCTTGTCTCTTGTCCCGATGTTTTGCGCTGTTCCATCAAGAGTCATCCATATGATTACAGTCCGTTATCCGAACAGTCCATTCATTTTAATGGGCGATTTTAATTTCCCCAACATAGTGTGGGCTAATGTGCGTTCTGCTTATTGTGGTCCCTATTCGAGCGAATGTGACATATTTCTGAACCTCTGCAGTGATTTCAACTTGTCCCAGCTTGTAATGCAGGCAACTCGAATTTCGCTTACTACTTCGAACATCCTCGACTTGGTGCTCACCGCAACGCCTGAACTTTTCCGGCCCATATCATACTTGCCAGGGTTACGTCATCACCTTCTGCTTCATTTTTCGTTTACCTGCACTCAGTGCTGGTAACGGTTCCACATCAACGTAACCACAGAAAGCACATCCGTAATTACAAGAAGGCTGACTTTGATGCCATTAACCGTGAACTCTGTTTTTCTAGATACAAACTGGAGCCTGTTTAAAGAAAATTTTGCTGCGCTAACTGCAAACTATGTTCCACGCTTAGTCATCATCTCTTACCAGTTCTCAATGACACGTTACCTTCCATCTTCATAAATAGCCCTAGACAATTTTGGAGCTTAGTTAAAAAAAACGACACTTCATCCATCAGCCTTAAAGACTCTAGTGACGAGCTATAATCTACCCAAATGAGTGTGCAAATGTCCTAACAGTCTATTCGTTTCAGCGTTTTTTAAATACGTGTGTTTTGAAATCCCTGCATATACCAGTGCTGACTTTTTGCCAATTAATTTTGTTTTTGATTCTCTGGCGTGGAAAAATAATCGAAAAACAAAACATTTGTTCATCATGTAGTGTTGATAGTATTAATTACAAGTGCTTGATTAAAACCAAAGTCTACAGCGCAATAATACCAAAGCGCAATAATACTATCTAACCTATTTCAACAATTGCTTCAAACAGCCTGCATACCGGGGGACTAGGGAAGGTGATTCGTTGCATAAGTCCGGAGATAAACATCCCCCCCATAATTATCGACCAATTTCACTAACAAGTATTCCGTGTAAAATCATGGAGCATGTTATTGTTACGATACGGCAAGCCGATGAAGACAGGAGACAGAACATGACCGATGGCGATGGTAGATGACGTTTTGAATGTTCGCGGGCCTAGCGCGAGCGCTCCTTCCCGCGCCACTGCCCGCTTCTTCTTCCTTGTCGTCCGTAACATTATTTACTCTCACTTTGCATAATTCCTTGATTCTAATGCTTTTTTTACTGATAGTCAACATGGGTTTCGTAAGTTTTCTTGTGAAACGCAGCTTTTAACCTTCACGCATGATCTAAATTCATTCCTTCACAGGAGTTCCGTTGTCGACTGCCTATCTCGATTTTTTCGTAGGCTTTTGACAAGGTTTCTGATCAACTGCTTTTTCTGAAAATAAGTAAACTTAACCTTGATCCTAACGTTCTGAAGTGGCTGCATTCTTTTCTTACAGATCGTTCACAGTTTGACACTACTAATAACACATCATCCTTCACCTCTCCAGTTGGATCAGGCGTGACACAAGGCTCTGTACTAGGGCCTGTTCTTTTTCTTGTATATATTGTCATGACTGAAGTCAGAGGGAGCCGTGAAATTGCACGTAGCCGAGGACCCGAGAATAAGGACGGCTTGTAGTTCCGAACACAGTCACAGAATCCAGCCCCAGCGCGCCGCTCGTGCCAACCACCGCTTCGTCGTCGTCGGCACCAAACACGGCTGTCGCGCGGCGCTAGGCACGTGGCATTATTCCCTCCCGTGAAAGAAAACATCGTCCCGATGACAAGGTGAGAGGAGAAAAAAATTAGGCGTGAGGTGAACTGTACAATAACGCAAGGTTTCACTTGTAGGGAACGCTCAGTCACGCGAAAAGTACAGCTTTAAGCGCACCACATGCACAATTTCAGGCCGCTGGCGTCGAACACTGACGATCACAATTCCATCTGGAATGACTTCGTAATTAACGTTGTTTAAGCGGCGCAGGGCTTTATAAGGTCCGAAATAGCGGTGGAGTAGTTTCTCGCTCAAGCCTTTGTGACGCACGGGGGTCCACACCCACACTTGGTCCCCTGGTTCGTAATGGGCCTCCCTGCGCCGAAGGTTAGTGTCGAGCGTCGGTGGCATGCTGCTCCTTGATGTGCAAGCGGGCCAGCTGACGGGCTTGCTCGGCCTGTTCTGCGAAATGGGCGCGTCGGGTTCGACCGCTTCTTCCCCGCACGGGAGCATCGCGTCCAACATCGTGCGGGCCTCTCTGCCATATACGAGACGGAACGGCGTAAACTTCGCGGCTTCCTGCGGCGCCGTATTGTAGGCGAAGGTGACATACGGCAGGATCTCGTCCCACATTTTATGTTCGACGTCGATGTACATTGAGATCATGTCCGCCAAAGTTTTGTTTAGTGGTTCCGTTAATCCATTTGTCTGAGGGTGATACGCTGTTGTTGTGCGATGCTCGGTATGGCTGAGAGCTAAGGTTTCCCGCAGTAGCAGAGCTGTAAACGCCTTTCCTCGGTCAGTAATGATGGTCGACGGAGCACCGTGTCTGAGCACAATGTCGTTCATAAAGAATCGAGCAACTTCGCCGGCAGTACCTCGGACAAGGGCCTTCGTTTCAGCGTAGCGTGTTAAGTAGTCTGTGGCGACTACGATCCACTTGTGTCCGTTGGAGGATAAAGGAAATGGGCCTAAAAGGTCCATGCCCACTTGCTTGAAGGGTGTGAGGGGTGGTTCAATAGATTGTAACATACTGGATGGCTTGAGCGTGGGTTTTTTTCGCCGCTGGCATTGTCGACATGTCTGTACGTAACGTCTAACGATCGGAGAAAGATGTGGCCAGTAGTAGTTCTGCCGAACTCTGTTTAGGGTGCGTGTAAAGCCAAGATGCCCTGAAGTTGGTTCGTCGTGGCAGGCCAGGAGGATTTCGTGCCTTAGATGAGCCGGTATGACTAGCAGGTATGTCTTCGCACTAGACGTAGAATTCTTCTTATAAAGCACCCCATTGCGGAGGCAATACGACGACAACCCCCGAGCAAGGTACCGGGGTATTGTAGAATGCCCACCTTCAAGATGGTCAATAATCAGTCGCAGCTCGCCGTCGGCACGCTGTTTGTAGGCGAGATCGGACGTATTGACTGCTCCGAGGAAGCTATCGTCGTCGGTGGCATCTGACGAAGGAGGGCCGACGGGCGCGCGGGACAGGCTATCAGCATCGGTGTGCTTCCGGCCAGACTTTTAACTAACATCAAAATCGAACTCCTGCAGGCGCAATGCCCAACGTGCTAAGCGGCCACAAGGATCTTTTAAGTTTTTCAGCCAACAAAACGAGTGATGGTCAGTGATGACGCGAAACGGTCGGCCATAAAGGTACGGGCAGAACTTGGCAGCGGCCCATACTACCGCCAAACATTCTTTTTCAGTGGTGGAATAGTTACTCAGCACGGGAAAGTGCACGGCTGGCGTAGACAATTACTTTCTCGACCCCGTCTTGGTGCTGAACTAGAACGGCACCAAGGCCGACGTTGCTCGCATCCGTGTGTAATTCTGTGTCGGCATCATCGTCGAAATGTGCCAGGATCGGGGGTGACTGGAGCCGGCGTCGTAACTCGTCGAAAGCCATCTGCTGCTCGGCGCCCCAGGAAAACGATGCGTCATCTCGAGTCAGGAGAGTCAGAGGGCTGGCCATCTGTGCAAAGTTTTTGATAAAGCGACGATAATAGGAGCACAGCCCCAAAAACCGTCGGACTGCTTTTTTTTGTGAGCGGGGACGGGAAAGGCAGCAACGGCAGCAAGTTTCTCAGGGTCAGCTCGGATGCCATCAGCACTCACGATGTGCCCAAGAAACTTCAATTCGGTGAACCCGAAGTGGCACTTTTGAGGCTTGAGAGAAAGGTTGGCAGACCGGACAGCTTCGAGAACAGTTCTCAGGCGGCGCAGGTGTTCCGTGAACGTCGGTGAAAAAATTATTACGTCGTCGAGATAAACAAGGCATGTCTGCCACTTAAGACCTGTGAGCACAGTGTCCATCATCCGTTGGTAGGTGGCAGGAGCACAGCAGAGCCCGAATGAGAGGACGCGGAATTCATAGAGCCCATCTGGTGTTACGAAGGCAGTTTTTGCACGGTCCCTCTCATCAACTTCAATTTGCCAATAACCACTCCTGAGGTCAATGGAGGAGAAGTACTTGGCTCGGCGAAGTCGGTCGAGTGAGTCATCAATCCGTGGCAGCGGATAGACGTCCTTCTTTGTCATACTGTTAAGTTTCCGATAGTCAACGCAGAAACGAAGTGTTCCGTCTTTCTTTTTAACGAGGACTACAGGCGAGGACCATGGGCTGCTTGAAGGTTGAATGACGCCATCGGCGAGCATCTCCTTGACTTGCTGTCCCCGAGGAGACACACGATAGGGCTGCTGATGGATGGGTCGAGTGCCTTCATGCGTGATAATCCGGTGTTTAATGAATGGGCTGGGCGGCGTGTGACATCAGCATAAGTCATCCGCTTGGTGGGGCCCGGGGGTGGTGGTGGAACGACTGTACTTGTTGGTGGCGTGAGTGCGTTCTGGACCTCCTCACGGATGATGCTGGCCAGAGAAGCTGCGCCAGGAGTAAATGATTCATGAACTTTCTGTAGCTCCTCGCGAACCACGGTGCGAATGAGGTCGCGAAGGGAGCTCATATCTGCCCCGGGATTGTAGTCGGTTCGGTCAGACGGCGGTAGTGTGGAGATGGAATTCAGCGGCCGACCGTACTGGCTGCATCGCTGCTGTAGCAGTTTCTTCATGGTCACAGATTCAGCCAGAAACGCCTCGACGGTGGTGGGCGGGTTCCGCACGAGGCCAGAAAAAAGCTGTTCTTTGACGCCGTGCATCAGGTGCCGAACCTTCTCCTCACTCATGGACAGGTCGGCGCGACGGCAAAGGCGCATGACGTCTTCAACGTACATTGCGACCCCCTCGTGACGCTGAACTCGAGAGGTCAGGGCACGCTCGGCATTCTCTCGGCGGTCACTGCTGGCGTACGTACCGAGGAGCTGACTTCGGAAGGCCGGCCACGTAGAGAATGTGGCCTCGCGGTTCTCGAACCATGTCCGAACAGCGTCTTCGAGGCTGAAGTAGACGTTCCGCATTTTCGCAGCGTCGTCCCAGCCGTTAAACGTCGCGACCCTTTCATAGCGAGCTAGCCAGTCCTCGGCGTCTTCAAACTGCTCACCGTGAAATGGTTTAGGGGTTCGTGGGGTCTGAAGGATAAGACAGGACGAAGGGGTGGAAGGGACAGTCATGGTACGGGAGGGCGGTGTCGTTGCCACAGCCAGAGTCTCTTCGTCGAGAGGGAAGGCCTCGGGGGACAAGCCTCGGAGTCGTCGGCTGGTACGATGAACAGGAGTGGTCACGAGAGGCGGCCGCGTAGGGTCGTCCGCAGGAGAAGGGATCATCGATGGCACCCCCCCCCCCCCCCCCCCCCCCCCCCCCCCCAGTGTCACGACTGAAGTCAGAGGGAGCCGTGAAAGTACACGTAGCCGGGGACCCGAGAATAAGGTCGGCTTGTAGTTCCGAACACAGAGTCACAGAGTCCAGCCCCAGCGCGCCGCTCGTGCCAACCACCGCTTCGTCGTCGTCGGCACCAAACACGGCTGTCGCGCGGCGCTAGGCACGTGGCAATATCAATGACTTACCTGATAAATTATGTTCAACAAACAGTGATTCTAACGTAGCTCTCCTTCAGTCCGATATCAATCATGCCCTTGATTGGACTAACAGGTGGAACATGGAACTAAACATTAACAAATGAAAGTATATGCGTGTTTCTCGTCATAACACTTTATTTCCCACATACCGTCTTAATAGTAGCCTTCAGTCTGTGCCTTGTTATAAATATTCAGGTGTATTTATTTCCCATAATCTTAATTGGAATGCTCATATAGATCACGTAACCAACAACGCTAATCGCATGCTGGGCTACATACGTCGTAATTTTAGTCTTTCCTCCAGCTCCGTAAAATTGCTCCTTTAGAAATCGTTGGTTTGTAGTAAACTGGAATATGATTCATCCATCTGGGACCCTTATCAAGAGACACTAATCTATTAACTCGAATCTATTCAGAACTATGCGACCCGTTTCAATCTCTCTATCATCGTAATTCTAGTGTCACTGCTATGAAATCAGGCTTATCACTGCCACTACTGTCTCAACGTAGAAATATATTCCGTATTTGTCTATTTCATAAGATCTACTATGATAACCCCATCCTCAAGAAAAAATTCATAACGCCACCTTGCTACATGTCTACTCGGGTCGATCACCGTCATAAAGTTGGTATTCCTTCGTGCCAAACAAATCACTTTACAACTCATTCATCCCCACCACATCGACACAATGAAATCGCCTTCCCCAATTGGCTGCCGAAATAATTAACCATTCTGCGTTTAAATCTGCTTTAGCTAATCTGATGTTAACATAGTACATTGAATTCTTCCACACTGCCTTTTTTTCATTGTTTTTAGTTGATCTGCTGTTTTTAATAAACTGCAATTTTGCTGCACCCTCAAACTGTGCTGCTGATTGGGTGTATGATGGTATATTTCAGCAACTGTGTTTTCTTCCTGCTCGTAAAATTGTTTCTGTGCTTTGTTTACGTGGTATATTTGTGTGCTTATATATTTTGCTCATACGTCTGTGCCAGTGCCTTTTAGTGTGTATTCTTATATTGTTGTAACGTGCTTATTTCTGCCAGCCATACTGCTTTTCACATTTGTATTATTACTGACTGCTGTTCTTCCTTTCTTTTTTTGCTTTTATTGTACCCCACTCCCCTCTGTAATGCCCTCGGGCCCTGATGGTACTGAAATAAATAAATAAATGCGTAGAGTTAGAGCAAAGACGTAATATAGCCTCAGTGGCCCATCACACTAATTATCTGTCCATGGTGAACACCAGAATCAAAACATGTAAGCACAAGAAAAGGTACGAACAATATTCGTTGATCACCAGCCAATATTATATTACTCATGTACTTCTACATGCTGGAGTAATGCACACAACGGTTAACGTAATATGCAACAGGGCCAATCACCAACAAAACCGCGAAAATACCTATTTCAGGACACAAACGTAAACCGTGGCTCTCATATATCACCTATCAACCGATAAGCATGGAGGCCACGGTTGACAAATGAATGTATGTTTAAAAATGGAGCGGTGCTCAAACACAATAAGAGTCTTTTGCCTTGTCTTCAGAAGAGATCCGAGATTGTGCATGTCTTCCGAGGAAACATGGGGGACCCGAGCTTGCAGCTGAACGCTTGGCCGAAGTGGCGCACACTTTGAACGGCTGTGTTACAACCGGCATCCTGCTTGCTGCCGGCCGTTTTCTTTCTGCACCTGTCGGCCCGGTGGGAGAGTGCGGTGAGACACTGGCATAAGCACTGTGGGCTCAAGCATACAGCAAAGCGCACTCGCAAGATTTTAAATGATACTACCGCGGGGGTGCTGTAGCATGTGGGGGTTTTAAACTAATAAATTCTAACAAGGCAGTATTATTAATATCAGCCACAAAGGAAAGATGTACGACATTCACAGAAACTCAGTAAAGGAACAGAAGTTCTTTCTCTTCCAGACTAGACTTTGAACCAAACTACGCAATAGTCGTAAAATTATAAGCCAGGACGTTGTTTAGAGCGCCTATATATTTTTTACAAAGGAAGATAAAGTTTTTGTGCTCTTTTACAAAAGTTTTCAAAGCATGTTATTCGCTCTACGCCGGCAGTGGTAGCTGAATCGCACCGCCGACCAGAGCACCCTCTTTCAAAAAAGTGTGCTCGAGTTCCAGCTGCTACATTCTGAAGATCTCCCTTCTGCTATTTGCCAGCAGTTCTGGCCGAGACACAACTGGACAACCTGCCATCGACCAAAGATTATATGCAAGCTTTTGTTTGACATGTCTCGGTGATAGCGATAATATTTACGCCAAATTAGTACTCTCATGTAGCTATTTTAGCTACAGATATTCCGGCCACTGATTACATTGAACACCAGCTGTATAGAAACAAATTTGAGCACTGTTGGATATAAGTCTCGAATCTCAGCGACAAAAAGCAACGCTGCCAGTTTTGTTCCCGGTGAATTATTACATGCCCACCTGCTCCGGCAGTAGGTGAGGAAAAACAGCTGGTCTTCGCTGTAGACATGTTCCTCCTGCTGGTCGCCTTTGATGGCGAGCAATATCGGAGTCGGTGTCAATCCGTTGTGTCCTGTCTCAGCAAGCGATGCGGTGGCCGTCGCGTTCATAGCTTCCCAGGCGAGTCCTAAGGCGACAATGTCCAACAAATTTGAAAGGAATGTGGCGTCGCATCCGAGCTCCTGCGCCCGACGCATGACTCCGTTGATCTCCGCCCACGTTATGTCGAAAACGCCGGCGTCTTTGTCCACTGCCTGCGCATTGTGACCACGTTGTGAATATACTTGATATCCAGGTATTTCTCCGGTCCAGCTAGGAAGCTACCCATGCAACATCATTCGTCTGACTGATGGACCTCTGTGTGCACAGTCTGAGCGTCCAATACCCGGGATTCACCTAAGTTAGTCCAGGGTCACGAAGGCAACTGATCAAACAAACGGGGGTTTTGAATAGCGCATTTTGCATCTTCTCGCTTAGTCGAAGCCACCCGTGAAGGCAATGAAAAAGTCATTGTAACTGGCTGACTCAGTGGACAGGCCAAAGTGAAGCGGTGGCCCTTCCCAACGTTGCTGTTCCTACTTTGGGAAAAAGGACATTGGCTCCAGTGCAGTTTTCCAGTTTGAAAACTCGCACTTGTATATTCAGGACCTATTGGCAGCTCCAATTGAAATAGATTGGGAC
This sequence comes from Amblyomma maculatum, assembly GCF_055883805.1. Taxonomy (NCBI): domain Eukaryota; kingdom Metazoa; phylum Arthropoda; class Arachnida; order Ixodida; family Ixodidae; genus Amblyomma; species Amblyomma maculatum. The sequence goes on from NC_139346.1 coordinate 23,985,472, forward strand.
ATACATATAGGGTTTGTGACTGGAAAGATAATACCGTTGGTCAACTCAAGTGGTAGCACGAAGCAGCAGCTCATGGCAAATTCCATGGGATCCAAACCATATTTTAACAATAGCAACGTAAAAATGTGACACAACAAGATTATATACATGCCCTAAATTAACGTTTTTGTCGATTATATCCCATTCATGGCACTTTCCGTGTGCAGATAGTGCCGCTTGAGCTCTGGTAACGTTTTACTTAATCATAACTTTAACATTATTGAAGCGACCAAACGGGTAAGGCAATTATCTGCCAATTCATTTGAACAACGTCCTGATTATCTCGCTATTAAATATTTTCAGAAAGCAACAGGCATATAATGGTGAAAACGTGTTTGCTCTCCAATCATGTTGCCAATTTCAGAACTGTAATTGGGGTAGGGAATCGAACGTCGTATAGAACCACTCTGCTATGCGACGACAGCATGCTACGACCTAACAGACTGACATCAGGACCCTAATCCTACGGCGCTTTCTCCGAAGACCAACATGAAAGGGGGATGTGCAGCCACTGCGACGCCGAGACGACTTCGAGCACTTGCTCAGGGCTTCCCCTCACTGTTTTGTCATTACATATCCTGCCCGAGCTGCTCTTCCACTGCTTTCGAGTCCGCATTTGCTGCAATGGATGTGAACGAGTCCTCGCATTTGGGCAAAACTTTAGTGGCGCTTTTGTAACTGGCAACTTGGACGTTTTGGGCTCGGCTTTCCGGGGATCAAGGACGGTGTCTGGCCAGTAAACAGCGAGCAAGGATCTCCCCTTATTCATTTCGTCTTTTACACAGCATCTAAAAATTAACATTTAGGTATGAGGTACAAACAATCGCCGAACTCTAACAGCGTAACAAGCAAAAGCGTATACTCTGGCATAGTTTATGCTTGTAGGGGGCAGATGTTAATGACGTTGCAATCGTTTCGCCATCACCTGCCGGAGCCACCGTCGTGTGGAGGACCGGGATGTGTGTCGTTGCAAGAAGCGACGTGCATATTAAGCTCTGCTTCACCATAAAAACGTGGCAGTTGGGGATCTCCCATCTTCACATCGAAGCACGAGAAAGCGCTGCCAACTCGGGTCAATCTGGCGAGGCACCGAATCGGTTAAACCTCGCAAAACTTCTCTGTAAGAAGAAATACAGAGACTATCCTGCGCCGTAATGTGGCGCCCGCCGCGAATAGGGCTGCGTGAACTGAAGACACGTGCCCATCGCTCTTTGGCTTTCACGAAGCCTTGTGGCCTCAAACTTCGTACCTTTGTAATTGCAGCGTATACACGTATAATGTGCTAATACACGGGCGGCCTTTTCAGTCAGCAATCTGTCTATTCACCAGAGCAGATTTCGAAGGCCTTCAAGCAGCGGCAGCGTCCACTCTAGAGTGCAAGGAACTCGCGGCAACGCACTGGGCAAATAAATCAGAACAGCGTAATTGCGGCACATTCATGCCGTTTCAGCTACAGAGGTTCTTTTGCAAGAGTAAAAGACCGGTCAGTCTTAAAAACGCTAAAGCAAGATAACTATCTCTGAAAACCAGCACCGGCTCTAAAAAAAAAAACGGATATGCTATGTACCTAATTCAAAACAGCAAAAAAAAAAAAACATTTCTAGTGTGAACAAAATTTGCGTGACCTTTATTGTAGCCTTTCCAGTAGTGATTAGTATAGTGTAACTAAGATAAACCTCTCATGCATACGGGCCTTATATGAGGACAGATATTTATTCTGCTATAAAAATTTCTCACTTGCTGGGAGCGTATCGCTAGCCGCACGTAGACATGTTAAGGTGCCTAACATGTTTCAGAGATGACAACAGCCTTCGATGTTTCTTGAAATGCCCAGTTCTAGGGGGCATTGATCGAAAGGCAGGGGCTCTGCCCGAGTACAAAAATTATATGCTCAAAGTACAACTCTTGTTTAATGTCAGCCAGTTTTGTCGTCATTTTTTCCTTGGCTGTGGCCTGTATACATGGAAGCAAGCATGTGTCCTCAAATGGGTCCATTACATGAAAAGTGAAGCCTCACTTATAGCCCCATTCAATAAAAAACTCACTCGCGGAATTCCAGGTCTGGGCTCAAAGTGCCTGGGTTTCTCCATGCTTCCAATGCGTGGTGTAGGATGTCGTGGCGGGATTTTGGTTGCGTGTAAGTCTCGCACTTTCGTAGACAGTGGAAAAAACGGTAGTTTTCTAATGCGTCTTCAAAGCGAGGAATGTCCAGGGATGAAATCTATGCGGTTCTGGACCTCTAATCTGACTACGATGACGATTCTAGAGATCGTAGATAGAGATCGTAGCTGTTCGAGCAGATCAGAAGATGTGAGTGATGACAGCGAGCCTGGACATGCTAACGGCGCTTCAGTAAATTCTGGCCCAACGACTGCCTTGAGGGCTCCTATTACGAGAAAGGACAGCACATTTTGGATCGCTAATAAAGACGACTATACAGAAAAGTCTGCTGGGTTTCTTTGTGAGCACAGGGTCAACATGCACCTCACACACATATCGAATGACTACTTTCTTGCCGTAATTCATGAGTCTTTACTTTAGAGTATTGTTTTCCAAACAAGTGTGTGTGCAGTTCAAAACGACATTAGGAAAAAGAGCAATGTAATCAATGCCACCAGGCTGCACTCCATGGAAACCTACAACAAATGCATGGGAGGTGTCGACATCATGTATTCTTTGATTACAACATGCAGAAATACCGTCCGGTACAAGAGGGGTTACGTGAGAATGCTCTTTTACCTAATAAATGCGGAAGTTACGATCGCCTCGACAATATTTAGATCACCAAAGGCAAGGAACACTTTAGGAACCGACTTGTGTTCCGAATTCACGTTGCCAAGGTGCTAATAAGCCTCGTTGAACTAGCATAGAGCTCAATGCGAGGAGGCTGGTCATCCAATGATCCCGCGCCAGCTTGTATATAAAAAAAAGTATAGAAAAACATATGCAACGTCGGGCCTAAACAAGGGTAACGAGAAATAAGCCAGCTGCTGCGGATGCTCTGCCTGCCGTAGCAAGACAAGATACCTTTGCAGTCGCTGTAACGTCTCTCTCTGTACAAAGCATTCCAAGTCCTTCCACAGAACTAAGCGGAGTGTGCAGGACCCATCATCAAACTTTCGATGAAAATTGTTTTTTTACGTTGTTCTAGCATGAGTGTCTGTTGTGTTCCAAGTGCTGTGCTCGTCCGTTCTGTTGTGACTGGAGCAGTGCGCGCTAATGAACAGGCCCGCACCCCTCTTCGTGCTTCGCCGGGAGGAATCGCCGCCTGCCTGCGCTCAGCGGGACGCCCCCCACGGCGGGCTCCCTCACTCTCCTCTAGTTCTGGGAAACAAGCCCCATCCCCATCTCCGGGCTCCGTTCCCTCCGTTCTTCGCCCGGCAGTTCGGGTTTACGCCTTGGCCGACGCTGGTCGCACCCTCTTATCTGGTGAATAAACCAAGTTAACAGTTTAACAGTAGCGCGTACGTCTTTTCTACATCGACGACGCGCAAACACGACAGTGTTTAGAGTTGCTATTTTGTTCTGCACTTAATCCAATCACCTCGACCACCTTATGGTGTGTCGACCTCATATGACGACACACTGAAAATATAAAAGGAGGTTGTTGATTTTATGAAATGAATTTTTGAGTTCTTTGGCACCTATAGCAATATCTTCGAGCAAGAAAAAATGCTCATCCACTAGCTGTGTTTAATTCATGCCTAGAGGGTTCTACCTTTCCCATGTTATGCTTGTAGGCTGGTTCTATGATGGCTGTAAAATTGTAACTGGCGATCATGACACCGCTACAGGTCGGGTACGACACGACCAAGACTATCGACAGCGGTTGAGTACGCCGAATAACAGGGACATAATTTCATCGAGGTCGATACCGTTTGAAAGTTTCGAAGGCTTTTTATTGAATAGCCTTGTAAAGCTTTGGATTGTGGGGTTTAACGTCCCAAAACGACTCAAGCTGAGTGACGCCGTAGTGGAGGACTCCGGAAAATACGACCACCTGGGGTTCTTTAATGTGCACTGCCATCGCACAGCACACGGGCGCCTTACGTTTCGCCACCATCGAAAAGCGGCCGCCGAGACCGGGATTCGATCCCGCGTCCTTGGAGGCAGTAGCACAGCGCAGTAATCACTGCGCCACCCCTGTGGGGTCCTTGTAAAGCGCCCGTGTGACAAAATCAATAAAGCTGCAGTGAGTGACTGAGTGAGAAGACTATTTACACCGACATGGACTTCGGGGTAGGGGCCCAGCCAGGGGAAGGATCTCTTTGCTAGCTCGCCTGCGCCGTGGCCGCATAGAAGGTCTTGGAGTAAGCCTCCTCCGCCAGACATAGGACGATCTTTTGTTCATCCACATTTGGGCTGCGGATGTAGGACTCCCAGGTAATTTGGTCAAGGGGATCAGTTTCTTTAGCTCCCGGAGAATAGGGGCATTGCCAGATTAGGTGATTTTGACTCAGGGGTACATTTGCAGAGATTGCAAGCCTATGAGCCCCGCCGGGGTGGCGCAGTGGTTACGGCGCTCGACTACTGTTCCCGAGGACGCGGGATCGAATCCCGGTCTCGGCGGCAGCTTTTCGATGGAGGCGAAAAGCAAGGCGCCCGTGTGCTGTGCGATGTCAGTGCACGTTAAAGAACCCCAGGTGGTCGAAATTTCCGGAGTCCTCCACTACGGCGTCTCTCATAGCCTGAGTTGCCTTGGGACGTTAAACCCCACAAACCAAACCAAACCTATGGGTCCCCTGTCAACTCATTATATAGAGTAACATGAGGAAAGAAGCGATTGGCCTGAAGGTTTCTCCAGGCCCTGCATTCGGAGGGTATTAGGGGCCTATCTTATGGTGGATAGATCCTTTTGTTTAGTCTGGGAGTCTCAGAGAGCTCCTTGTAGGTGATGAGGGGGTCTGTCTCCGGGTAGCGGGGTCTCTATAGCTGCTCAGGTGTATACATCTCGAGCGAGGCGATGGGCAGCCTCATGCCTGGTAGACCCTCGTAAGCTGGAACCCAGATGACTGAAACCTACCAGTTTAGCGGATGCTTTCTCAGTAGACTGGCCGCCTACTTGGAAACTAAGCCTTTGCCGAAGTTCCTAACAACGCTGCAGTATTATACACACATCGGCTTGGTTTGATTTATGGAGTTTAACGTCCCAAAGCGACTCAGGCTTTGAGAGACGCGGTAGTGTAGGGCTCTTGAAATTTAGTCCACCTGGGTGTCTTCAAGGGGCACTGATATTGCATAGCATACCGGAAACGTGCTTTTGCCTCCATCGAAAAGCGGCCGGGATTCGATCCCGCATCCTTGAGCGCAGCAGTCAAGTGCCTTAATGACTGACCCAGCGCAGCCGGGGATACACTTACTGGCGGTCGGAACATCTGCATCATGTGAACCAGGAAGGTGGCGCCGAGCCCTCCAAGATTGGCCTGGAGCAACTCTGGGCTTTCCGGGTGGTAAAGTGGGCTCCGCAGAGCAGAGTGCGACACACGCAGCCGGTTGCTCCAAGGATCGTAGCGGACAACCTCGAGCGCGTCGCTCTGCCACAGCAGTTGCATGCGCTCAAACTTCTCGGTAGAGAGGGGCCAGGACTTGATGTTAGCCATCCACCAGTAGTCCATGAGCTCTGGACGCCGAGAGGTGGTCGTAGACAGCGATGCTGCGGCGCTCTGGACATCGGCTTTGCGCTGACAGGACACGCAGAATTCGGCGTACTCATCCCAAAGCGTCTCGTTGGAGTCCTCCACCTTGGGCGGCCACACGACAACCTTAGATGAGAAAGGTTATGTATTAGTATCAAAAATTCGTTTCCTGTACTTCGGCGTTTTACAGGTAAACGAGTAAGAAGTATCGTGATTTTACCTTTATCTGAACACTCATTCCGCTTGCTACCAGTTATCGCATGTCCCGTATGGAGTGGTTCGCGGACTGCCGCCATCGAACTTATCACGAAAGCCGTATGACTCCATCTGTCTTCAGGTCAAAAGCAATAATTGCTGTCGTATTGGTGTCGCCAGCATCCTCTCATATAAATATGAATAATGTTTATTCTAAAATCAAAGCATATTAAGAGGAGGTCACAGACTAAAAGCTAAGAAAGAAGTTTGGAAATGCATGTGGTCTTTACAAAAAAATATTGCGTTCTGAATGTGTCGATGGTGTAGAAAGACAACCGATAGACTATCGGTACTGCCGATGGAATATTGATAGTGCAGTAACACTACCAATAGTGAAATTGATCTCACTGAAAACGCACTTGGCAGTATTATACTTGGTGCCATTTATATTGTTAATGTAGATATTACTATCGACAGTGCTGTGGATAATAATGCAGTTATTGGCCCGCGATATTGCCAAAGCTTTTGTGATAACTGACAACCAATAAAGTAACGTAGGTAACGAAACATATTTTGATAAATTCAATTATTTTATTCCTAACAAACTCCTGGATCATGTCTATCAATGCATTCATATGCAGTCCGTAGAAAGGAATACCCCGACATTTAACGCTGGTTAGTCTCAGGCTATCTGTCCTTCGTGTGCTCGTACAGTTCGCTGCTGTAGTTCTCTGCATGCCCCTCTATAACACCTGCCACTCATCTTGTAGATGTGCCAGGTATTTACGTCCTGCGTGCCGGGGCGGCATAATTTCAGGGGCATTTCACTGCTGGGCGGTCACCGTATACTCATGATATGGTTGCAGAGTTCTGCAACCATGCAAGAGTGGCCAAAGTAACACTAATGTTTTGCTTGACTACTTTTTGCAACAACGAAGGGGAACGGCGACTTTAAAAAGATGTATTTGCTTGTTCTTCGCTGTGAAGTTACTCCGTCCCATATTTTGGATCAATACAGACATGTCTTATTAGGTGGCCTTCTAGTCCCTTGATTCTCTGCGCTCGTAGCCTTCTCTTCAGTTCTCTTTTGTTTCGGTGCCGCCTCTACACGGAGATGTGCTCGATGCCACGCAGATGACGACGCCATTCCCCGCGGCTTTGCCGGCTAGTCTGCTACTCGTTCAGTGGCGCTGGCGGCAATTTTTGGACGTCATCTGTCCGTCGAGCGGAGTTGCGGCAGCCTGGCGGTGGTGGAGTTTGATTCTTAGCCACGTGGAGTGACACTTGCGCTAGCCGCTGACGGTATTGTGAATGCAGCAGTCGGAGACCGAACACCTCTGCGAGGCGTTCAAGCACAGGTTCATGGAGTCCGAAGACCGGCACCATTCGTTAAGCGCTCGCGCTCCATCTGCGGCTGCGAGGTCAGTGGCGAGGCGAGCCTCCTGATATGGTGAAAGGCGGCCTGTAAGTTCTGGAACGTCAACTTGAAGGCCAGGTGGTGCTCATGTCGCTTTTCCATGTCGGCCAGCCTGGCGACCACTTCATTGTGCTCTTTCTGCAGTACGACGAAATCATCCGGGACGCCGCCAAATGTACCGCCACCATACTTCGGAGTATCCAAATCGCCCTCACCCCCACCGCCGACAGTGTCGTCATCATAAGCCTTGCGCCCATTCATGCTCCTGCTGTTGCTGCTGCAGCGGGCGCTCCTGGTTCTGAAACGGGTGAAGGCAATGTGGTCATTCCAGAGTCACACAGCCAGGATTGGTGCAGGCTGCGTAGAAGCCATACCCGTGGGAACACCTGAGTTGCCGCAGCGCGAAGCAGCTATTGCTGGTTGTCACGTCCCTCTAGCGCACGAACGAACTCATTTGCTGCTGAAAACCGAACGCATCAGCAAATGTGTCGCAGCATGGGTTGTAAGCGTCATCGTGCTGCTGCTGCCGCTGCCGGCGCCGCTGCTGCTGCTGCTGCTGCCGCTGCCGCTGCCGCTGCTGCTGCTGCTGCTGCTGCTGCCGCCGCCGCCGCCGCCGCCGCCGCCGCCAAGATGCCACCATCGCCGCAGTCGCTGCCTGGTGCCGCAGAGACTGCAAAGTAATTGCCCGGGGTGACCACAATCGTGAGGGCGGCGGCATTTGGAGAGTTTGTGAGCGGTGACATGCGCTGGTTGCGGCGATGCTGCTGCTGCTGCGACTTCTGCACCTTTTGCGCTTGTATCGGCACATCAGCTATGCGAAGCTGTGCAGTGCCGTCAACGGATGCAGCCCGTCATCGCTTCCCTCCGGCGGCAATCGGCAGCTCGTATTTGGGTGAAGGCAGCTTGATGGGCCATTGTCTGGAGGCTGCTGCTACTGTGGTCGCTGAGTTCGCTGCCGCCGTCGAGATGCACTAGCAGGACAGCTCCGATAGCCGCACTGTCACCCGCCCGCACCTGCCGCGCGCCAACACTCCGATGCCCGTTAATCACGAGCGAACGCGCTCTTCTTCATTAGTGAATAGCAGATACTCACGAGGGGGAATCGGCCAGGGTTCAGTGTGGACAGCCACGCTTATCACAGTGCGCGAGGTTTTAAATGCGTAAGCTCTTTTTACGTTTAGCGATTACTGCCGGTCTGTGGTGGTGCTGGTTTAAACATTTATTAACCATTAAATGGATAGAGAGATGTTTAGGTTAGAGACTTGTTGGCCTCCTCCCCTCACAATACTAGGTGGAGCCCCCTATTCCGGGGCCCCGTTGGCAAGCAATGCCACCCGCGTCCGTTGAACCAGGGCCTTTTGAGCCTTGAAGTCTTGATAGCCGAGCAGGGCCGCCTCCCAGTCCTCTCTGGTTGGACTGGGGTTGAGAGAAATAGATGGGTTTGATTAGCACGCCCAGACCATGTGGGAGGTGTCAGCCACATCCCCACAGTACTGGCAAGCACCATCAAAGGATGTGTTGAAATGTTTAAGGACCGCCGGACACAGTACAGTATTTGTGAAAATTTTGATGAAGAGGCGCTCGTCAGCGCGAACTAGTCCCTTACAAGGGGCCAGGTAGCGCCTGTGCTCCTCCTTGCAGTAACTGGTGACGTCTTTGAATGTAAGTAAGCTTCCAAAGACAGGGAGATAGCCCGGGGAAAGAGCGCGCAGGCGGCCTGATAGGTCTGTTCGCTCTTCTTGAGACCCAGGTGACCGGATGCCCAAATTAGGTTATGCAGAGTTGGGTCTTTCTGTCGGCAGCTAGATTGCAGTATACACCGGGAAAGGGGGGAGCCCACCCAAAGCTATAGTTCCGACAGGCCCCTTGCGAGTCGGTGATGATGTGCTTCGACATGGGAATACTGACAGCCAGAGCGATGGCAACGTGTGTTTTGTGGCGGTCTGTCGGCGGCTCCGAATTCAAGGTGTTGAGCCATGGGGCGAGGACCACTTGGCTCAAAACTGTGGTCTAATCGTCGGTCACTCGAGGTTTGGAGCGGTGTTAAACGGTTGGTTGGGTTAATGAACACAAAACTCCTAGTCGAGTCGATCTTTGTGTGAAGGAGTTGTACCAGGGACCTTTGGCCATTGAAACCGTAGCGAGGGTGTAGCTTCCGGTGGTCGTGCCGATAAATCGCTTTGTGGGGTTCAATATCCCAAGGCGACTCAGGCTGTGAGAGACGCCGTAGTGGAAGACTCTGGCAATTTCGACCACCTGAGGTTCTTTAACGTGCATTGACATCGCACAGCACACGGACGCCTTGCTTTTCTCCTCCATCAAAAAGCGGCCGCCGAAGCCGGTGGTTGTGGTGACATTTATTTATTCCCTTGTACAATGAGGTGCTTGGACTTTAGCCCTATTGGTCCAGGCCCTCACAAATCTAGGTGAGTTCCTATTACGGAGCCCCAATGGCGACAAACGCCGCTCGCGCCCTGACGACCAAGATCCGCTGGGACTGTAGGTCATTGCAGCCTAGCAGCACCGCCTCCCAAGCCTCCCTAAAAGAGTGGGGATTGGATGGACAGGTCCAGACCGTGTGGAAAACGTACGAGAAGGTCGCTCCACACAGGCTGCGGCACCGCCTTTCGTCTGCTCTTGAGAGACCATTACAGGGTTCCGGAAAGCGTCGGTGGCGGTCTTTATAGTATCTAATAATATCTTTGAATGCGATAAGAAATTGGGTGGGCTCAGAGTAGACTTCCCGAGCAAGTTCAAGTGCTCGGGGAGAGAGCGCGTGGGCCGCCTGATCGACTAACTAATTGCCCAGGAATCCCTGATGGCCGGGAGCCCAGATGAGATTACAATTTGTTGTGGCTGTAGGAAGAAGGAAAAATGCACGGGCCTGCCACTGGCTCTGAAGCTGAGCCACCTCCGCTGCCTCGTGCGGACAGAAGAAAAAACAGAAAAGAAAGAAAATGAAGAGGGAGAGAAACACGTGCACCGCAACAGCCGTCGTACATCACCTAAGTTATAGTGCTAGCGGGAAGTCGGGGGCGGCGGTGGCTGTGGTCGTCAACGGCCGCGGCGTGCCCGCCGCCGCCGCGTCCGTTAGAAGCCGAAATGTAGACACGGCTGAAGAAGTTGCAATAGCGCTCGCTTGCGTTGGAACGGAAGCCAGCATAGTTATTAGTGACAGCAAAACAGCTGTCTGGAACTTTGGAAAAGGGAGGGTCTCGACGGAGGCAGCCAAAATTTTAGAGAAAAGAAAACTTGAAAGAAAGATTCGAATTATTTGGACCCCCGCGCACGAGTCCGTCCCCGGCAACGAGGCGGCGCACGAGCTAGCCCGAGCTCTCTACTTCCGGGCAGCCGTAGAGCCGCCTGATTGCGATGGGATGGACGAGAGGCTGCAAACTTATAAGGAAATTTTAGAACACTACAGACTTAGCAGAAGGTCCCTGCCACCACCGGACCGAACGCTAACTAACAAGGAGGCCGTCGCTTGGCGGCGCCTGCAAGCTGGGAATTTCCCAAGTCCCGTCTGGCTTTTCCACACGCAAGTGGAGGAAAAGGCGGACGATAGATGCGAAACCTGCGGAGAAAGGGGTACTCTTGATCACATAATCTGGCAATGCCTTGATTCCCCTGGCGCCAAGGAAAACATAAACAGTAGAGAAGCCTGGGAACTGCTACTGCGGAGCGAGTCCCCCGCCAACCAGCAGCAAGCTGTCCGCCTGGCGGCTGAAGCCGCGAAGAAAAACTGTCACTTCGCCTGTCTTTAGTCGCGGAGGCCCCGGCCTCCGTCCCATAGGCCTGCGTGCCGGGGGCGGGGAGTAGGGGGCCTCCTACATCGGTGGAAAAATAAAGTTCGTAACAACAACAACAACAGTGCTCAACGATGGCGGGTGCAATGACGGCCTACAACAGATAAAAATCTGGTGGCAGGCTAGTCCCCGCCGCAAACGGCGTTGACCTACCAGTCCCGGCACCGTAGGGCCAGGAACAGCCACTCTTCACCACCTCCCCACCGAGATTACAATTTGGAGGGTCGCAGGATCGACAGCAATTTTGAAGGATGCGCTTGGGAAGAGGAGGTATCGAAACCAGATCACATTTCGGACTACCCCCTTGAGTCAGTAATAATGTGTTTCGCTTGGGGGAGGGAGAGAGCAAGCGCAATTGCTATTTTCTCCACGTATATTGTGTTGTGAGCATGGAACATAAGTCCTCCCATTGTGTTGGTGTGTTGTGTTCCACTGCCGCGGTGAACCACCTCCCACGGTAGGGACGGGCAATGTTCACGTAGTATACATGTTGTAGTCGACCATAATGCCGCTCCAGTTCTTTTGCATGCGCCTGGCGACGGCCATTATGGTCAGTGTGACATGCTGCGGGAAACGGATCTGACCCTGAGAGCGCGCCTCCAGGAGGAGGAAAAAAACATTTATTCTATACTTCCTTATTTTCCCGAGTGGAGCCCTCAGTCCAGGGCTTCATGTGCCGCTACAATCCTGCAGGCCCGTCAGAACAGCTTTCGCTGGTCTTGCTGGTTGTTGTGAATGAAACGGTCTCAGAAAGAAATAAATACACGTCAGTCCATAAGTCCATGGGCCACTGCAATCCTCTCAGCCCGCTCGATTAGCCGGCGTTGTTCAGTCAGCTCCGTGCGGGACAAGCCTTCTTCCCAAGATGAAAGGGTAGGGCGAGTTATAGGTGGAATGCCGCCGGGTGGCTTCGGGCAGGCCCAAACAGAATAATATAGTGTAGATCAGTGTTGTTGGCAGGTGGGGCATTTTTCTGGGTAGCGGGTGGGGAAGAACAAATGTTTGTGGTACAGATGTATATACATGTGAGTCCGCAGTTGTCGCCATGCCACAGCTTCGGCCTTGGTGAGCGTTTTGTGCGGCGGTGGCAGTGTTCTTTTTTGTGTACGGTAATGTAATGTAATATGGGTGTAAGACTGTAGAACTGTGCTGGCGTCCTCTGTGTCTACTTCCCCCTCCGCTTCCGTCGACAGCGCCCGGAAGGTTGCTGCCCGGGCGAGCGCTTGCGCACTCTCATTGCCAGGAAGGAAGGAGTGGCCAAGCCTCGTAACAGTTTTAAGAATAGGAAAGGTATCATAGTTCCTCAAAGGTTGTGGTGCATTGGATGTGTAGTCGATCAAGAATGCGGCAACCGGATGTTGTTGTTTTGGTGTAGGAAGAAAAAGCAAATGCATGGGCCTGCTACTGGCTCTGTAGCTGTTGTTGTGGCTGTAGGAAGAAGGAAAAGAAAATGCACGGGGCTGCTACGGGCTCTGTAGCCGAGCCACCTCCGCTGCCTGATTGATTGATTGATTTATAGGAAGGGAAAGGCACGGTAACAGTTCTATGTGAGCCTCTGTACAACACACACCACACCATTTATAACAAAATGACAGCTTGAGGGGCAAGTTAATGCTGCATAGTGTTGTGTTTCTTCGCCTGTGATTGTGTTTCTTGCTCCATGTATAACACAGATGTGCCAAATATTTAAGTCCCGCGTGCGCTCCCCGCATGACGCCGCCGGCCTTTCGCTGCTCGGGGCGCTGCTAATGTTATGGTGGAAGGCGGCCTCTCCTTGTTGAAGTGCCCACTCGAAAGCCAGATGCTGCTCATGTCGCTTGTCCATCTCGGCCAGCATGGCGACCACTTCGTTCTGCTCCTCCTGTAGTACACGGTCATCCGGGACGCCGCCAACTGCACCACCGCCGTACTCCGGAGCGTCCAAATCGCCCTCATCATCCTCGCCGACAGCGTCGTCATCGTAAGGCCGGTATTTAGCGCCCATTTGAGCTCCCGCTGCTCCTGTGGGTGCTCCTGGGTCTGGAACGGGTCACAGGAACGCCAGCCTTGGTGCGTAACAGAGCAGGAGTCGGCGCAGGCTGCGTAGAAGCCATACTCGTCGCGGGACCTGAATTGCCACAGTGCGAAGCAGCCATTCTTTTTTCGTGCGGACAGAAGAGAAAATGGAGAAGAAAGAAAAATAAGAGGGAGAGAAATACGTGCGCCGCAACAACAGCCGTCGTCCACCACCTAAGCGGTGGCGGGTGCAATGACGGCCTGCAACAGCAAAAGTTTGGTGGCTGGCTAGCCCCCGCTACAGGCGGCGTTCACCTACCGTCTCAGCCCCGTAGGGCTAGGAACAGCCACGAAATCGTTTCCTGCTCTGTAGCTGAGCCACTTCCGCTGCCTCATATGGACAGAAGAAACTAGAGAAGAAAGGTTTGTTTGTTTGTGGGGTTTAACGTCCCAAAGCGACTAAGGCTATGAGAGACGTCGTAGTGGAGGACTCCGGAAATTTCGACTACATGGGGTTCTTTAACGTGTACTGACATGGCACAGCACACGGACGACACTCCATTTCGCCTCCATCGAAACGCAGCCGCCGAGGCCGGGATTCGATCCCGCGTCCTTGGGCACAGTAGTAGAGCGCCTTAACCGTTGCTCCATCCCAGCGGTGCAATAAGAAAGAAAAAGAAGAGGGAGAGAAAGACGCGAGCCGCAGCAACAGCCGTCGTCCACCACTGAAGCATTGGCGGGGGCAGTGACTGCCTACAGCAGATAAGCGTTTGTGATAGGCGTGTGTATTGGCTGAAAAGATGGGCCTCTCGGAGTTCCCGATAGTTGTTGACCATACCAAGGTCCAACAGATGCTGGTTGGATATGGCAATGGGGAGGTCAAGGGCCCGTTTTACAACTTTGCGATTATGACCTCCAGTTGGTCCTCGTCATGTTTGCACATGTGAAGGTTGGGGGATGAGAATTCTACTCGTAACGAAGGCATGGGTCAGCCGCAAGGCATCCTTACTTCGTAACCCCCCACGCTTATCGGAGACCCAGCGGACCACACGGCCCACCTGGTCGCCATACATGCGAAGTGCGGATCTCTTTAGCCTTTCTAATCTGACCCGAAGGGAGTTGAAGGCTAATTGAAGTGTCGTCCCTAGGGGAGGGATGGATGAGACAAATTTTGGTTTGATGGGGGCAATTTGTAGACCAGCACAGTAGTCGAGTGCCGTAGCCTCTGCACCACCCCGACGGGTGTGCCGATAAATTGTTAAATAGGTTTGGAGGAACCGAAAGGCGCATATTTCTGTCACAGTTCTCGTTGGATACCTGAACCAATCCGTAAGAGAAGGGAGGGAGGTGGGAGTCAAAGAAAGAAAGATTCAAAAGTGGAGGACTCCGAATATCTTTACCCTGCCCTGACATTGCAGAGCATACGGACTCATTTTCGTTTCTCCTCGATCGAAACGCGGCCTCAGTGCTCGGGATACTCCGATTCAGTATTCGAGCGTCTTCCCCACTAAATAAGTTACGCTCTTCAATATTAACACCTATTGGCTGATGCCAAACATCGACGGACATAAAGATTGAGGTGGCAGCTAGATCAAGAAGTACCGAAGGTGGAACAGATTAGAATATTAGGATCGATCCTCCAGGCCAATGGTTACAATGGAGAGGTCATAAAGAAGCTAGAGCATCAGGCCACACAGATTCTGGGTCTTATTAGACGCATATCAGTCAAGGGCAGAGGACGTAAAGAGAGAAACCTCATGAAACTAGTACAAGCGTAAGTGATTACCAGAATCAGCTACGTGACGCCGTATTTGGATATCAAGGCGACGGAGAGAAACAGGATAGACGCCCTCATACGCAAATGCATAAAGACTGCACTTGGTCTACATATGTGTACCAGTGACTGCTCGCTTTGGAAGTACGTGGACGGAGTTAGCAGAAGAGGTTAAAGTATCTCAGATAGAAAGACAGCGCGACGAATACGGGTAAATCTTGCAAAAGTAGAAATAAACCCGGATTGAGAGGACATACAGAGCGAGATAAGGAACGCCTCGGTAGTCCCCCCACTTCCTGAAAATATGCATCCGGAATTTAATAAAGAACCTAGGGAGAAGTGAGCTGATGCCTTAAAGATAAGGCTCGGAAATATGGGTGAGAGTTAGGTAGCCTGCGTTGATGCGGCTGGAGGCCAAATCTAGGCAGCTTCGGTCGTAAACGGCCGAGAAGTGCCAGTTTTCGCTGCGTCTATACGGGGACGCAATATAGAGGCTGCGGAGGAAGTGGCGATCGCTTTAGATTGCGCAGGAACAAAAGTAAAATTTATGATAAGCGACAGTAAAACTGCCATTCGAGGACTGCCATTCAAAATTTTGGAAAAGGCAGGATCTCGCAGCCCCTCCGGGGTGGTGCAGTGGTAAGGCGCCCGACTACTGTGCCGGAGTACCCGGGTTCGAACCCGACCTCGGCGGCTGCATTTCGATAGAGGCGGAACGAAGAGGCGACCGTGAGCTGTGCGATGTCAGCGCACGTTAAAGATCCCCAGGTGGTCGAAGTTACTCTGTAGCCTCCTCTTTTTATCAACTTTCACTCCCACCTTCCTCCCTTCTCGTACGGTGCGGTTAAGGTGTCCACAGTAACAAGCGTTACATGTACTGTAACTTTCCCTTCCTGTGGACCAATTATTATTATTAGCATCTCGCCAGAGGCAGCAAAGATCCTTAGCCAACAACCACTGAAAAGGAAAATTCAGATAATCTGGATACCTGCGCACGCTGCTGTCCTGGCAACGAGGCGGCCCATGAGCTATCTCGAGCACTCTACTCCAGGGCAGCCATGGGACCCCCCCCCCCCACCCCCTCCCGGTGAATGGTAATGAGGAGCGGTTGCTGAATTATGGGGAAATAATCAACCGTTATCGATTGGCACGTAGGCTGGTATTCCCACCAGACCCAAAGTTTGAATAACAAAGAATCTGCTGCATGGAGGCGCTTTCCATCTAAAAAACTAAAGCGCACTGCAGAATCTGCATTAGAGTAATGCGAAAGCACGGATGCTGCTTTTGGTTGCTTCTGGTTGCTTCTAGTAGCTTAATTCACCTCTTGTTTGCCCATTTTAGTTTTTAGTACTTTAAATTTGCGCGCCAATCCCTTCCTATGCCCTTTTTCGGTTCTACTTCCGGTTGCGTGACGTCACGTCCTCTACCTCACAATATTTCACTTCTTGCTTACCCCTTCTAGTCTTTGGGGCTTTCACATAGCTCACCAATCCTTTCCTATGCCCTTTTTTCGGCTCTACTTCCGGTTGCGTGACGTCACATCTTGACATTATATCCTCTATGGCACCCGTTTCTCTCTTTCCGCTTTCACTCCCACCTTCCTCCCTTCTCTTGCGGCGTGGTTCAGGTATCCACAGAACAAATGTGGCAGATACTGCGCCTTTCCTTTCCTGTGATCCAGTTATTCTAGTTAATTACCTTATTGGCCTAATTATTTTTTCTGCAGCAACATTATAACAGTTTCTATCGATTGACACCACGCATTAACCTCTACCACTTCTCAATTACCCGCAACTGCTGCGGACACGATTTTACGGACGCGGTCTGCGGACACGGTCTGCGGACACGATCTGCGGACACTATCTGCGGATAGAAATCTCTGAACATAGCGAAGTAACGATTTCGCGTTAACAAGTTCATGAATCCGGTCTTAGCGTACCATGTGTACCCTGAGACGAGAGACCATGAGGAGGAGGAAAAACTATTCTGCGAAGTATTTGAGGCACGCAGGCCTCCTGGGCCTCCGCACGACCCCACTCATGATCTAAACGTTCATGTGATGTTGATACATGACGTAGGCGACCCGGCTGACGACGATATTCTGCCTGGCCGGGTCCGCTGACCCCAGTGAGGTCTCCCAGTCCTCCCAGGTTCGGAAAGGCACCGGCCCGGCGGGGGAGTAGACGCCGGGCAGGATAAAAGAATGTGAGTAAGGGTGGCCTTGGAGTGGGAACACAAAGTGCATATGGGGGATACCGGCTTAAATTTGGAGTGACAGATGTAGTGATTGTGGGGCGAGATGGAGCCTCGACCATATAATATGGGAATGCCCGCACTCTCCCGGGGTGGGAAAAAAATTAGTGTCTCTTAGATCTCTCTTAGGTTGATTGATTGAATGTCCTTTATTGAATGAGAAGGCTCATGGCCATGGATGGGGATAAAGGGGAGTAGACAGTATCTTCATTGTTTAGGTCGTCACTCGAATCACATTGCTCTAACCAGGCCACTAAGCGAGCCATACTTGGCAAATATCATCTGTGTGTTAGCATCAGTTTCTAGAAGGGAACGGCAGTTCAGGCGCTAGGGTTCAATCTCGGGGCGTCCAGTAGAAAAAGCAGGGCAATCCCAAAGTAAATGAGATATGCAGCCGCGGGTTAGAGTCGTACAGTAGGGGTACGTAATCATTTTCTCCGTATACTGACGCCAGCGGGCCATAATATGTGGCGTGTAAGCCGCATGGGCGATGAGCTTATTCACAGACTTCTTGACTTCGCGTGAGGTGGGTTTTTATCGTAAAAGGTGGGTCTGGTGTGGCCGCCTGCATGCGATGCTGACTGAGGCTACGAAGACTGGTCCGAGTATAGTGTATAAGAAGAGGAGAATGGCGGAAGCCTACCTTTCCTCTCCTATAATTTGCCTCCCATAGTTAGCCTATTGGCATTAGCTACAGTGCTACATATAATTATAATTGGTCTACAGGAAAGGAAAGGCGCAGAATCTGTCACACTTTGAACCCCGTGAACCCCGTGAAACATATCACACTTTCTTGGTAAAGATTCGTCGAGAGCTTCTAAACCAAAACAATATTGCCGCTCCTAAGTCCCAAAGGGGAAAACGAAAAATATAGTCTGGAAATGCACGGTTATAACAAAATACCCACTCGAGAGACCTGTCGGCCATCCTTTTTCACCTCTGAGAGGCCCGGAACAGCTTTCTTCGCCGATGGCGCCGGCAAAATCACACTCAGAAGCTCAAAATTAACATCGCTGACTTCACCAAATGAGCCGAGGAGTATGCGGCCTAACTCGCCGACTCTGCATTGATGCAACACGGCGGCACAACAGATGTCCAGCCGGAGTACGTGGCGCCTTTTCCGCGCCATTATTGACCCCACTCAAAACCGAGTAAAAGCTCAAATGGCGACACCTCAAAACTGGCATGCAAACTCCGAGATCAATATCTCTGTACACAGTAGGAAGGGTCCGCGTACTCGTATGCAGATTCTGAGCACGCGGAGCTACACCAACTTTCTCAGATACATGACCTGAAAGCGTCCCTAGCAAAAATGAAGCGAGAAATGGTACGGGGACCAGATCAAATTACAAAGTACTTGCTAATCTACCCGATTCAGCATACTCCATACTTCTCGCTTATATCAACTACATTTGCCTCCGGGAAACACCACTCCCGATTGACTGGAAGACGGCGCTGGTCACCGTCATTCCCAACGTTGGTAAAGCCATTAACACAGAAAACCTCCCCCCCCCCCCCCCCCCCAACTCCTTTCTTGTGTGGAAAAATTATGGAGACGACGGTGCGCGACAGGCTGTCGGAGTTTCTGGAGAGCAAATGTTTTCGCAAACATTATGTTCGGGTTCCGCCCACACCGGTCGCACGGAATGTCCTGCTTCAACTAGACCGGGAAATTCACAACCCGATCGAACACTCCCCCAATGACTTAATGGTAAGGTTGTACTCACTTTGGATTTGAAGGGGGCCTTCGACAACGTCACAAATGAAATTATTCTAACACATCTTTCCGAAATAGATTGCGGCCAAAACGCCTTTACTATACATTAGGCAATTTCTCACTGACCGACAATCATATATCCTGATTCAGGACACCGAACATGGCCCATACGAACCACGCAAGCGAGGAACCCAGCAAGGAGAGGCCCTCTCTCCCCTCCTATTCAATTTAGCTATGATGAGACTTTCCCCTCAGCTGGCGAAGATGGACGCTGTACGCCGACATTACCATCTGGGCTAAACTATCTCGGTAGGAGGAATGGATGTCTACCTGTATCAGGCGGTTGACATTGTAGACAACTATGCCCGTCGTTGCGGCCTTCAGTGCTCACCGTCCAAATCGGAATTTGTGCACATACGCCCCTCATCAAAATACGCCATCAAGATCCCCTCACGCTTAACAGTAAACGCATACCTGACCATGACAAAATCCGAGTACTGGGTCTCTTTATTCACAAAACTCGGAGAGCTGACACAATACTGGCAAAATTGTGCAAGGTGGGAGACCAGGTCGACCGCGTAGTCCGCCGGGTTTCTAACAAGCGCGGTGATTATGATGCAAAGACGACTGGCGCATGCATTTGTAACCAGTCGTGTCTTATAGTAGCCTCCATACCTCCACCTGCGCAAATTAGACGAGAAAGCACTAGAAGTCATTTCCGCAAAACATACAAGCGTGCCCTCGACCTCCGGTCAACACCTCCAATAAGCGCTTACTTGTCCTGGGGATGGCGAACGCCTTTATTGAACTGCAAGATTCACCGATGATCAACACAACACTGTCTAAAAAACTGTCAGGTCGCCAGCTCCTTGCCCAATTACACATCCATCACTCAATTAATTCGGAAGAGTGCGTACATATCCCAACACATTAGAAATATGCCTTGCACGTACGCCCTCTTCCGGCTAACATGACACGAGAGGATCACAGTGGCAGACGACTCGCACGGGTGAAAGCCTTGGCTCGCCACTACGGACAAAATCCATGAGGATTGATACGCGGCGGCAGTCATCCATCAAAACACTGTAATAGACTCACTTTCCGTGCACACAACATTACACACACGGAAGAGGTTGCCATCGCACTAGCCACCCCCGATCAGGACTCACGGGTCATCATGGCCGACTCGAGGGGTGCCTGCCGCAATATCGAGCATAGGTACGTATCATACTTCGCACCATAATTTTACAAAACAGCGACTATCTCGGTGCCCCTACGCATCAAACGATTATCTGATATCCGGTTCACACGAGCCTCGAGGGAAAGGAAACGGCCGATGGCGCCGCTCGTGCGCTGACTTTCCGGACACCAACCTTGTCTCCCATCGATCCGGAGTCCGAACTCAATCCCGTCTACACTTTCAAGGAAATAACTAACTTCTATCAATCCAGGCATTCAATCTATTATAAGAACTGCAAGGGCCTCACAAAGGCGGAACAGCGCAATCGCATTCGCCTTTACACCAAAGCTTTAGTGTCCGGCAGTTTTAAATTACCTAGACCCCGCATGCACGGGGAATATGCTTGCGCTGTGAGGAAACGTCTCCGGGCATTTTCCACATGATGTGGGCGTGTAAAAAATTCCCCAGTCTAACCCCCCTTCCTGGTAGGACTGACAGGTGGCCCTGCTCTGACCCGACGGTGCAACGAGCCTTAGTCGAGCGGGCCAAATTGCTCCCGTAAGAGGGAGCCCATCTAGTAATTGTACGGGGCGGCCCCTTAAGGACCGCTGCCATACCGTCCCTGTATAATAAATAAAATAAACAAATCAATGTTTTCAATCATCATCTTCCAGGTTTTCAGGCATTTTCATCGAATAAAATTATGAACACCGCGGTCTTGGCAGGGAACACTCATGTTTTACTACTTAGCCTACAGCCTAATTAACAAACGCTGCGCCAGAGCAATTAACGCATTTCTCAATCCAGTAGTATGAGTGTGAGCCATTGCTTAACGCAGAAACAACGCATAAATACACCTTTTGCACGGCAAGGGCTTGAGTATGTAGATACGTCGCGTGGTCACCGTAAAACATAAGCCTGGTTGCTGCCAGACGAAGGTAAAAAAAAAAAATAGGTGGTTAAACTCTGCCTTAAGGCTGTGACGACACAGGGGTAATGGCTTTCTTCTGGGGATCACTATGCGAACCTCCGTTCCTTATCTAATCGCTACTATCATGCAGAGTCCGTTTGACGTTGCTACTATTTTAATTTTTGTGAGCATTGTCCCACATGTATTTAATAAGCGACCACATAATTTGAAGGACCGCACTCAGTCATGTCACGGAGTCAGTGCCCGGCCACGTCACCTGCCAGAGGCTTGCCCGTTATTCTCAGCTCAAACAACGCCGCAATGCCAACGCCGAGTGTTGTGAACAACGGGACTTCAACCCCATTGCATCAATGAATTTGCGCGGATAATTCCAGAGTGAGAAAGAAGTCAGTGCAACTAATGTTCCCCGCAATATTCTAAAAACACACACACCTTTATGCAACGCGGTCTTTGGAAGCCGATATGCGTACCTGAAGCTCGCTCAGCTTTTTTGCTATGGCAGCCTTGGCACTGTCCCTCAGCCAAGAAGTCCTGCCAATGAAGTAGCCCGTAAAGGCCACCAGGCGGCCCAAGAACACCTCCACATCACGCCGAGAGCTTCGCGTGAAGAGGTTGACAGCGCTCTCGGAGGCCAGAAGAAGACCGAACCTGGGCGCCACTATGGAGTGGCATTCAACCTTTACCTCCTTCTTGGCAGCCTGCGCGGGGTACGTGGATCTGTCAGCATTGAATGCCGTCATATCCTCAGGCCACACTGCTTTGGGTGTTTAAAATCGAAAGCATCACTCTGAAAATATTGGATCGAAATTTTTCTGTTTACCGGTATTATGGGTTCAGCGTTTACAGCAACGCTACACTACTCGCTGAGCGCGAGAACACGGAAAGTACAATAATGTCACGGCCGGTCAATAAGATTCGGGTGTCATACACGCGTTAGTGTTATGTTTTAGCCACTGTATGGGTATCTTGATATATTCGCCTATTCACATGAACTCGAGAGAATGCAGGTCGACGGTGGCACTTGTCTGTGCAGTCTAGGCCACCTATAACTGCCGCAGTAATAAAACCGCTATTAGGAACAAATCTGTAATTAAGAGATAGAAAGCGTGCAGAGTGGGCTAGAGAAACAACTCAAGTTACCGACATTCTAGTGGAAATTAAGAAGAAGAAATGGACATGGGCAGGACATGTAGTGCGAAGAGAGGATAACCGATGGTCGCTGAGGGTAACAAACTGGATTCCAAGGGAAGGAAAGCGTAGCAGGGGGCGGCAGAAAGTTAGGTGGGCGGATGAGGTTAAGAAGTTCGCAGGGGTCAAGTGGATGCAGCTAGCACAGAACCGGTTTAAGTGGAGAAATATGGGAGAGGCCTTCGCCCTGCAGTGGGTATGATCAGGCTGATGATGATGATGTAATTACCGCCAACAGATCTATTAGGGATATGCACTGTGTCCCGGACAAAAACGAACAGCCGTGGCCGCGCCACTCGGTTATAACGAACAAGGATACCCAGTAATTTCGCCCCTGAAGTAAAAGGCTTGGGCTTTCTATGTGAAAACGATGAGCGTCTCGTGATCCCCCAAAAATGTGTGAAGGCTCTCTCCGTGTAGAAAAAAAAAAGAATTGAGGGAATTTAAACCCCACTGAACAAGCTTCCACTGACAGTCGGTGAGTGTAGGCTGGAAAAACGGGTAAAGTATAACTAGAAACGTGGTAACTGCGTGACAGGGGCGACGTTTACAGTAACAGTGTTGCGCGCAGTTTATAAAATCAGCCATGATTTGAGAGAATTCAATACAAGCGTCGCCAGCCTAATCTGATCTCCGCATTCCGTGAAGCTGGAAGACAGCCCACAGATAACAGTATTCGTCACATTTAGCTGGGGTGACTGACAGTACGCGCCAATCACTCAAGGGTGAACTCAAGCAGCCACCGACGGTTTTCAGGCAAAGTGTCAGTTTTCATCTGTTTCGTAGGCATCTCTCACTTCTGGGCAAGAACGTAGTAGTTGCCGCTTTATCTGGAGCACTGCAGGAGCGCTTTGGACAAGGTTGCGCGAAGGTACGCTGCTATAGTTTCGCAGCTCCCCATTGCTACTTTATAAGCATGAATAGGTGGTCCTCAAACAAAAACCAGTTGACGTGAGCGCCTCAGTGTCTGTTTGAACAACGCGTCTCTAAAGCGCCTCGTTTATAGAAAGTGCCGAGAGCAAATCACCAAGCTGAAGAGCTTATAAAGCGGCCTGATAGGGTACGGTTTAACGTGACAGAGGGCACTTGGACATTTTCAAGAAATAATCGTCCGTTTTGTCTGGCTTAGATTTTTGCGGTAATAACACAAACTCACTTACTTCGAACTGCGGGTAAAGCGAAGGCATTGTACATGACCGTCATGTTCGCTGTAGGTGAACTCGACGCGATCGCACAGTGGGTAGGGCGCTTAACTACTGAATCTGGCTACCCCAGTTTAGTTGTGGTCGCAACGTACGCGCTTCGTTGGAGGAAGGCGCTCGTATACCGTGCTTGCAAGTGCAAGTAAGGAATCATAGGCGGCCCAATTAACGAGGGCCTTTCATTACGGTGCTTCTGATAGTCATTGTCACTTTGGCACGTTAAATGCCACAATCCTCCTCTATAAAACGAAGTGCCCTTCACCTCTTCTCTTTTCATTTTCGTCACCGCCCCTCTACACCCTGTGCGTGACGTAGCCGGAGGACCAACAGTAACGCAAGACAATGTTAGTCCAAAATGGAGCTTCTAATTCCTGCCAGCGCGCATGTCAATTCGGTCGTTCGACGGTGTCGTGACGTCACATACCCCATTGACCCATCAGCACTCTGTGATGTCACGTGACAACGTGGCATCATCACAGCAGCGGCGATGCTTCAGAAAATCAACGTTAACTTTGGACACAACGTTTGCAATCTAGGATTTCCAACACAACCAGCTCAAATGAATCCGACAGTAGAAGGCCAGACTGAGCAATAATGATAGGAGAGAAAGAAGCATATGAAAGATATATTGGACAGGCACAGTAAATAGAGACCATCAGGCCAAGCACACACATATGCAGTGCAGACCGTGAAATAAAAAAAATACAGACAGGCAGTTAGGTAGGCATGTGATATGTGGGCTCGATACGGGAGGTCGGTAGGTAGGCAGGGAAGCAGAGGAGGAAATATTTCCCTACAATGGAAGTAAAAAAGGACGGCACTAACTATTCCTTGAAATTATTCGTTTCTATATGATACCTGTATTCAAATACAGTAAATAAGGGAACCCACCTCTTGGCTACCAGCGATTATGTAGAAACTCTGCGGCTGACCGATCACCGTGAGGATTTGCACCAACCACCAGGACAGGTGCTCCATGAGTGCAGCCGCAGTGTACTTCAAGAGGAGCTGCTCCACCGCCCTCAGTATGCGCACATCGTGGATGAACACCAGCGTTCCCTCGTCCATGTTGCTGCCGCCCGCTGTCTCTTTCAAAGCGTCCACCCAATCGCTGACAGAAGTGTTGGTCATGTTAGCAGCAATTTTAGCCACGCTAGCAACCGCTGGGCGCGGGACGACTCCTGGAGACCGCGCGCCGTCAAGGGCCGAGAGAACAGCCTTCTCAGTGGCCAGCCGTCTTAAGATGCTCACGGAGTCTGGCAGAGACGCATTGTACATCTCGTGGAACTGTTGGAAATAGTACTGGCGGCGGTGGTTTCGCGTTTCTAGGTTCTCCACGAAGTCCAGCCATAACGAAGCTTGGGCGACGCCCTGGGCACAGAGAAGGCAGTCACATGCGTGATTTCTTACACTGAGAACATACCTTTTTCATTTATTTATTGTACACTTGTTTAGCTGAATAAGCTAAGTAGGTCTTGGACATCTTGGACATCTTGGTCAAGCGTTCCGTGAACACGCACATGAAGCGAAAAGGCCACGTCTGCTTCCCTACACGCATCGCGTCTTTGGGTATCGGAAGTTTCAGAGGTGAACTCCCGCCCTAGTCAGCAGCACATTAAGGCAAACGCCTTAGCTAATATTAAAAACCTCGTGCATCATTTTGTTTGTCATTTTGTGATAGCTTCAGTCGTGAGAAACGCAGCCCCAACTATAGAAACAAATGACCACTCGTATGCACATCGAGACTGGTTGCGACTCCGCCACCCTTGCTTCGCATCCTGCCCTGCCGAGACAACTGATTGTGCTCCTCCAATTTTGACAAGTCCCGTTCTTCGATCATCGCCTTACGATTAGCGACTATAACAGTAGCATAAAACATTAATTTGGGAGTATGGGCTATGGTTTACGGTTATGGTTATAGTTATGGAAGATATATATATATATATATATATATATATATATATATATATATATATATATATATATATATATATATATATATATATATATATATATATATATATATAGAGGGTGCACAGCAACCATAGTTCTGCATAAAGAAAGTAAAACACTTTCTATAAAGAAAGGTGTTAGGCAAGGAGACACGATCTCCCCAGTACTATTCACAGCTTGCTTAGAAGTATTGAGAGACTTGGAATGGGAGCAGTTAGGGATAAGTGTAGATGGAGAATACCTCAGTAATGTGCAATTTGCTGATGACATTGCTTTGCTAAGTAACTCAGGGGATGAAAAGAATGATTAATAACCTGGACAGGAAAAGTAGAAAGGTAAGCTTGAAAATTAATATCCAGAAGACTAACGTAATGTTCAATAGCCTAGGGAAGGAACAGCAGTTTACGTTAGATAGCGAAGCACTGAAAATAGTAGTCGAATACTTGGACAGGTAGTAATCGCAGATCCGGACCATGAAAGGGAAATAACAAGGAGAATAAGACTGGGATGGAGCGCATTTAGCAAGCACTCGCAGATTATGACTAGCAGCTTACAGGCGTCGCTCAAGAGGAAAGTAAACAGTTGCATCTTATCTGTACTCACCTATGGGGCTGAAACGTGGAGGCTAACCAAGAGAGTTCTACTTAAATTAAGGACAACACAGAGGACTGTGGAAAGAAAAATGGTAGGGATAACGTTAAGGGATAGCAAACGTGCAGAGTGGGTCAGAGAAATAACTCAAGTCACTGACATTCTAGTGGAAATTAAGAAGAAGAAATGGGCATGGACAGGACATGCAGTGCGAAGAGAGGATAACCGATGGTCGCTCAGGGCAACAAACTGGATTCCAAGGGAAGGAAAGCGTAGCAGGGGGCGGCAGAACGTTAGGTGGGCAAATGAGGTTAAGAAGTTCCCAAGGGTCCTGTGGATGCAGCTAGCACAGGACCGGGTTAATTTTAGGAATATGAGAGAGGCTTTTGCCCTGCATTGGGTATAGTCAGGCTGAGGATGATGATGGGCTATGGTTTAAAGCCGGGGTTGGTCGGGTTCTCAGACAGGAACTTCATTGCCTAAAGCCGCTGACCGAGCTCTCGCAACCAGACTTCTACTGCAGCGTTTATACAGACATAAAATCCAACATACGCTGCAAACTTCGAAATACAGATATGGACTATCATAATTTCCAGTGAATACACTTCTTAAGGTGCCGAAAACGTTGAACTGCAGTGTCTGCAAGCCCTTACTTCGCACAAAAAACCTCTTGCACCGACTGCTCAAGCTGCTCACGAGTTTCTATTTCAGGCGATAGAGTGTTGCATCATCGACGCTCTGTCATCGATACCGTGTTATCCGGCGACCTTCCCCACACTTGCAGTACGGACGTACAAGATGCATGCTTGTTTTCTGTTATGAAGCGTGCTAGAGCCGCATGTACTTGGAATCACCAAGGCAGGGTTCTGCCTTCCTGTAACCTCCGCGGCGAAAGCGCGACGAACAAATGTGTTCGGCATGGTATAAAGGTGTAAAGCGAAGCCGCGTGGAAAGTGCTTGAAGCAAACAAAAAAAAAAGGCAGGTGGTCAATCGCTCGATCAAGATCTCTTAACTCCGTGGTGCACTTTCACTGTTCGGGCATAAGGTGTGCACGCAACAAATGAAAAGCCCCGTTTACTACCTCGATTCTCTACGTCGTATAAGAACGGTGAGTCCCGGCTGTCGACAACTTTCACGTTTTAAACGTGACCATTCTCGAACAGGCAGCGATAATCGGAAGCAGCTCCCAAAGCATTTAATGGCCTTAAAAGCGCAAACAATGACGACTGACATGCCTCCTGCCGCACAACGTGAATGCAACCCGACCGCGCCGGCGTTGGCGGCTCTGAATGCAGTAGCGCCGCCTGGCTACTGCAGGTTGCCTATAGAACGGATAATGGCGGATGTTACGTTATGATGTGTAGGAAGCATGCATCAGATGAATAACTCAAATTAATGGCATTCCAGGGGAAATCAAGAAGAAGAAATGGGCCTGGGCAGGACATGTAGCGCGAAGACAGGATAATCGATGACAGCAAAGGCCACCAGTTGTATTCCAAGGGAAGGACTGCGCAGCAGGGTGCGGCACAAAGTCATGTGGGTGGATGAGGTCAAGAAGTTCGCAAGGGTCAAGTGGATGAAGCTACCATAGGACCGGGTTAGTTGGAGGAATATGGCAGAGGCCTTCGTCCTGCAAGGGCCGATATGATTACTTTGATGAAATTAAGTGAAAACGAAATGAAATGAGCAACGGTCCGATTGTCTTGCGTTGTAATATGTACAGGCGCCATTTTGATTTATTTCTTTCTAAAGGCACCTAAAGTAATGTTAGCATGAGTGCTGATTTTCGGACAGATATCAAATGCTTTCTGGTTGCATGTAACGCTATACAACGAATTAAGTTGTAGCTTTTGGTGAATTTCTCTATCGCCAGGAAAATGATGAGAATACCATTCATTCTTGCCGAAACCCAAACTGTTCTTTTTTGAACGATATATGTAAGCTAACGCTCATTCTGTTAGTGATGACCTTTTATTATACAACAAATATTAAAGCAAATGATATGTAGATTTAAACAAGTTAGTACTGCCCTTCATGACATGTTATGTCACTGTTCTGTACATTTCCTCTGCGCTGCCGCTCAAGAAGCTTTTGGTATACAGACCATCAAGTTTCTCCCTGCTTAGTATCTCAAATGTTCCCCAGTAAGCCTGCCTTTCATCAAAAACACATATTGCTAGTGTTGACGTTAATTTCAATATTATTGTATTCGAGAGATAGGATGACGCACACGCCTTTTTGAAAGCAGCTTCATAAGTATAACACATTTACTTCCTTAAAAATAATAGACATCCCTCTTTGTTCAGTATATAGGTTTCTTGCAACATTTAAGTATAAAGAAAAATTAAAAAGGCCTGACCGCTATCGATAGCCATGTTCACTAGAATTGACTGAACACAACGGAACACTTGGAATGGCAGTGTTAAGACATCTGACTAAAGAACATAAATTAGGTGAAAATTTATAGGTCTTTGCACGTATTTAATCAAACGAGAGTGCAGTGGAGGCCACATTGGTCCTCATCTATATCTTGAATGAAAAATGTCAACAAATGGAACGTGGAAGCATGGCCGCCCATATCCCCTCAATCGGCCTTCTGCCAAACGACATTGAAGGCGGTTTAACTTGTCTATGCAGTCAGAAGTGTGCTGGTATTTTGTGTCAGTAGGATAGCGCAACGCAAATGAATGGCTCTACATGAAATGAATGGTATATTATAAATTAAAAAAATAAGAGATTGAAAAAACGTTCCAAATCTATTCAGTGAGGGGCCGCGTGCTATCCACCGTTCGCGCCGGGGTTTCGATTATTGTAAAATGTGCAATGCAAACGTTATAATAAGTATTTTGAATCACCCTTGTTCTCAAATTCTCTTATACATTTTCTTTTCGCCATTTTGGTCGAGTTCAAATATTTTCGCTTCTAGTGCACTGTTCTCAATATTGCTTGGAGGTTAAGGGGTTCAGTTAGGTACTGGTTTGTGGCTTCGCCTCCGCCCTTAATTTTTATTTCTATAGAGGAAACTAAAATGATCAGTTCAGTTATACAGCAAGTGGCAGATTCGTACTGGTGCGGGTAACATTCTGACCCATCTCGCTTTTTCTCTGTGCACTTGCCTCAATGAACAACGCCGGAACGACGCTAGAGTTGGCACGGGACAATTGCCGCCAGGCCTCGTAAGTATAGGCACGAAACCACGTGTCGACGCCCCACTTCATGCTGAGGGACAAGACGGCTTGCAGAGGGTGATCTTCTGCCCTGTCCTCGGGGTCAAAGGGCCACGGTACTGAAACAGTCTCGAAGAAGGCGCGAAAGCTGTCCATCGACGGCGTGGTCTCATAGCGGCCAGTGCAGGCCTCCAAGAACTCGGTAACTATCCTGCGCAGAATTTGGTGCAGACGGTCACTTGCAGTGATTAAACATACCCTTTTGAATTTTTTCTGACCTCATAAAGCGTTCGCCAGTCCGGAAAAGTGAGCGAGATAGACAAATAGGCACTGATCACGATGGCGGGTTTCTGTAAAGCTGGCATTGAACTCCAAGCTCACTTTGTATGAAACCTAAATAGGCTTTACCAGAGCCCCCTCCCCCCAAAAAAATAAGAAACGTAGACCAAGCGGGTACTGCAAGCACAGACAAGCGTAACTTAATCCATCCTTTATCAGCCCTTTTTTTCGTGCTCGCGTATCTGAACCTCAACGGCCCTCCTTGGTTTTACCTCGTCGCTGTAAAGGCGGCTTTTCCTCCCAGAAGCAGCTGGACGACATCGAGCTTGTGATCTTTGACCATGCGTTCAACAACGCTCAGCCAACCGCGCCCACCGCCAGAACCCTGGGTGAGCCCTTTGGAGCAGACAAAGGCGTCCAGGTCAGCGCACGGGTCGACACTGTAGTTGAGCACACCGTCGAAAGCCGCTGACAGTTGAGCACACGCGGGCGTGGTACAAAATCTCTGCGACGTTGGTCTGAAGCGTCTTCGGATCAACGCAATCAAAAGCACTGCGGCAGCGAGAACGCCGATAATAACTGCGAACCGCAGGTACCCCTGCTGCTCCTGCCGCATCGCGGACAACAGTCGAGGCGTACTGGCACGAGTTGGTGTCAGTGAGTCGGCTTTCAGATTGGAGGCCTGCATAGTAATTAGGCACAATTCGTACTGCGCTCGTCTACATGTGCCCTCTATCTATGCTTTGATGCATCTCGCAAAAGGAGCACGAAGGCTAGTAAAAGTCTAACACCGAAGAACAGTCGAATTCATGATGGTCACAAATTTCCCAGCATATGATCATTGCTGAAGTGCCCTTCTTTATACGTATCCATACTTTTCACACCCAAAATGAAATCATAAGCAACATCTGATTACATCTAGTTTAAAACAAACGGTGTGTCGTTTGACATGAATTGTCCGTGTTTTGTGTTTTGCTAGTGTCTCTGATTCGGATCCATAACTTTCGAATAATTTCCTGACGCAGAAAGTGCAATTCTTGATACGCTCACTATGCATTATAGGGGTGATTTCTAACGCTGTCGACTATGGAAGGTGACCCTAAAGGGCTGGATGGTGACGTCAACATAACCTAGCCCACTATTTATTTTGGTAGAAAAACGGATACGCATTACGAAAAATGATTTCAATATGAACATTCTACAATATAGACGAGGCAGAAGGCGTTACAAGTACGACAGATCTCGTCACCGGGCGATAAGCATTGCACTCTTAATGCTTACAAAACCCAGTGAAGAAGTCAGTACGGAAAACACAGCGTGCCTCTATACCGTTCAGAAAACAGCGAATGTGATCAACTCATTGCATAAACTGAAATCATAAGAACAACAAAATAGAAAAGAATGTATCTTCAAACAAAGATTGTGTCCCAGTATCAATTAAAATAACAGCATCAAAAGGCGAGAAGCAACAGTTGACCATTATGCGAGTACATACAATATATAATGAGATACGGTGTTATATGCGCAAAATACTAGTATGTATCAGATGAGAAATTAAGAGTTAGGTCATTTTGGTTCCTCATCGTCATCATCATCAGCCTGGCTATACCCACTGCAGGGCGAAGGCCTCTCCATATCTCTCCAATTAACCCGGTTCTGTGCTAGCGGGATCCACTTGACCCCTGCGAACTTCTTAATCTCATCCGCCCACCTAACTTCCTGCCGCTCCCTGCTACGCTTTTCTTCCCTTGGAATCCAGTTTGTTACCCTAAGCGACCATCGGTTATCCTCTCTTCGCACTACATGTTCTGCCCATGCCCACTTCGTCTCCTTGATTTCCACTAGAATGTCGGTAACTTGAGTTATTTCTCTGACTCACTCTGCACGCTTTCTATCTCTTAATGTTACCAATACCATTTTTCGTTCCATAGCCCTCTGGGTTGTCCTCAACTTAAGTAGAACCCTCTTGGTTAGCCTCCATGTTTCAGCCCCATAGGTGAGTATGGGCAAGATGCAACTGTTATATACTTTCCTCTTTACCGATACCGGTACCCATAATCTGCTAGTACTTGCCCAATGTGCTCCTTCTTAGTGTTATTCACCTAGTTATTTACCTTTCATGGTCCGGATCTGCGGTTACTGCCTGTCCTAAGGACACATATTCTCCTACCACTTCCACTGCTTTGCTACCTATTGTAAACTATGTTCCTTCCCGAGGCTGTTGAAAATTACTTTAGTCTTCTACATATAATTTTCAGGCCTAATATATTTCTGCTTTGTCAATCATTATTTGCAATTAATCCCCTGAGTTACTTATGCCACCAGTGAATCGCAGATTATTGTGGTATTCTCCATCAACCCCTATCCCTAACTTGTCCTGTCGTTGGGGCATCCTTATCGTTTCTCGTTAGGGACAACCGGAGTTACTCCTAACGAGAAAAAGGCGCTGCTGATCTGCCGGGCATATTTTGCCCTGCCACAATAGGGATTTCTAGTTGCGAACTTAAGCATAAGCTTCAAAATTGTCAAATAATTTATACTGCCTCGGATGTAGTGGAAAGCAGAATACCAGCGAGTGCTGAGCGACAGCCTAATGGGGGTCAACACATTTTATCAGGATGTCGCACTCTGCAAGGTCAGGGAA
Organism: Amblyomma maculatum; assembly: GCF_055883805.1. Taxonomy (NCBI): domain Eukaryota; kingdom Metazoa; phylum Arthropoda; class Arachnida; order Ixodida; family Ixodidae; genus Amblyomma; species Amblyomma maculatum. The sequence goes on from NC_139346.1 coordinate 24,017,440, forward strand.
AGCTTACCAAGTCCTTAAGCGTCTCGTAGGAGCACGGAGAGCGTGGGCTGGACGATGCTGCTGAGGCTCTGAATAGCATCCCGGGGCTCCCTAGAGGTGTTGCCGATATTGATGACACGCTTTTCACAGGTACACGCTTTTCGTCTCCTTCCGTGTCTTTCGTTCTGTTACCTTCTGAATCATTTGCTTGTCTTTTTCTGCCTCCATTGTCTCTGGCTCCAACATACACGTTGGCATCTCCCTCGAAGTCTTCGTTTTCTCCTGACTTTGCGAGTGCTTCTTCATTTGCACGGACATTTCCACCTCTATTACAACCCACGCCGGCTTCAGCTGTGCGGCCTTTGTCATGTGTCCTATCATCAGCGTCTCTCACACAGCCTACTGCAGCTCTGTCCGTATACTGCTGAGGCTGTATACAGTGATTCCCGTTTGTTTTCTCATGAGGTACCGGGAAAACTTTCGTCTTCTGCGGTCCTTGGTCCCTCGGACTGAATTCCGCGTAATTGGAGCCTTCGGTTGCCTTCAGTTTCGATTCTTCGACAGTGATTCCGCCCGGCGTTACTCTCGGTTTCTTGTCTGCTAGTGAGGCTTTCGGACGTGGGTGTTGGTAAGGTGAAGAATCTGCACTCCCAGCCACTTTGGCGCTGGATCGGTTTTTCTCTGCCTGTTCCGATGGGCTTGATGGGCCGGCGTTGACACCCTTTCTCTCTCCAGATGTACGCAACAGTAAATTATGGGTTTTGTGGGGCGATTTTTGCTCTGATGTTCTTCCAGGAGATGCTGAATATCTCATTGGGGCATCGTACCGCTGACTGGACGGTGTCGTAGCATGGTTTGCTGGTTTGCTGGGCATCTGCGGGGAACTCGGCGGTTGGCGTTCCGTCCTGGGAGTCGCAGGTTTCTCATGAGCTAAAGATGAAGTCGCCGCCTTTCGTGACTTTGGTGATGATTCTGTTTTCTTGATGGACGGTGAAGACATGACAAAACAAGCTGTTGTTACGCTGACCAACTTCTTTTTGCCGCTTCCTCCTTTGTTCTGTTTTGCCTTCCTGTCCACTTTGTGGAGAGGCTGCCTTATTTTCTCGGGTGTAGCATCTGTAGTTGTCGCAGTAGACAAAAGACTCAAGCTACCATGCCGTCACGGCAGCGTTTATAGATCGAGGCCACAGATTCAGCACCTGTAAAAAGTAAAACAAAAAAAAGATTTTGAGCTTATATGCAGCTGTTTCTCAGCAAACCGAAGTGTTAGTGTACACTTCAGGCAGGCCGCTGTTTAAACCACTATTTCGTCAACCGTTTCCTGATCTCACTGGCGCTGCCTAGGGCATTTATGCGCACTGTAGCTTTTTACTAAGCCCATTCGACAAGCGTCATATCCATCCTCGCTTTTAACAGTGGTCCGCCAGTTATGCGGTAGTCATCCGACATAAAAGCACTTATGGTTTGCCAAAGAATGCGAAGAAAGACGAGGCACTACGGCGATCGCGGCTACTATTGGTAACAAGGCTTGCAGATATAAAGCTTTTTCACGTCAATATGCTAAAGAAACAACAAACAACGACGTTCAAAGTAACACAGAGAAAAGGTCAAATTCAGATGTGCCCATCGCTAATGGGTATATCCTGTGTGTGATAGGCCTCCAGGAGGTCTCGGGCCGTTCTTTTGTTTCTAGAATTCTTGTAAAACACTGCGCAGACTTTCAGCGTGACTCGCAATGTGCAGCCAAATATATACAATTTTTGTTCGCCCCGCTACGTTGGTGTATTAGTTAGGGAACTCGACTATTGGACCCAAGGATGCGGGATCGAATCCCGGCCACGGCGGGCGCTTTTCGATGCTGCAGTCCACGTTAAAGACAGCCGAGTGATCCAAGTCTGACCGGCCCACAATGCGTGCACAGGTCAGGCTTCAGTATTGAGGTGGGCTCCGTCGCGCCGCCCACTGACAACCACGACAACGTGCTTTGGTGGACGCCTGCGCAGCTCCTGCGCGTGCGTAACATGGCGGCACTGAAAGGCAGACGGAAGTTTTCGCCAACGTTTCGTTAGGCTTGTGTCCGTTTTGTCCCTTCGGTTTAGTTTAGGCGTTCTCCGTTCTTGCGCTATGGGCAGCCTCTGCGATTTAAAAACTTACTGTGCGACCTCACTGAATTTTCGCTGAGCCGAGCTGCACCGCGCCGCCGTCACGGCAACGAAAACCAGGCCAAGGTGAAAGCTAGGCAGAGTTTCTCTTGACGAAAACCAGCTTCTCTGCCTGTAACTATGCGCTCAAAACAAATCACGAGGGCCGGTATCTTTGAGTGAGTGTTTCTTGATGACCCTCCACCTGCTAAGGCCCCTGAAACACATAATTCAGAGTCAACCGCTCACCTAGTGCGTTCGTATGACGATCACGGATGCTTCGTTGAATTGTGCTGTGCTTTGAGATGCAACGTGGGGAGAAACGATGCTGCTCGGATGGCGTCAGCTCTTCTTCTTCTCTAATTCTAAAGGCACGTGGAGTCTAAGTCAAGTCCGACATACCGGCTGATTTTTTAATCGTTACAAACTGGTATTTTAAGAACTCAGAGATACGTACAGGTGCGGACATAAGTAAACGGAGCACGCTTTTTCGTTTAATATAAAATCACTCCTTCTACACTGGAGATAAAAAAAAAACAATATTTGTTCTAGTGAAAAGGCACTGGCGTCTAGTACCGGATCGCACATACCACAATTGCCAATTTCATTTATGCAACGCCTTAAAAATAACGGAAGGAAAAAGCGTGCTCCGTTTACTTTTGTCCGCGGGGGTACGTCTGTACGGTCTGTGAAGATAGGCGAGTACCGTGGCGCCCATGAGAGATGTTCATGATTAGACAACTAGTTAGCCGAAATTGCTAATCATTATATTGTCACGCCACTGACGACGAGGAAGGATTGTGCTGGTCTTGGAGAAGAAGAGGAGAAAGCGTTGGTGCCTGGGGGCTAGTAGGCTTCGCCTTGTCCTACTGCCATATCACTGTAAATAAACACCCCTTTGCTATTTCACCGTAACAACTTGGTGGAAGGTGCTCCGTTCGATCCCTAAGTACGGCGCAGCAAGACCAACTGGAGTTTCGATGTAGTCGCCGCCTTGCTGGACTACCACCGCTTCCAACCATCATGGACCACACCGAGTCTAACCGTGCCAGCCGCGACGCTGCAAGCCAGGTAGGTGACAGGCCTGTCCCTTCCAGCTCTGTTCCCTGCCAGCCTTACCGGGAACCACGACCGTTTGCAGGAGAAGACGGTGAGGACGTTGAGAAGTGGCTACTTCAATAAGAACGAGTTAGTCGGTACAACCGGTGGGACCCTATCACCATGCTCACAAATGTCGTTTTCTTTCTAAGTCACACGGCTATGACCTGGTTCCAGAATAACGAGGACAATTTGACAACTTGGGAACGGTTTGCCACCGAGATAAAACAGCGTTTTGGTGACTGTGTACCGAGCAAAAAGCGGGCGGAGCAGACCCTAGCTCAAACAGCTCAATTGCCGGATGAAACTTGTCCACTTATATAGAAGAGATCCTCAGATTATGCAAATGTGTGAATTCCAACATGCCCGAAGAAGGCAGAGTGGGCGGCATTTTAAAGGGCATCGCGGCTGACGTGTACAACGTTTTAATCGCCAAAGACACCCTTGAAACCGTCTCCGATGTTATTAAACACTTCCGCGCTTTTCAAGCTCTCAAAACGCGTCGTATTGCGCCAAAATTTGGGCGGCTGGCCAACGTGCCTACCGTGGCCAGCCTTGATGACCATGCCCAACTAGATATTCCGTTGACTATCAGGCAAATCGTGCGGGAAGAACTCCTGCGGCTCAACCTACTTCCCCTGCACGAATCTGCTGAGGTCTCTGTCCAGAGGGTATCTAGACGGCCGGCTTCACCACCACCAGCAATTACAGTACAGCGTTTCGCACAAGCTCCTGAAGTTGTAGCTTCTATTGACTATCCTCCTATGCATTTCGCCAACCGGAATGCATCGATGCCTGACGCCCCAAGGTATGACGTCGCCTCAAGTGCACATAGATCTTTCATTCGATCTACCAGGATTCCTGGGCAGTATGAGCATTCAGCCAGACCTACGACGCGCCCAGCTGTTCCTTGCTCTTATCCACAACAGCATTTTCTACCTTCCCCGCCGATATGCTACCGCAGCGGCGTCGAAGGTCACATTGCCAGGTACTGCCGCAGTAGGTTCCCGCCTCGCTATAACCGTCCGGCGCCTCCAACAGTACCCAACAATCGGCAATGCAGTCCCGTTTTTAAGCAATCAAAGAATCAGCATGGGTAGTACCGTAAAATTCATAACGAGAATCTCCGCGACCACTCCCCTGCATCTGATAGAAGCGTTACTCCTCCACCCGCCTTCCGTGCGCGTCTTCTCCATCAACGCGGCGGCGCTCCATGTCGCCTCAGCAGGAAAACTAACCAGCGCGACCAATGGGGGTGAGACCGCTGGAAATGTGCTTTGTGCCAACATCCCTCCAACTATAATGCTCAAAAACAAAATTCGTGTATTCATTGATGGTGTGTACATTAGCTGTGGTGGATACGGGTGCGACTGTGTCTGTGATGAGTAATCAGTTTAGGCGCTTGTTGGGACGCAAAGTGATGTTTGAATATGACCGTGCGTCAACGTTTTGTGGTGTGAGTAGAGAGGCGTTGCGGCCACTGGGTGTGTGTAGTGCGCAAGTGTCTGTGGGTGGTGCAATTCTTCAAGCTGAATTCGTAGTCTTACCCCACTCTACGCATGACATCATTTTAGGAATGGACTTCTTTGTTTTGTGGCGCTACCGTGGACTGCCGAAGTCAAGAGGTTCATTTTGACGGCTCGCATTGGCCGACTCTTTTTGAAAGTGGCCATAATGAAGAAACAGTTTTTAGTATTACTGAAGACATCGTAGTTCCACCTTTGTCTGCCATGTTCGTCCCCGTGTTCGCTCCACTTCTTGACCAGATCTCATTTCAGGCCGTGGTGCACCCAGTTCACTCAGCATGCCTGAAGAAAAATGTTATTATCCCTCACTGTATGATCGCCGTGCATCACGGTAGTGCCTCGTCATGGACAATCAATCCATCGTCCGAGCCCGCAGTTTTACCAACGGGATTGAAGCTTGCCTCCTGTGGACCCGATGCGGCCCCCGTCGTTGCTTTGGTCACATATGCTACGCGTGCCACCGTACCTCTGCCTGCTGATGAAACTTTGATCTTCCGCATGATGAGCGCCGATCTCAGCTCACTTCAACGCCGTACTCTAGTGGACTCTTTTCGCCTATGTTTGACTTTTCTCAAACAAATGAACCAACCTCTCGCCCTGCACATCGGACCCATCATACCATCGGCACTGGTTCGGCTCGTCCCATTCGCCAGAAGCCATATCGCGCGTCCCCATCTGAGCTCAGTCATTCATGAGCAAGTGGGGGAAATGCTGCGGAAGAAGGTGATACAGGAGTCATCTAACCCTTGGACTGCCCCTGTTATTCTTGTACGCAAGAAAGACGGTTCGTGGCGATTCTGCGTCGATTATCGGCGTCTAAATTCTGCTACAAAAAAGGACGTCTATCCTCTTCTTCGCATAGATGATGCCCTCGACTGCCTCTCTGGTGCGTCCTTTTTTCTTATCTTGATCTTAGATCTCGCTACTGGCAAATTCCAATGGACCCTGCGCATAAGAAAAAAAACAGCTTTCGTAACGCCAGATGGCCTTTATGAGTTTAATGTTATGCCATTCGGGCTGTGCAATGCGCCTGCCACATTTGAGCGATTTATGGACACAGTTTTGCGCGGCTTAAAATGGGACATTTGTCTTTGCTATCTGTACGATGTCGTCATATTTGGGAAGTCTTTCCAAGAATGCAATGACCGTCTAATACGCGTCTTGAATTGTCTGCACAACGCCGCCCTAATTCTAAACTCGAAAAAGTGCCGCTTTGGAGAGCGTCAAGCGCTGGTGCTAGGACACCTTGTCAATGGTGATGGTGTAATGCCGGATCCCCAGAAACCTGCCGCTGTTGAGTATTTTAAACCCCCGCAGACAGTGAAGGAGTTGCGCAGTTTTTTAGGGTTTGTTCATATTTTAGACGCTTTATACATCCCTTTGCTAACGTTGCTTACAAATTGACGTGCCTTCTCAACAAAAACTCCACTTTTTACTGGACACCAGACTGCGACTCGTCATTTCGTCAACTGAAGTTCCTTTTAATATTGAAACCCATCCTACGTCACTTCGATCTTGCTGCAGTGACAGAAGTTCACACGGACGCTAGTGGAATCACTCTCGGAGCAGTCCTTGTCCAACGGCACAACCCAGACGGCCACTGACGTCCGACGGACAACCGAACTCGGCCGCAACTCGGCGGCCGATTTCGGACGTCCGGCGTACGTACGAAAGCGGATGGTCGAATCCGTTCGCCCAGCGGACAGCCGCCGTACGTCCGCCACTGGATTTGCTTTTACACAGCTATGATATAGTTTGTAGTCGTCGTGCTCGTCTGAACTGCGTATAAATCAGTAATACCGTCAAGTCTGCATTATATGATGCCAGAGCGAATCGATGCGATAGAAAGCGTTTCCATTAAACAGTTTTTTTTTTTATTTTCCGCGTGTTTCATCGTTGAATTCTTCCATCAAAATTTTTGATTAAAAGTTAAATGACCATTAAACATTTTTCTATCATGATGCTTCGGTGAAATTTTAATCAGTGGCTGAATAGACGCAGCAAGCAGCAAGCTCAAAAAGAACGAAACCGAACCTATCCTAAAAAAATCTGAAATGAGCCAATCCAATCCACCTGACAAGTTGAAGTTTAGTCATGGAAGATGGCTTCACGTTTCCGTGTTCTGCATTTTCTGCGCAGTTACAAATACCTACGGCTGTAATGCACTGCTAGCATTGTTTTTGCTGTGGCTTTGTGCGGCTGGCACACTTTGTTCACCCGCCGATTCCAAAGTAAGTATTTCACCGAACTTTTGTTTCTTTAGTGGAACTTTTCGATGCACCGATAGTGGTGAGCTTTTGGGTAAGGAAACAGCTCTGTACAGCAGCCGAACGGTCGAGTGTTTTAGGCGAGACTGACAGGATGGCTCCGCGCCGACTAACTAAAGTGCAGCCTCAAGTCTGAGGGCCATCTTTCTCGGCATTACTGGATGCTGCGCCAGTAAGCCGCGCAACTTCTCTGTCTCTGATAAAGGAGTGCCTGCCCGAGCTTTAAAGGAGTTAATTTGTTAACCATGCGCAACGTGCTGAGTTGTAAAAACTATACGAGAAAACTTTTGCACTCCTCGAGCCTATCGTGCGACATGTTTTTTTTTCTTTTCTTTTTTTTTTTTTTTTTTTTTTAATGGACAGCCGCTTATCTTTCTCTCTCGAGCTTTACGGCAACTACAGTTTCTAGAAGGAACGGCTGTAGCTACTAAATAACTAAAGGTTTAGTACTCTCCTTCAGCTTTGACGAACCAGGACAGCACCTTGCGCATGTTGGTTATGCATGTGGGACCGAACCGCGCAGAACAACCGGACAAGGAGATGAGAGAAAAAAAAAAAAGTCAGCACTTCTTTTTCTTGACCCGTTGTTCTGCGCTATTCTGGGACGAATTTGGCATACCGCCGCCGCGATACAGTTGGGCTGTGAGCTCTGGTACCTGCAACGCCTTCTTTTATGCAAAACAGGCATACTGGGAGGCCATGCAAGCCGCGGGCTAAAAAAAAAAAAAAAAAAAAAAAAAAAAAAAAAAAAAAAAAAAAAAAACCCGAGTTGAGCAAAAGTGAGATGAAAACAAAATTGTTGCTTTGTCCTTACAGATATTCAAAGGCTCCTCAGAACTTCACTGCATTATTGACAGCGAGATAATGCCAAAGCTACACTAGAGCCATGCAGCACCTTATAGTGCATGATACTGAGCTTATGTCTCGCACTGAAAGCTCTTACCATGTTCTTAGATTATCATATTAAAGTAGCTTTAAACCCATGCTTGTTAATACAGTGATAGCCATAAATTGAACCTAGGGCATCATGCTCACATACAAGGCTTCTGATAACTGCTGGTCACATGATGTGGGCTATAGCAGAAACCTGTACCTGGTCATCTTACAAGCATTTGTGCAATTGATGCTTTTAATGTGTTGTAAAAGTTTTTGTGTTCTGTTTCTGTATGGGAATGCTTTCCTTATTGAAGGCTAACATTTGGCTTGCTACAGCAAAACCTCTACCTAGTCATCCTAAAAACAGCTCCGCAGTTGGTGCTTTTAGTGTGTTGTAAAAGTATTTGTGTTCTGCTTCTGTATGGCAATGCTTTTCTCGTTGAAGACTAGCATGAGGCTTCCAAAAATTTTTCAGATGCCATTTGCTGTAGCCGATTTCGTAGGCCAACAGGAAGCAGCATTTTGAACATGGAAAACTGTCATCCACGGGGGAAAAACAGCAACATCTCTTTGCATTCTCATTTCTTTGGTATGGCTAAAAGTGAGTATTGTATCATTATCTATATTATTAATATTGAATCATGATTGTCAGTGTTGAAGTTGTTTGAGCGTGATGATTTTAAACATACAGGACATCCCTTCGACATTAAGGTTTTAGCTTGTTTACATGTAGGATGTAGAACTGGTTTCAACAAACTTTATGCAGCAAATTCTTTTTACATTGTCCACCATGTTACTTTTTGTCATTGTCCATTGAAGTAAATGACCAGTATTTTACGTTTACACAGTCGTCCACTCTTAGCTTGAATGGGAATGTGTGGCATGCAGTTTGCAAAATAGCAATGCATCCGTCACAGCCATGCATCAAGGCTAAGTGGCTTGTGCGTAGAGGGACCAGCCGCTCCAGCTTCACGTCACCTGCCTCTTTGCTCCGGTGTGCAGACATGCATTGAGGCAAAGTGGTTTATGTGTAGAGAAACCAGGAGCTTCTTTGTCACATCTGGCTGTTTGTTACGGTGTGCAGATGCACATCGAGGCAAAATAGCTGATGTGTAGAGGGACCAGGAGCTGCTGCTTAACGTCGTTCGCCTCTTTACTACAGTGCACAGCCGTGCATTGATGCTAAGTGGCTTGTGCATGGAGGGCCCAGGAGCTGCAGCTTCACGTCTGCCTCTTCGCTCAGGTACGCAGGTGCGTATTGAGGCAAGATGGCTTATGCATAGAGGGACCAGGAGCTGCTGTGTGGTGTAGTCTGTATATTTGCTATGGTGCGTATCGAAGTACAATGGGGGGGCTCATGTGTAAAGGTACCATGAGCTGCTGCGTTATGTCGTCTGCCTCTTTACTATGGTTCGCAAGCATGCATCAAGGCAAAGTGGCTTATGCATAGAAGGACCAGGAGCTGTTGCTTCACATCTGCTATGATGCGCAGCTGCATATTGTGGGTGGTGGTGGAAAACATTGCCATCAGATACAAATATAGGAGGTTACTCACTAGCTGACCCTGAGGGGGCCTGACCTGACAAAAACAAGGGGTCCCTAGTTTGGGACCCCAGTGGTGGTAGAGGGACTAGAACTGGTACTTCACGCTGTCTGCCTCTTCGCTACGGTGTGCAGCTGCGATGAATGCAGTGGCATCTCAAAAAGTGCATGCCACGCACTCGCATGTTCAGCCTGAGTGGACGACTGTGTACCTGCTATAGCTTTGTTATTCATAGAATAAACCTAGGCCAAGTTGGATAGCTCACCTCATATGTGGTCAGCAAAGAAAAGCCACTCCAGAAAATCTGATGCATTTACTGTCATAGGATTCTTATTCATATACATGCTACTGACAAGTCAGATTCTTCACCCTCAGAAATGCCAGAAAAATAACCAAGGGTGCGTCTGTAATAGTCTAGCTTGCTCTTTCTCTGCATTGCTGTGGGTGGGACAGGTGTGAATCTTTGATTTTAAGCTTGCAACAAGTATGTTATTGTAGTTTAAAGGCAAAACGGTACTAATAATCGTAGCCCCCCGTGGCCTTTATCCCCTTTTAATAGTGTTGCTAGACACCGAATTATTAGTTTACTCTGCACTGTTTCTGTCTAGTTAATGTGCGGAGATGTACAGCCTCGTCCACTTCTAGCTATAACATGCTCACCGCCTTCAAAACGCTGTTGCGTTCGAACCGGCCACACAATAAAGCTAAGTGGCAGGCCATGTGAAGCAGCACATCCGGGTCCCTGTGTGTGTGCACCGATTTGCATCGATATGTGGCTGTTTCGTACGTAATGTTGATTTGAAAGCAGTGTCTGTGTTATAGCTAGAAGTGGACGACATATATTTATATGACTTGGAGTTGTCGACTTTGCACTTAGAAACATTGTAGCGTTATCTGATGTGTTGCTTTCATTTCTTTAATGATTTCTGTAAGGGATCGGTGGGTATGCTAGGCACCTTTATTAGTCTGCTCTTTTTGGGTCACCTGTTCACTGCCCAGCTGCGGCCGTCTCCCACTTGCCCTCGGACAGGAGGCAGAGAGACGTGCACAGAGAGGCAGCTACAGCAGCTACAGTGCTTAACGGAAACGTAGGCAGAGAGGGAAAGAAGTTCCCTCTTCCGAGGACTTTGCTGTCGCACTTGAAGACGCGGGGACAAGCAGTTTGTTCTCGTTGCTGTGTCATGTAGGGGGCTCATTTTTATTTCAGGAGCTTTACGAACAGTATACAACTAAGGGGTCCTTAGTACTAAGCGTACTAAGGGGTCCTTAGTACTCTGACTGGACCCATCACCCGGAGGTAGCACAGCTTTGAAACGAGCACCTCTTTTGGAAGAACTGCTTATCGTTCAAAGAAAAAACACTGTCAGGTTGAAGGGTGTAAGGCCCTCTTCCTTGTTGGGGAGCCCATAAAAGTGACAATTATTCAGTGCAGGCGCGCTGAGTGGGGTCTCGTTGAGGATTCCAACCCTGGATGTCAACAATGGTAGGAGATGGCGGCGTTGAAAAAGGGCAAGTGTGTAACAGTGACGGTATGATGCGGAGCGGGAGGATGTGGGTTGGCTCTTCTGATGTGGTCCGCAATGGTGCTGACTCAGACGCCAATAATTGCAATAATTGCCCTGTAAAAGGAGCCGCCAAGGATGCAAGCTTTGGGCAATGGTTGCGCACGTGGGACACCGTTTTGATGGGTTCTATTTATTTTTTCTCTTTTTTTTTCCTAGGGGAGAGAGTTTGGCATGTGACCTAGTGAGCCAATCATTTCGAGGTCCATTCTCTAAATTCCGTTTGTTGTGAAACGAATTTGTTGTCCCTTTTGCATTGCTTGTATTAGGGAGAGGATGAAGAACTTATGAAAGTGGAAAGACATGCCAAAACGTTTGTTAGCCAGTCATGTGTGAGTTCGTTGTCGTTGGGGATGAGAAATGTGGGCGGTGTCCCGAAGTTAATGAAACGGCCCTGCGGCCTGGAGAACTCGTTCTGAGCTAGATTTTGATCTCTTTCCTCTTCGGCATAGATCATGGTCATTGTTTCACCTGTTGTAAATACATACATTCATGTACAAAATTTTCAGTTCATCTTCCTCTCCGTGTGCAAGTTGTTGTGGCCAGATGCAGTAAATTCGCTATTTTCATTTCTATATAACGTGCCTTTCTGAAGATGGTGAGCTCTTTTGTCCAATTCTGTAAGAAAGCAGCAAAGTGCTCCCAAATCTTCCACAAAACTGTGTGATATCTTTAATACTAACTGCAGCTCGGTGTCACTCAAAACATGTAGTTGAGGTAGATTTCTTCCCCCCCCCCCTCTTTTTGTTCGTTCAAATGAGGACCAGCGGACACTAACTCTTGCTTTTGTAATGCCCTAGGCCCCGCCTTAAGGCAGTACTCCAATGTCAATACCATCTTTATAGCTATGGCTGTCCAACAGCACTAATGTCTTTTATATACTTCTTTTACTAATCTCTTACCCAAGTGGTGGCTTATACTGCGGGGGCGAAAGTCTCTGGACAGTATGTCTGGAGATTTTGGACTAGAATCGCGATGTAAACGAATTGTGACCTTATTTCTCTTGCACACATGAAAGAACTAACGTTCAACTTTCACATCGACAAGTATGGTCCGAGTTTCCTGGTCGATGTAAAAGTTATGTGCTTTGATTGCAGTTTGTGTAGTCCACACACTTGTCCCCGATATTACATAGGGGCAAATTAGGTGCCTTTACAGGGGCAGTTTCTTTGGCGCCCACTACCTTCCCCATAAAAAAGCTACAGTGTTGCTTGTGAACAGCTGGCTGCATTTATAAATACTATTATTTTTTTTTGTAATTTGTTGTGCGTAGTTGAGAAATCCATGACATACATGCACAGCTGGTTGCCAGAATTCTGCAACCATATTTCAGTAACTAACATCCATGCTGCATGCTGCCGGTAATACATCAGGAGCTTGTGGTTGTTAGCTTTTTGTGTTTTGTGTAACTATAAGCCTTGCTATTGTAATGTCACATATAGTGCTGTGGGTAAACAAATAACTTTACTTTTAACTCTTGTAGAAGCATGAACACTGCGCAGTCACTGCGGCGGGCTATGCTTCCACATTGGGCTTTAGCCACATGTCAAATGTCTATCTTTATTCTGCTGCAGCAGCTTGCATGTTATCAGATAAGTTACTTCGTCGCAGCTGCTCTAAGGAGACGCTTTCTAGACGCTTGTAGCCTAGATGTTGATGTCGATATACCCCCGACACGCCCAAGGAATGTCTTCGGTAGAGGGTACATGGAAACCAGTGAAATGTGCAGTTTACAGAACAAAAAGGTAACAATTTTAAATGATGTTATTATTGATCACTTCTTTTCAGAGCAGGAACAATGACTTTAGAAATCTGCCTGTTAAACCGCTCAAAATGCAGGTTTCTGCCGCCAATGCGTACCTGTGTAATACTGCAATGCTCTGGCTGTGCTTTATGTTCATATACAGCATCCTTTATGCTTAGTTTCTATGCATGTGCACTCCATGTCTTGGGCATTGCTGAGGGCGCATAGCAGCAAGCATAACATGCCATGTTTGGTCAGAGTGGCATGTTCAAAAAGACGACATAAAAACATTAAAATACTGAATGCCAGGTTCTGGTCAAACTATGTTTGTATCTTTTGTTATTCTGCATGGGTTTTGCTGCAGTTATATGACCTTTCTATATAGTATGTGACAGTTCTGAATGGAGATGCATGCGTACAGTGCCATCTGGAAAAAGCAATTGAGAGAAACTGGCAGTTGCCCTTGGAGATGTGTAATCAAAGTTCAGCACAGATAGCTTGAATTTCATTTTCCCTTCTATTGCAGGAGGAGCCCAGCCTGCTCTTTCCATCTTAGGCCTGAAAGACCAGCAACAGCTGATCGAGCAAATGCACAGGATAGTAACTGCTCCTGGAATCCCGGCCTGCGGAGGCCGCCCACAGAGAACTTGATCATCTCCTCGTTAATTCCGAAATATTAGGTTTCAATAAATACCTTTTCCTTCACCACCTCCCCAAGGCAAGAGCTGTCACGGCCAAGGATAATTAAAAAAAATTATTCAAGTAGATTCTTAATACTCCAGTTGGCCTGCATTTTACCATGCCATTCCTTAACATCAATATTTTTTAGTGTAGACTATTTATGCATGCAGTTTTTGCAATAAAGCCAAAAAAAATGCTTTTTTTACAACCTCTCATGCTGGTATGCCTATGCACTTAGCATGTTTTCAGGAATGGTGCATTTGTGTGAAGCTCAGCTAGCATATGTGCCTCTTTGATGGAAGTTATAATTGCACACTACTGTTCAGTGCTTAGTGCGTGAAAGTAAAGCAGACAACAGAAAACTTGAACCTGTTGCATATTCTGTTGTCTGCTTTACTCTCACGACAAAGGCATTGAGCACTAGTATGTGACTGAAATTTCCATGGCACATGCTTGCTGAGCTTTACACAAATGTTATTGGCAAGTTTTTACACCAATAGCGGGCCCTGCAAGCATGTTCCGGGAAACGTCCGAATGTCCGCCTCCGGCTGCCCGTCGGACGTCCGTGGGACGCGATCCGGATCCACGAACGACAGTCCGACGGACGTCCGCTGTACGTATATCGAACATAACCGGACTTCCGTCGGATGTCCGAAGGTCCGAAAACGGACGTCCGTCGGTCGACCGTCGGACGTCTATGGCCGTCTGGGAATGAACGAGAGCATGTTATCGCGCACGCAAGTCGTACCCTCAGCAAGCCGGAGCGCAACTACACAGTCACCGAACAGGAATGCCTGGCTGTAGCTTTTCGCTGTGCAGCGTGTCCGTTCATATTTGTACGGACGGTCGTTTACTATCGTGACTGACCATCATTCACTCTGTTGGCTGCGGAACCTTCGAGACCCATGTGGTCGCCTCGCAGGCTGGGCCCTCCGGTAACAGGAATATGACTTTGCCGTGGTCTACAAAAGCGGGAGGCGTCATGCAGACGCAGATTGTCTTTCTAGGAATGGCCACGACTGAACCTGAAAGCGACGATTTCGACAATTATATATCGAACCTCGAGGCAGCGTTCCCCGACACGAATGTTTGCAAAACGGAACAGCAAAATGATAGCAGTCTGCAGCCTCTCTTTGCCGCCACCCAAGCCAGCGTACCTACAAGCCGTTTTTGTGTGCATGATGGCCTCCTATGGAAAAAGGGTTATTCGCCTGTCGGCCAGCGATACCTACTCGTAGTTCCCAAGATACTGTGTACGGACGTAGTGCGTGTTATGCATGATGATCCAAATTCTGGGCATTTGGGATCGGTTCGAACACTCCACCGTGCTCAAGAAAGATTTTACTGGCCCAGAATGCGCTCGACGATTGAACAATACGTTGCCAGTTGCAACCAATGTCAACACCACAAACGTCCAACTGCAACTCCATCTGGCTTGCTGCACCCTGTGAAGACTCCGACAGCTCCGTTTGATCAAGCAGGTATTGACCTCGGTCCGTTTCCGAAGTCCGTGGATGGAAATTGCTGAATTGTAATCTGCGTGGACTATCCAACACGTTACTGTGAAACCGCCGCTCTTCCATCTGCTACGGCGCATCAGGTGTCGCTTTTCTTGCTGCACTCAGTCATCTTAAGACACGGGCCGTCCCGAATTGTCATCACTGATCGGGGCCGACAATTCACTGCTCATGTTGTTGAAGAGCTCATGCGTTTATGCGCCGTCCCTTTCCGACACTCGACGCCATACCATCCCCAGACAAATGGCTTGACTGAGCGCCTCAACAGAACGCTTATCAACATGCTAGCCATGTATGTGGACGCAGGGCATAAGAACTGGGACACCATACTACCCTTCATCACGTATGCTTTTAATACCGCCACGCATAAGACGACTGGATACAGTCCATTTTTCCTGCTCTATGCCAGACCGCCACGCTACTCCCTGGATACTATCCTACCCTTCACAAGCCGTGAAGACCCCTGCCTGGCTGAGGCCCTCTGTCTCGCCGAAGAAGCTCGGAGAATCGCCCGATTACTGTCTGGTGCTTCACAAGTAGTTCTAAAGTACGATACGATGCCAGTCACAGGCGGGTCACGTACTCTGTATGTGATTTAGTCTGGCTGTGGCGTCCAATTCGGCGCCGTGGCCTACATCAAAAACTCTTGACCAACTATGACGGCCCATATGTGGTTGTCAAACGCATCAGCGATTTAACTTATGCAATAGCCCGCCTGACAGCATCGGGTCGTCGGTCTGCCGAAACCGAACTATGTCATGTTACCCGCTTGAAGCCGTGTCAGCCTCGCACAACTCACGAACACGCCCAGAGGGCGCAGGCTGAGTAGGGGGGAAATGTCACGCCACTGACGAAAAGATTTTGCTGGTCTGGGAGAAGAAGAGGAGAAAGTGTTGGTGCCTGGGGGCTAGTAGGCTTCACCTTGTCCCACTGCCATGTCACTGTAAATAAACACCCCTTTGCTATTTCACCATACCAATATTTCTAATGAATACTAGTAAAAAAGTGAAGGCCTTAAACTCCAGCTACTATACGCAAAGATGCGGGATCGAAACTTGGCCGTGGAGGCCGCTTTTTGATGGAGGCTAGGAGGAAGCCACCTGAGTGCTATGCGTTGTCGTGCATGGTTTCAGGGTCTGAACCCAGGCAGAAATCTGGGTTGTAGATAGATAGTGCAGTTCTGGCTTTATAACACAGGTCATTAGCATACACGGCCCGCGCTACAGGTCACCTAGCTCTGCACTGCGAAAACGAGCATTCAGTTTCCGTTTACTCCTTGTTGAGCATTTGCAACATCACAAGCCTATTAAACAAAAGTCATCACTCGAATATGATAAGATATTTATATAATCTCGGTTAGGACTCTAATATCGTTCGAATACAGGGTTGATCATCAGGGGTGATCAAGTGAATGGCAGTATGGTGCGCCGCAGTTTCAGTTGTGAATGTGCCGCCACCTGGGAGCCGCTACGCCGATGGTGGTGGTTCAACCACGTCCGGTCTCGACGGTGAGCGCGCGCTCTTTCCGGCGGCCTTCTCAATCACCGCGGTAGCCACGGGAACCTTTCTACTTGAATTACGCTTCCCGCATCCGCAAGGGGCGCGACCTGCTCACCGTTCGCTCTGCGACTGCTGTAGCGAAGACGAGTGGGTTTCGCTTGTTTTCGTGCTATCATCCACTGGTTTCGTAGTGCGCGAAGCCCGAAATGGAAGAAAAAAAATATAGCTGCTTTAGCTGCATGTCGCCAGTGTACTTCCATATGAAGGAAGTCTTTATAACGAAATCGGCCTGTTATAACCATCAAAAGATGAATCAATCTTCTTCAAAAAATATGACCAACATATGACAGGTACCGCTGTCTTAAATGCAAAAGATGGTGTATTCATCTATTCTTTGCAAATACTACACTCTACTGAGGAGCACTATAAGTAAACTTATTAATGCAAGGTTGCCATGTGGGTTGTCTACCGGGTTTAACGTCCCAAATTGGCTGAGGCTGGAGAGGCACCGCATGGAGACACTGGAAATTTCTATCCCTCGGTTTACTTCAATTATTGTGCACTGAATTGTGCAGTGCACGGCCGGGGACTTGACAGTACCGCTTCCATCGAGACGCGGCCTCCACGGCCGAAACCGAACCCGAGAGGAATGGACACTCATACTTCTCAAGCTCGCGCACCTAGACATCGCCCTGTAAAAGAAGCGCGCTGTCCCTCAAGAGCGGCCGTAGTTGAAGAGGGGCCTACGTTATATGGGGATCGAATCAAGGCCGCGGCGGCCAGTTTTCGATGAAGGGGGGAAGTAAAGCGATCGTGTGCTCTGCGGTGTCAGTGTACGTTAAAGAACCCCACATAATCAAAATTTGAGGAGCCGTCATCTACAGCGTCTCTCCTAGCAGGAGTCGATTTCGGACGTCAAACCCCATAAACCAAACCGATGGAGAGACACGCACTGGAACCGCTATAGCGGGTTTGTTTGATCTATCCGCACGAGGCCACGTGGTGGCGATCTCGCGAAACAGCTTAGGCAATCAGAGTAATGGCACAGGCATTACACAATTTTGCTAGGTTCTGACCCTCCAGATGAGTGTTTTCGTAACGCAATATTTTCACTTCTTTTTGTTGTTAAATAAATAACCACTTACTGCTACTGCTGATACTAATATGCCAACAAAATGACCTTCATTGCTTTAGAACAGAGTACTGATCGAATTATGTTGACGTTCCGATTTGAAGAAGTCGATTTATGGTTGTCTCGTAGGAATGCATATGGTATTTTTCCAAATCAGAGTTGTGCTTTCCGTTTGTTCAGTCTAACTTTTAAATCAGACATGCCGGCTGATTTTTTCATTATTACCAACTGGCATTTTAAAAACTGGGAGATACGTATGTGCGGCCTGTGGAGAGGGGCTTTACAGTAAGGCGGGATGGCGTGCAGGAATGATAGATATTCATGATTAGACAACTAGTTAGCTGAAATCGCTTAATCATATTTCTTCCTAATGGGTAATATTACGAACCTGAAGGCCTTAAATGCGTGATACCGTGCCTAACGATGGGGCATCGAATCCAAGCCACGGCATTCGACTTGGTAACTCCATGACAAGGGATACCTGTCCGGACCTTACCTTTATTTTGAAGGCTCCGCCTTCTAGAATACGGGTCCGCGAGCGATGGTCTTGCTCGACGAGTGAAAACAAAGTCTTTCTTAAAAACACCGGTTTATTCCGGATCAACAGAAAAGTATAAAATAGAAAAGAAACAGCATTGGTCAAAACTGCGCTAGAAACATGCCGTCGAAGTGCGCGACAATGGACTATGCAGAATAAAACGGAACATGGGTCAGGGCTTCCCCGCGACAACACAAAACACACTGCGGCGCGGATAGGGCGAGTACAAAGCTTTGATTACGGTACAAAAGCATTGCTACTCGCGTGGCAGCACTCACGCTAACACTCCTAAGGCTTTCTTGTAGGCGCCGCTTCAGTATTTGCCTCGCAGGACTCCGCTCTGTCGTCCGTGTACACATCCCGCCGGCTTGGGACGCTGCCACGCCGCCCTTCTGTGGCCGGCCTCCCGGCGAAAAAGCCACGAGCCCTGCTTCCGACGCGATTATCTAGCCTCTGTCTCGCGCCGATAACATGCCGTCCCCGCTCCGGGCAGCTCGCTCATGCGTACTCACGCTGCCCGGGCGGACACCAACACCAACAGAAAAAAGCGCGCGCGGTTCGAAACGCTAAAAGGGGCTGTGTGGGGCCCCACACTCCCCCCCCCCCCCCCCCTCTCAAGACGGGACACCTCCCGACGTGTAAAACAAAAATAACGCGGGATAAGGACGGAACTGGTACTGCTGCTGGCGGGGCGCATGCTTGGAGGTATCCGCCGAGCGTGGGTACCCGTAGTGCCTGGTAGGTCAAGTGGTTCTATGTGGCTAGTGGACGGCCGTGGTAAGTTCGGAGATCGGCCACGTTGACTGGTCCGGTTTCTCGACCACCCTGCACATGGCGAATAAAGTAAGAAAGCCGAGACGCGCGCTTTGTTATCGTGTAAGGGCCAGTCCATCGTGGAGCGAGAGAAGCAGCAAACCCTTTTGCTGCATCACTTAGTGTGTGCGTGCGGCGAAGGACTTTGTCGCCGACTGTGAATTCCAAAGGTCGCCTTCCCTTGTTGTACTGGTTACAGTGTTCCAGGCGGGCAAGGTCCAAGTTTTTCCTTGCCTCCTTCAGAGTCTCGGCGAAGCGGCTGGAAAGATCGTGCGCAAATTTAGAATGGCTAAGACCCGGTAAATCAGAACCATTCAGAGCATGCTCAATAGGGAACCTGAGCTCACGACCAAGGAGAATGGCCGCTGGCGTAAAACCTGTTGACCGGTTTACCGTGATTCTTGTGACGAAGGCCATCTCCTGGATACGAGCGTCCCAGTCCTTGTGCCGCTCCGTGAATGCCACCATCATAGTCTTGAGATTTCGATTCACTCACTCTGTAATGTTTGCTTGAGGGTGGTAGGGCGTAGCCTTTTTGTGCTGCACGCCAAGAACTTAGCAAGTGGCAGTGAATATCCTACCGGTGAAATACGTGGCATTATCAGTGATAAGCTGAGCTGGGAAACCAAAGCGAGGAAATGTTTCTAGTAGCTTATCCCAAATTATTTTCGAGTCTAGCCTACTCAGGGGATACAATTCTACCCATTTCGAGAAATGATCAGTAATTACTAACAAGTAGCGATTCCCTTTCACTGATCTGGGATAGGGACCCATTATGTCGCAAGCTACAATTTCCCATGGGTATCGGCTCTCTACAGGTTGCATGAGGCCCGGTGGTTTTCCTCCCCTCGGCTTCGCGGTCTGCAGGTATGACAAGTGCGGACGAATGTCAGGACATCCCTTCTCATGCGGGGCCATGTTGCAATGCGACACAATTTGCCATATGTTTTCTTGCCATCGCTGTGACCTGCGAGGCGTGTATCGTGGAAGTACTCTAGAAAATGCTTACGTAGGCCCTTAGGAACGACCACACGAAATGCGGACTCACCACTGTGTGTCCGAAGCAGGTATATACCGCAGGATCAAACAATCTTCTGCTTCTACGTAGCTGTCGTAGCTTCCGTTAAGCGCCCGGCTCCCTGCAGGGTTGGCGCTGTTCAGGTTTTGGCGTATCTGGTTGCACTGGTCGTCTGAAAGCTGAGCGTCAAGGAGCTGTTGACGGGACACCAGTGTGCCCCAGGTGTCGGCAGGAGCTGTCACAGCATGGACCGCGGGTGCTCGCTCTCCCTCACCAGGAAGTGGAGCTCGTGACAGGGCATCGGCCACTTTGTTGAAAGTGCCTCTTGTGTATTCTACCCTGTAATTATACTTTTGGAGAGCGAGTGACCAGCGGGCTAGACGGCCAGCTGGATTTTGCAACCTTGAAAGCCACGATAGGGCCTGGTGGTCGGTCTGAATAGTGAATTCTGCGCCATCCAAATACATGTCAAATTTCTTGAGGGCAAACAATCGCGAGACACCCTTTCTCTGTCACAGTATAGTTCCTTTCCGGTGCCGTCAGTGTATGACTAGCAAACGCCAATGGGCAAAGCTTTCCTTGATGTTCTTGAAGCAATACCGCCCCATTTCCGTACTCACTTACATCCGTTTGTACCGTGAGTGGCCGGTTAAGGTCTGGAAGCCGCAGGCGTGCAGTATCCGCGATGGCTGCAGACAGTGAATGGAATGATCCCTGCTCGGCTTCTGTCCATGACCAGCGGGCACCCTTCCGGAGGAGCTGATGGAGGGGTCGCGCCAGGTCAGCGCAGTTCGGGATGAAGTGGCGGTAGAATCCCACCATGTCCAAGAAACGCTGGAGGCTCTTTATGTTGGTTGGTGGGGGGAGCTGCAGAATGGCTTGAAGCTTCTCTTCATCCGGGCGAACTGTGCCCTGTTCCACAATGAACCCAAGAAGATTAATTGTGCTTGTCACCAACTGAACCTTGCCGGGGTTAATGGTGATGCCCGCCTTCTGCATTCGTTGAAGGACATTCGTTAGATGAAGGAGGTGCTCTTCTAAGCTTTCTGAGAAAACTACTACGTCATCCATGTAGGCCATAGCGTAGTTAAATTTAGCGTCTCCGAGCACAACATCCATTACCCGTTGAAAAGTAGCAGGTGAATTGCACAACCCGAAAGGCAATCGCACAAATTCGAACAGTCCCCGGTGGCAAGTGAAAGCCGTTTTCTCAATGTCGCAGTGGTCAATTGGGATTTGCAGAAATCCCCTACTACAGTCAAGAGTTGTAAAAAATTTTGCTGACCCAAGTGAGTACATGACAGAGTCAACAGACGGGAAAGAGTAAGAGTCTCGCACTGTCACAGCATTCAGACGTCGATAATCGACACACAACCGTGCTGTTCCATCCTTCTTAGGCGCAAGAACAACAGGAAACGCCCAGGGACTTTTTGATGGTCTCACCGCACCGGTAGCCACCATTTCGTCGAGGTCCCCATCCAGCAGCGCTCGCTTGTGGACACTCAAGGGCCTTGGATTGAATCTGATAGGACGAGCATCGCCGGTGTCAATCCTGTGGGTTAGTACGTTAGCCTTCCCCGGAGCCTCCGTGAACATTGCTGCAAAGGGCCTGAGCATTGTCTCGATTCTGCTTTTTTCCGCTGGTGACCCCGTGAAGGAATTCAAAACGGTTAGAATACCACTTCCTGTGATACTGGCCGAATGGCCGTTCGTGGCAAGCAACTGTGACTGTGGCTCAGCGGCCTTAGTCTTGAACTGAAATGCTTCTCTACCGGTGCCATACCGGTAGGTTCCCTTACCGAGATCCATCACGATTCCTGCCTTCACTATGAAGTTACTACGGCCTAGTATGACTGGCCAGGATAGTCCGGGGAGGTGTAAGAAACGCTGTCTAACCTTTCGACCATTTATAGTAACTGTTAGGCGGGCTGCTGAGGTTGCGGGTAATATGTGAGTCGACGCCATACGAAGGTTAGTGTTTACACTCCGAAACCGGACACGTTTTGTCTCACAGGAATTCTTCACCTGATCGCCGAAGACTGACACCGTAGACCCTGTGTCTAAAAGGGCTGGAAGCTCCAGACCGGCCATTTTGACCAAGACCAGCGGGGTCTTGTCTGGTTGGCTTTCCTCAAAAGAAGTTGACGGGACTAAACTCACCGAGTGTTTGTAGGGTTTCTCGGGGTCTGCCTCATGCATAGCAGGTGGTGATGATGGCACCTGCATCAATGGCACCTAGGTCGAAGGCCCCTGGGTCAGTTCAGGCCGGAAAGGTAGCGACTGGATCAGCTCTCCCGGTGGTTGGCCACGTCTGTGCGGCCCGGCCGCTGGATGGTGTGATGACCAAAACACCCTCCTCTGCGTTGTCCTGAATCTGCGAGTCGTAGGACAAGTTGTGCCCGGGGGCGACACCCACTTCTCACCTGATGGCGACACCGTTGCACCCGAAGGTGAATCACACGTTGCACCCGGCGGTGACACCCACGTTGCACCCGGCGGTGACACCCACGTTGCACCCGGCGGTGACACCCACGTTGCGCCCGTAGATGACGTCAACGTTGCACCCGGTGGTGACACCCACGCTGCACCCGTAGGTGACGTCAGCGTTGAACCCGGTGGT
Source organism: Amblyomma maculatum (assembly GCF_055883805.1). NCBI lineage: Eukaryota > Metazoa > Arthropoda > Arachnida > Ixodida > Ixodidae > Amblyomma > Amblyomma maculatum. The sequence goes on from NC_139346.1 coordinate 24,039,995, forward strand.
GACACCCACGCTGCACCCGTAGGTGACGTCAACGTTGCACCCGATGGTGACACCCACGCTGCACCCGTAGGTGACGTCAACGTTGCACCCGGTGGTGACACCCACGCTGCGCCCGGTGGCGACACCCACGCTGCGCCCGGTGGCGACACCCAACTGCGCCCGGTGGCGACACCCAACTGCGCCCGGTGGCGACACCCACGCTGTACCCGTAGGTGAATGGTAGCCGGCAGCCGCTGCAGGAGATCTCCGGGATTTGCGCGCTCTGACGTGGGGTGTCCCAACTGCTGCCACACAAGGGGTACCAGCGCCTGCGTATGGCAAGGAGACACGGGGCCCCGTCTGACCTGTCACCCCATGAAATCGGCTCGTCACCTGAGTAGACGCATCAGGGCTTGTGACTCCGTGCAAGTCGCCAGCCCCCGTACGGCAGCCTGGCGTCTCCAGGCTGCGTGCTCCCGATGATCCAGGCCACCCCTACTGAAAAAGCAAAAGTTCTACGGGGCAATAACCTCATAAAATCGCACCTAATGGCATAGACTCTCATACGGTGCACATCATTATCATAAAATATCGTACATAATTTCTGATAATGTACAAGAAGCTATGAGATCTTATGCAATTATATGCGACTCGTATGTGATTTGTTATGTGAAGTGAATGAGATTGTGCGAGAAAATGTGAGGTTATTGCCTCATACAATTTTTTCAGTAGGGACGCACAGGACGGTTCAAGGCAAGTCTGCAGGGGGAGGTGGTTTGTACTGGAGCTCCGCCAGGAAAGATGCCTCGATGCGAGATGCTTCTCTAGCCATGTCATCGAAGTCCGCGTACTGGAGACGCCGGAGATATGGCTGGTACCTTGGATGGCACCGATGTATAGCATGAGCCACCTTCTCTGGTTCCGGAACTGCAGGATCTGCCCGCTCATGCAGCTCTTGAAAACTGCGCAAAAACTCTAGCAAACCCTCGTTTTCGCCTTGCGTCCTGGTGCAAAGCTCGTCTTTCATACGGATGTCATAGTCAGGCGGCAAAAACTCTTCTCGAAAACGGTCTATAAAATCCTGCTTTGTTGTGAACGGCCGCTGTCTACGCCTCCAGGTTGCTGCGGAACCTACCAAAGCTACGGGAAGCACACGCGTGACCAGAGCGCTGTCCGAAATTGCCATTGCCATCTGATGATCGTCGATTTCATAAAGAAAATCGCAAACAGATTTCCTGTCGGCGTATCCTTCAAACCTTGGCACGGCCAAATTCAGCCGCAGCTGATTATCGCGATACAAGGGAGTGGGCGTTAACGAAACTGCCTCGCTTCCTACCATTTTTCTGAAATGTGCCTTTTATTCAAGTAGCTCGTACAGGAGGCCTAGAATTCCGCTACAAATGTCCGACGGTTCGCTTTTCCTGTCTTCTGATTGCTCATGCCCGAAACCCGCCTGTGTGGGAGGCCGAACTGTCTCTGTTAACTGGGCGCTTGCACCCGGTAAGTCCGACATCGCTACGCACGAAACTGCATGAACCTCAAATTGCTACACTCGCGGGGCAAGCCAAAGCTCGAGCAGAAAGCACGTTGGGCGCCAAATGAAGGCTCCGCCTTCTAGAATACGGGTCCGCGAGCGATGGTCTTGCCCAACGAGTGAAAACAAAGTCTTTCTTAAAAACACCGGTTTATTCCGGATAAACAGAAAAGTATAAAATAGAAAAGAAACAGCATTGGTCAAAACTGCGCTAGAAACATGCCGTCGAAGTGCGCGACAATGGACTATGCAGAATAAAACGGAACATGGGTCAGGGCTTCCCCGCGACAACACAAAACACACTGCGGCGCGGATAGGGCGAGTACAAAGCTTTGATTACGGTACAAAAGCATTGCTACTCGCGTGGCAGCTCTCACGCTAACACTCCTAAGGCTTTCTTGTAGGCGCCGCTTCCGTCTCTGCCTCGCAGGACTCCGCTCCGTCGTCCGTGTACATCCCGCTGGCTTGGGACGCTGCCATGCCGCCCTTCTGTGGCCGGCCTCCCGGCGAAAAAGCCACGAGCCCTGCTTCCGACGCGCTTATCTAGCCTCTGTCTCGCGCCGATAACATGCCGCCCCCGCTCCGGGCAGCTCGCTCATGCGTACTCGCGCTGCCCGGATGGACACCAACACAAACAGAAAAAAGCGCGCGCGGTTCGAAACGCTAAAAGGGGCTGTGGGGCCCCACAACTTATAACATCCAACATGCAGTCTGTGTCAACCCCGAGGAAATCCTCGGTTGCGACTACTGCATAATCGATATCACAATCCGAACTCGTCCACTCTCCAGACTTGCAAGACAAGCCCGTCTCCGAGATTTGGCGAAATTTAGGCAAGCGTCATTACAGAACAATGGTGCATCTCATGCTCCCAGCGATCGGCTTCACACCTTCGCTCCACCAGAGCTGAGGTTCAGCTCTTAGAGATATCTCGAATATGGGCAACCACCCACTGCCTTATCCGCCGATGGCGCCGGCAGAAATATAAGAGAAAGCTTAAAGATCGAATTGCTCAGCTCCCCCAGCGTGCGGATGAGTGCGCGCAGCCCAGCTCGCCGACTCTAACTGGGTGGATAGGTGCAACACGGCAGCGCGGCAAATGTCCAGCCGATATAGGTGACGCCTCATTCGCGTCCTCCTTGATCCAACTCAGACTCGCAGAGAAACTAAAAACATCTTCAGCGTGCAATCTATACCTTCTCTGCAAATACTACACTATTTGCGCACAAACTCCTGGATCAATATATGTGCACCATACAGGACACCTGTGGGCATGCGAGCTCTTATGCAGGCTCTGAGAACGCTGAGCTTGATCAACCATTCCAGCTGGCCAAAATAAAACGTGCCACTGCCGGTACAAAATCACTGTTAAATTACTATCCAACCTCTTATATAACTTTATTGGAGTACATCAGTGCAATGAAGATTTATCATGTCGTCGTAAACACGCTCCGTTAAAACTTTCCCATACGCTTTATACCATCCATTACTGCGCAGCGATTTGTTTCAGTCACCTCATATCATACTTCCACGACTTGATCATGCCGTCAAAGTTAAACGCTCAAAGTGTCATTCATCGTCTTATGCCAATTCATTCATTCCTCGCACTAGCATTGAATGGAATAACGTGCCATCGCACATTGCTACAGAAACTGACATAAAAGAAAATCCATGAGCTACTTCGCTGTGACGGAAATGTGTAGAATATATTGTTGTTTTTTTCTTTTGATGTTATGCCTAATATTTATATAATGTTTCTTGTTACACTTCTTGTTGATAATTGTATCGTGTTTATTACAAATGTATCACCCCCCTCCTATGTAACCCTCCTTTGGAGGGCCTTTAGGGGTAACCTGAAATAATAAGTAAATATGGCGAAGAGACACGCCTCACCCCATTGATTGCTGGACTGCAGCGGTCCCATTCATACCAAAGGCCGACAAAGCAATACACACAGGCAACCTCCACCCATCTCTTACCTCTTGTATGGGCAAAGTTATGGAAATGATGGTGTGAGATCGGTTGTCCGGGTACCTTGAAACACAACATGTCTTTGCAGACGCCATGTACGAATTTCGCCCTCACAAGTCCGCAAAGGATGACCTGCTTCAACTATATCGCGAAGTCCTTGACACCATCGAATGCCCTCATGACGGCAAGGTCGTACTCGCCCTGGATCTTAAGGGGGCCTTCGACAATGTAATGAATGAGATTATCTTTACTCATTTAAGTCATACCAACTGCGGCAATCGTGCGTTGCAATATATCCGCCAATTCCTCACCGACCGCCAATCCTAAATCAGCATTCAGGATCGCAAACACGGCCCCTTTCCCCTTGGTACAAGGGGAACACCGCAATTTTCTCCCCTGCTATTAAACTTCGCCATGATTGCACCTGCCAGCCCAGCTGGGAGCAGTCAAGAGTGTGCAGCATGCTCTACGCCACATTACCCTGTGGGCCACGCAGGACTCGTTTTGGAGACTTTGAGGCCCATCTGCGGCGACTGTAGTGGACCACTATGCTCGCCACTGTGGCCTTCAATGCTCCCTATAGAAGCCTGAATTTGTGCACTACCAAAATTCAACTTTCCCTTCTGTCTAGTCCAATTCCAAAAGAAGTCTGAGTACTGGGGCTTTTCATTCATCAACACCGTAAGCCAGGCACCACATTGGCTAAACTCCACATGGTGGAGGACCAGGGGAGCCACATGATTCGCTAAGTTTCTAATAAACGTGAGGGGTTACGAAGTAAGGGTGCCTTGACGCTGGCAAACGCCTTCGTAACAGTCGAATCCTGTATTCGACTCCATATTTCTACCTGCGGAATCAAGATGAGGCTGCCCTCGAGGTCATTCTCCGCAAGGTCATTAAGCGGGGCCTCGATATCCCGGTGAACACCTCCAACCAGCGCCTCATGGCACTGGTTGTCACGAAATCGGCGCACATTTTCACCAAGCCGGCACGGCGCGAGGCCCGCGCGGCGTCGCGTGGAAAGCTCGAGAAAAACCTTCCCCGAGCGAGAGAGCGCGTAGCTTGGTACGCGTCGCCGTCGCCCTCTTTCTCATCACCCGGCGATGACGCGGACTCATCAGTCTGAAATACGCCAGAAAGTTCCAGAATGTTCTACGGGTCGTGGCCAATGACGACGCGCGGCTCGACGGGAGGGAGAGAGCGCTATAACCAGCGAAGCTAAGTGTGTGTGCGCGCTAGCTTTGGCGCGTGCTAACAGACAGACGCGGCGCGCCCTATTTAAAGAGACCGCGCCGCTTGTCGAGCCAGTGAGTCAGTCAGTCAGTGGTTGCGGCGTGTTCGCCAGTGCTTCGGCTGGACTCCCGGGGATCACCCGCTGCTGGCAAGCCCACGGACCTGCAAGGGAGCGGCACTCGTCTTGTATGGCGGCCACATCGTGACTCTTGAGGCGTCGGACTGCAACAGTGCCCGGTGAACAATTTGGTGTTTGCTTATGTAACTCTCTCGTGTTTCACCTGTGTTGTAAAGCCTCTATATTATTGAATATTGTTATTCGGTGAACCTCTCTTCTGTGCAATTTTAGTGTTTGTGTATTCCTTTGTATTGTCTCTTGCTGTGCATAAATTGTGTTTTGTTTGTTACTTCTGACTCCGAACCTTACTCTGGCTTGAACCGGCGACAACTGGGCACCAAACGGCCACCCCCGTATGTCACTACAAGGTAGTTGAATTCCGGCCGAGCTTGCCACGCAGGTCGAGGGCATCTCCTTTGCGACCGGAACAGCTACCCCCACTCACTCTAAGGGTGTCTGAGAGTGTGCGCACCGTTAAGGGCGCATTGTTAATAATGCCCTCTTAATTATTAACGGGTGATACTGGTAATGGTGAGCACTTCCAGCAAATTGAGAGAAGCGGACTTCAAAAATCAATATACGCGTTTGTTGCAGACGGAGTCGGATCGTCACCTTCTTGTCCGTCTCCACATCCAACGCACCAAAAACGGTACTCAATCCAGCGCCGTGGAGATGCGCCCTCCACGTACGCCCTTTTCCCGCCAAAATCACACGCGAAGACTATGATGGCAGAAGCGTAGGGATGGGGGCGGAAGCTCTGGCATGCTGTTATGGTTCCAAACCCGGCCTTTATTATGTGCATGCCTCTGCCCCGCACCATGGGGGATGGTACACGGCCGCAGTTCTAAACGAGGAGAAAACAGTTAATGGTCTTATCTTCAGGGCTCGCAACATAACTCATGCGGTCGGCATAAGATTGGCTGCTTCCCACTCCGACTTGATATATATAATTTCCGACTCTCGAGGGGCCCGTGGGAGCGTCGATAGGGCTGTACCCCGTTATTTAGCCTACCGAATACTTCAAAATAGCTCCTACATTTGGAACCCTGCTCAAAGACGTTATTTGGGCTCCTGCTCATCAGGGGCTGGCTGGAAACGAGGCTGCCGATGCTGACACACGCGCGCTCGCTCGACGGGAAGTTTCCTCGTTACCCTGTGACCAGTACAGATGGAATGTGGTGGTGGTGGTGGTAAAACTGTTTCAATGAAAATGTTTAGGAGGTTCTGCGGCGGTTGGAGTCATCAGTGCGGAACCTCATATGCGTAGGCTACTGTCCGCGCTCTTTTGACGAGTTCTTTTTCATCTCTTGCGTCCGAGCTGGCCAAAGCTGCCTCTCACCCTTCCTGTGTTGGCTGGTTATTAACAGTGATAGTCAGATTTTTCTGGCCTTCCTAGATCATATTGCCGCGAAACCTACAAACCTGTATTTGTTTTTGGCAGCCGCCGGCATGCGGCCTTATCACTATGATTCTGGACCGCGTATCAGTTCTGTATTCTTTGTTTGTTAACGCTCAATGCCGCGAGACGCACATTCATCAATGTCGTTGTCGTGCAATATGCGCCGAGATCTGTCTCCAAGGTTTTGATAACTCGCGTATGTCTACACAATGTTCCAGGTTGTGCTAGTAGCAGTTCGCGACGTTATCTAGATGGTTCTGAGACGCTTTTAAATTGACCTTTGACGAGTGCGACGGGCATTCTTTGTTCGACGATCGACGAGCACTTTTGTTGTTATCCTAGTTTGTTGCTATGCTTTTGTTGCTTTTGTTTTGCCCTAGTGGACACCAGAGCCGACTACTCTGTCATGAGTGGAGCTTTGCGCCGAGCTCAAGATGGTGACGAGTACTTGGGACGGCCCGCTAATCCGCACCGCTGGTGGTAACCTTATTACGCCATCGGCGCGATGCACCGCAAGGGTTACAGTAAATGGACGTACCTACCCTATCAGCTTCGTCGTCCTACAGTACTGTTCCCGCGACATGATTCTGGGCGCGGATTTTCTGAACGAACATCGAGGGATCATCGACCTCTGATCAAACTCATCAAGCTCTAGACCGATAATCCATACCTGCTACGAGAACTTCGGCGCATCACGTCGCTCTCAACGTCCTCGATGAATAACTGACGTAACGCCTCGATCAAGTGTCACCGTGGCTGTGGTTACAAAAGAAGTCGAAATCACGGAAGGGGTTGTCGAAGGAAACACTCAGTGGTTACTGGATAGAGGACTTAGCATCGTAAGAGGCATCGCCCGTTTCCATCATGGACAAGCTCACGTGCTCGTCACGAATTTCACCGACGAATACCGGCACCTGAACAAGGGCATGACGATTGATTTCCTTGACGAGCTAGCGGACACCCGAGAAATCTTCGCCCTCCCCAGTCAACTTGAAGACGATGCACCAACCGAGCCAAGCAGCCCAATATCGACACTCACCAAGCGCTCCCCCTAGACAGATAAGACCGGATTCACACTCTTGAAAACCACTACGAGTACTTTTCTTCAGCGTCGAAGGTTCGGCAAACCCCGGTGGCGAAGCATCGCATTATCACGGACGAAAACGCTCGACCACTATATCAAAGCCCCTACCGTGTATCGCCGCGAGAACGCCAGGCCATACGCGATCCAGTTGAGGAAATGCTACGTGATGACGTGATCCAGCCAACCAACAGCCCTTGGGCGGCACCAGTCGTTTTGGTGAAGAAAGACGGCGCAGTTCGCTTCTGCGCTGATTACCGCCGCTTGAATAGCATAACTAAGAAGGACGTCTACCCGCTTCCCCGTATCGACGACACACTGGACAGGCTCAGTAACGCTAAGTACTTCTCGTCGATGAACCTGAAGAGCGGGTACTGGCAAATTGAGGCAGACGAAAGAGACCGCGAGAAGACGGCATTAATAACACCGAACGGCCTCTTTGAATTCAAGGTAATGCCATTTGGCTTGTGCTCCGCACCAGCCACGTTTCAACGGGTAATGGACATTGTCCTGGCGGGCTTAAAGTGGCAGATTTGTTTGGTATATTTGGACGACGTCCTTGTGTTCTCGTCAAACTTTGAAGACCATCGCTTCGAACAGTACTTGACGCGATCAAGTCCTCAGGTTTAACGTTGAAACAGAGAAGTGGCACTTCGCCTGCGAAGAGATGTTTCTTGGTGATATCATAAGCAACCAGGCAGTTCGCCCCGACCCACAGAAAACAGCTGTGATTGCACAGTTTCCACAGCCCGGTGACAAGCTGTGAGCCGATTCCTCGGACTGTGCGCATATTACCGACGATTCGGCAAGAACGTTTCGCACCTCGCCGAACCTTTGACGCAGCTTACAAAGGCAGACGTGCCATTTCAATGCAAGCGGAAGCATTCGAGGAACGTAAGCGCCGTCTACAGTATCCTCATTTTCTAGGCCAGTTTGATTAGAATGCCAAAACTGAGATGCCTACCGACGCGAGCAGTTTGGGGCTAGGCGCCGTTCTCATTCAGAACAATGCCGGACAAGAGAAGGTTATCGCCTACGCAAGCAGTTCCCTCGCGAAAGCCGAAGCCAATTACTCGACGACCGAGAAGGTGTACCTCGCGATCATCTGGGCCATTTCAAAGTTCCGCCCGTACTTATACAGCTGGCCATTCAGGTTTGTAAGCGATCACCACGTGCTCTGCTGGCTGGCAAATTTGAAAGACTCCTCCAGCCGTCTTGCCCGATGGAGCCTGCGTTTCCAGGAATTGGACATCACAATCGTCTGCAAGTCAGGCCGCAAGCACTCCGATGCAGACTGGTTGATGCGCCGGCGAAAAAAGACGACGGAGACGCCTTTTTGGAACCGGTAAGCGCCAGCAGTTCTCTGCACCTTAATCCTTTGCCGATCCCCCTGTGTGGATATGTGCCATCAAATTAGAGAACAACAACCGCAACAGCAGTTTCGCAGAACAACAGCGATCAGACCCTGAGCTGAAAGCGCTAGTCGATTACTTAGAAGGAAAGACCGCGTCCCCTCCTGCTGTGTTCAGGCTTCATTTATCATCGTTCGCCTGAAGCAATGGCCTCCTCGTGAAGAACTTCGCACCCAAGAGGACCGCGCAGCTTCTTGTTGTGCCTAAAAACCTACGGCAGGAAATACTGGAGGCGTTGCACGATGAGCCCACAGCAGGTCATCTCGGGTTTGCGCGCGTGTTGCGTCGAGTCCAGGAGAAGTACTATTGGCCGCGACTGCCTGCCGATGTTGCCCACTGCATGAAGACTGAAGATGTGTCGTAAGTGCTAGCGACGCAAGGCGCCGCCGATTAGACCAGCGGGACTACCGAGCCCGATTCCGCCCCCAACCCTGCCTTTTCAACGAATTGGAATGGATTTCCTTGCCCCCTTACCAACTTCATCTATGGGTAACAAGTGGATAATCGTGGCCACTGACAACCTTACCCGTTACCCGAAGCAAAAGCACTACCCAATGGTACCGCGGCACAAGTCGCAACATTTTTGTCGAACAAATTCTCTTGCGGCACGGCGCCCCAGAAGTGCTCATCATGGACAAGGGAACGGCATTTACGGCAGAGTTGACGCTAGCCATTCTGAAATAGTCCTACAAGCCATCGACGAAAAACTGCGTACCATCCTCAGACCAATGGCCTTACGGAGCGCCTGAACAAAACGATCGCCGACAGGATCGCCATGCACGTCGACGCTGAACACAACTCCTGGGACGCCATCTTGCCGTACATGATCTTCGCGTATAACACGGCAGTCCAGGAGACGACCAGAGCGACCTCGTTCAAGCTTGTGTACGGCAGGGAGCCCACGACGCCGCTCGATGCAATGCTGCCGCACGTACCCAACGTGGACAATTTTGACGTCGCCACCTACCTGCAGCGTGCAGAGGAAGCCCGACGGCTCGCAAGGTTGCGTATTAAGGACCAACAGCGCACCGACACCCGACGATACAACTTACGACGACGCCACGCAAAGTACAATCCAGGAGACCAAGCGTGGGTTTGGACTCTAATTCACCGGCGTGGACTCAGTGAAAAGCTACTGCGTCGATACTTTGGGCCATACAAAATCCTTTGCCGTATCGGACAGCTCAACTATGAAGTCATTCCCGAAAGTACGACAGCATCACAACGGCGACACGCGTGCCAAGAAATCGTTCATCCGGGATGTTTAAACTTTGTAATGTTTCCATATAGGTTGCTTTGTTTATTTTGGAATATTCAGGTGACTTTTTATTAAGGGAGGAGGAATGCCGCGAGATCTACAAAAATGCATTTGTTTTTTGGCAGCCGCCGGCATGCGGCCTTATCACTCTAATTCTGGATCGCGTATCTGTTCTGCATTCTTTGTTTGTGAATGCTCGATGTCGCGAGACGCACCTTTATCAATTTCGTTGTCACGCAAGATGCGCTGAGATCTGTCTCGGAGATGCCGATCACTCGCGTATGTTTCTACAATGTTCCAGGTCGTGCTAGTAGCAGTTTGCGACGTTATCTGAATTGTTCTGAGCAGTCTTTAAATTGACCGTTGACGAGTGCGACGGGCATTCTTTGTTCGACGATCGACGAGCACGTTTGTTGCTATCGCCGCCGCCGAGTTGCTTAGTTCTTTTGCGGGCGCAGTCAGCCCAATAAAGAGTTAATTTCAGTACCTTCAAGCCTGTGTCTTCTTTTGTTGTCTACGGCCTTGTCACCCCTACATGACGTTACGGTACAGGTCCGCCGTCTCCCCGCAGGATTTGCATTGGGAGTCAAATGGATCAATTGCGTGAAGTATTCGTGGGTTGTTAGAAGTGTTGGTCTGTAGCTTGCGGAGGTGTACCTCCTCTCCTTTGTCTAGTGGCTTTGCCAGTGGAAGGTAGACCCGGCGAGATAATCTTAAGTGCTGAAGTATTTTAGTGTTGGTTTGCAATGGGGTAGGAGGTTCCACGAGATCTGTATTGGATGCCCGAGGGAGAAATTCTCTGGCTGAGGCGTGTGCGCTCTCGTTACCTGGGATGTGCTGGTGACCTGGTACCCATACTAAGTGTTTATGCGTGGGTTGGTAGCCACGAGTGTAACTTTCTTGCAGGATTGTAGCTGCTAACGGTGTAATCCTGCCCCTGAGGTAATTGCGATATGCTGTCAATGAATCTGTAAGAATGTATTCCGAGGTAGTGCGTGTTGCAACCAGGGCAATTGCCACTTCTTCCGCCGCCATCGTGCCTTGGCTGGGCAATATAGTCCATCGATTGTTTGATTTTGGTGCACTAACGCAACGGCCGCCATTCCCCATTCAGGACCCGCAGCATCTACATAGAACACGCCCTCGCGCCCGCCGTAGTGCCTTTTTATATCTTCCGCTCGTGCTTGTCGTCTTGGCTGGTGAAAATCGGGGTGCATGTTCCTCGGCAATGGAGTTTCCTTGAATTGTCCTCTGCATGAGGCTGGGATGTCGCTTTTAGGGTCTAGCTCTCGGGGGCAATTGATGTTCAAGTCCTTCGAGACTTGTCGGCCAGTAAGAGTCGTGGAGAGTCGTACCACCTGCGCCGTGAGGTGTGCCTTTATCAGCTCGTCTACTGTGCTGTGGATGCCCAGTCGTAAAAGCCGGTCCGTTGATGTCGTAAGAGGAAGGCCCAGGGCCTTCTTGTAGGCTGTTCTGATTATGACGTCGAAGCTCTTGCTGTCAAACTTCTTTAGGCGGAAGCAGGGTGCTGCATAGACGATGCGGCTCACGACGAAAGCCTGCACCAGTCGGAGAGTATCTTCGCGCATCCCTGATTTCCGTATCGTTATTCTGGCGATCATCTGGCGACTTGCTCGCTCACGAGGCGGAGTTTCTGGATGGCGAGGTGGTTGTTGCCCTTGTTATTGATGGACAGACCCCATTCTGAACTTCCCTTGCTTGATGGGTGGCTTGTCAACGTGGACGTCGATCGTGGCCTAACTTTTGTGCTCACATTTGTGCTCACATTTGTGCTCACATTTTTGTGCTCGCCTAACTTTTGTGCTCACAAAGAGTTCACATTTTTTGGGAGAACAAGTTAGTCCACACGCTCGTGCATAATTCTGAACTGTTGTTGCCGCTGTTTGTATTTTTTCTTCAATCGTTCCCATACTTCCCGTGGTTGTCCGGATGATTATATCGTCAGCGTACAGGGCGTGTCGTATGCCCCGTATCTGATTTGGAAGGGGTGGAAGATTTCGAAGTGCAATGTTGAAGAGAAGGGGTGATAATACTGCCCCTTGCGGAGTGCCTCTCGTTCCAATCTTCACTTACGCTGTGTGTTGTATGCCGATGCTGATGTTGACCGTTCTGTCTTTCAGGAAATCATAGATGTATGAGTAGACTCACTGGCCACAGTTCGTGGTCTGGAGGTTCCGGAGGATTGCGGAGTGTTTGCCGTTGTCAAACGCTCCTTTGAGGTCGCGGGATAGAAGTGCTCGGTCACTGTTTCTGCGTGCTGGGTCAATGACTTCGCGTTTGAGTTGCAGAAGCACATAATGGGTGGACAGATGTGCTCTTTGAATTCAACCATCGTGTGTTGCAGTAGCTCTTTGTTCCTTAGATAGTTGAAGAGACACGCGGGGACTGCCTTTTCCAAGAGTTTGCCTGCGCATGACGGGGGGGTTATGGGGCATAGGTTTTCAGTGCTGATTTTCTTGTCGGGTTTGGGGATAATGTGTACATTGGCTGTTTTCCATGCCTGTGCAATGGTGCTGTTGCGGCAGCATTCATTGACGTAATCCGTAAGTTGCTGCAGTGCTCAGTGCACAGGTTTGTTAGAAGTCCGACCGTAAATTTGTCTTGTCCCGGGGCTGTACCTAGACACATACCTGCTAGTGCTGCTATAATTTCTTCAAAAGTGAAATCTTTATCTAGGTCTTCGTTCGGCTTCCCCCGCTATTCTGGATTTGAGAGTTCTGTGTCTCTTGCAGTGCAGATATAGCGACGCGTGAGTTGATCCACGAGTTCATCATCCGTGCCTTGAAAGTTGTGTAAGGCTCGATGCAAATTTCTACATTGTGCACTCTTCGATTTCGGTGGATCAATTATGCATCAGCAAAGGTTCCACGTAGCCTTGCTGTCTAGGCAAACTTTGAGGGATTAGCACCTTTTTTAGCCAATTGGTGCGAGCGAGGTCCAATGCGTATTGGTCTGCTTGAGTAGTTAGCTTCGCTATTCAAATTCCGAAATTTTTGATTGTGCCTTTGTTTCTTCCACCGTTTTATGAGACTACGTCTAGCTTCCAAAAGGTACATGAGATGGTTTTCAACAGCTGGGTGGTCCTCCGTGGTGGCAAGGGTTTTTAGGTTTTATTTAAGGTCGAGAACGGATACCGCCCACTCTTCGTAACTAATTATTTGTTCTGATGTGACTAGTTTAGTGTCCTTCCTGAATTTTTCCCAGTCTGTCACTCTGGCTTCCCCATGTGGTTTGATGTGCTTGTTGCTTTCAAATATGGTCTGCAGTACGTAGTGATCTCTGCGTAAGGTCTCTCCCGTATTAAGCCACTGACAGTTGCGGACGTTGCGGACGATTGTGAGGTCGGGGAGGTATCTCGCGTTATGTCGGTACCGAATCGAGTCGGGTGCTGCGGGTCAGTGAGTAAGGTAAGTGCCATGTCAGTGAAGGCGGAAGCTGGTTTCCTGCCTTTAGTCTTCCTTTAGATATCCCCATAAGGGGCTAGAAGCATTAAAGTCGCCGACTATAGCTAGGAGAGCTGTTAGAGCTTCTCTTAGTGCTTAGATAGCGTCAAAGGCTACGCAGCGCTGTTTGGGGCGACTATATTCAGTATATAGGTGCCCTTGCTGTTTCGGTGTTGTGGTTGCAACTTTATGAAGGCATATTCAATGTTGCTGTGTAGATCAAGGTCTACAGTGGTTGCTGTGCATGATTTGTGGACCAAAATGCATGTCGAGGGGTTTGTTTGATGTGTTGAGTATTCTCTCATCTTAGCCTTCATATTCACTTCTTGCAGGGATATTATTTGTGGCGCATGAGGATAAGAGTCTGTGTATTGTTCTAATGTTTCCTTCTTACGCTGTAGTTCCCTGCAGTTCCATTGTAGGATGGTGAGTTTAGGTCTTGGTTGTGGCGCCATATTGGTTGTTAGAAAGTTGTGTCTGATCCTGTGGTGCATCTTCAGGTTCTTTATCAAGTTGAGGGATGACTAGGAGACGACTTCCCCTTTTTCCCTGTAGTTTTGTGCCCTTGTTGTGAGAAACCTCCGAAAAGTCCTGAATGTTTCGCAGAATTCTAATCCCCTGCGCTTGTATCCTGATTAGAACAGGTTCAAGGTTTTCAATCATGGGCTTGATGACTGATTCTAACATCTTTTTGATTGTCGTCTCATTCATATTTTGTAATTTATTCTCCATGAGACCTTGGACTGTGTTTTCCAAGCGGGTAATGCGGTCCTGTGTTTCGGTGTTCTCGGTAAATTGTGGCATGGGTGCCTTCAGTGCTGCTGCCTGCGGTTGTGGTACCTGTGGCATTGGCGCGTGCTGTGGTGTCTCTAGTGCAGTTTGCCTCTCGAGGATGCCAGTATTTAAATGCTGTGGGTACAGTGGGTGTACCTCTTCCTTGTCCTCCTCCATCGGACATGCCTGTTGCGTCAATGGAGGTAATGTGTTGTTCCTCTTGCTGCGATGCCTAATTGTTCTTTTAGTTGCTTGTTTTCTGACTTTATTTTCTCGATCTCTGCTTTAAGTTGTTTGTAAGCCAGCGCTTTGGGGAGAGGAGGCAGCTATATCTGCCCAGCTCACTTTGCCGTCTTTGCGCTGCTCCTTGTAATGGGGTCCTGTTGTCTTCTTAGCTACACGGTTGCCGGTGGGGTGCGACGCTTTGTCGGTAGTGCCAGGTCATTTGCTTGATGACCGTGAGCCGTGTGGTGCCGAGTTTCTGCTGTTGGACTGGGCCTGTTGGGTGAGTCGGTCCCCACTGCTCGATGTGCCTCTGCGGCTGGACCGGTCTCGAAACTTGGCCCTGGACTAGTGACTGTCTTGACCTGTCTTGAATTTGGTTGGTTGTGATGTTCGGTACTTGTACTTGTAATGATTCGACCCCATGGGATGTGGGCCTTCACACACCGTGCACTTGGGTTGGCAGTAATGGGCTCCTTGGAAGTCGTCCTGACCGCACTGGGCATCGCGACTGCGCTGGGCAAGGGCAGACATCCGCCTGGTGTCCAAGTTTCCCGCACAGTATGGTTCGTACTTCGTGATGGTTTCCGAAGTCTCTCGGTTCCCCAACGAAGTGCAGAATAAGGTGCAGCCGGTTCACCGAAATTAGAAGAGATAGGCAAATTTATTTGCATAGAGTAAGGATCAAGATCGAGTATAAGGATGGTTCTAAAAGTCCATGCGGTCACATTTTAAGCCTTCTGAATTCCGAGGGGAAACTTGGCTATTTCCTAATTAACCAATCACATTCGTTAACGAAACCCGCCCACGATAAGGTGGCACCTTCACACACTCGCCGGTCCTCACACCACGACACTGGTCAATTGATGTATCATCACTCCTTGGAATGAGAATTCTTTGGAGTCGACAAATCAATGCGCATCCGTTGTCAGCCCACCGTCAGCCTTGCGTTGAATGGAGCGTCCAAACGGCATCGCCTCCGCTGACTGCCGATTTATAGACCTCCGCCTTCCCGGTTCTGTCTCCCCACTTCTGACGCAGTCGTCGATTCCCAAGGCAGAGGTCCGTGAGCACTGTCTCCTGACCGCTAAGAAGCAAGAGGCGCCGGTCTCTTCCCGACCGCAGAGGGATGCGTAGGCGGTGTCTTGACCGCAGAGGAAGGAGCAACGGGCCGTCGGGGACACGTGCACACTACAGAACACTTCTCCGAACGGGATGCCGGCGAGTAAACACAGGCACCAACACGCACACGTCCCTCTGTCCTGCAGCAACCGGCTGCAATTCCCATAATTAAGTCCGTTTGGCGCCAACTGTTCAATTTTCAGACGCGTCGAGCCCAACAAGCACACTGATCATAAACCGGCTTATACATTCAAAGCTATCGCAAATTACCTACTAATCTAGACATAGCCTTTACTGCCGTCCATGTGACAGCCTTTCAAATGCGGATGAGCGGCTCTTACTCCGCCTCTATGCCAACACACTGCTGTGCTGGCAGCTCTTAAACATTTCGACCTAGCTTTCTGTGGTAGCTGCCCGCATTATGGGGTGGTGTCTTCGGACATCTGCCACATGTTGCGAGCCTGCCCCTCTAACCCGGTTATCTCCCTAACTCAACCCGGGAGGACTATGAGGTGCCCTGCTCGGCTGCTCTGACCTACAGGCCCGAGCGGCGGCCGACTACACTGGGTCCCAAACTAGAGACCTCCACCTAGGGTGTCCCACAGTATTAGTTCATGCGTAACCTCCTGTATTTGCATCTGTATATAAATGTTTTCCACCATCACCTTTGCTTTTGATGGAGACGAAAATTAAGGAACGCGAGGGCTCTGCGATGTCAGCGCACGTTAAAAAAACCAAGGTGGGCGAAATTTTCAGAGCCTTCCACAATGGCGTACTGCGTCGCATAAACCAAACCATCCTTTCATAATTTTTATAACCGGCAGTGCAGTTCGAAATGTAGAATGTAAAAAAATATTTAATGACGATTACGATAGTCACTAGAGCCATGCTTGAGCACAGCTATTATCCGTTTTTCCGATATATTGAGACAAAGAATTTGAGAACTGTTTGTAAGTATGCATGTGCAGTTATAAAGCACCTCATTGTTCTTGCGAACGAAAGAGAAGTTCTCGGGGAAAAAAGAGAGGAGTGAGGAGGAAAATGTTTAGAGAGAGAGAGAAGAAACCTTTATTAAGCCGGATAGGTATATAGGGTCGAGTTACATTGCCCTACTAGATGGCCAGCAGGTCAATCCTGTTAGCGACCTCGTAGGCACACTTGAGGATCCGGTCTTTTAGTTTCCAACATAAATTATGCGCGACTCCTCCCCTCCTCGGCTGTAGGCCTGAGGGGTATTTAAAGTGATGCCCCGCCTCGGGTGCTGGCTCGGGATGTGTTGTTCCTCGGCCTGCTGCCTACTTTGGTCTCGGGGTCTGGTCATTGCACCCACTCCCGTTTCGGTGGTGGACAACGGCTGTTACCGACGCGCGTCTTTCTCTCCCTCTTCTTTTTCTTTCTTCTCTATTTTCTCCTCTGTCCGCACCAGCCCTGTCCGGAGTGTCAGCAATGGCTGGCTCGCCGCGCTGTTACTGCAGCCACGGCCAACGGGACCCTGGACTGAGGGTCCCCCCTCGCTGACCAAATAAATAAAAATGTTTGTCCTCGTCCTCCTCCTCCAGCAGTAGAGCCAGTAGAAGGCCCGTGCATTTCCTTTTATTTTTTAATTTATTTTTATTTACAGATACTGCTAATCCCATTCGGGATTGTTGCAGTTGAGCATATGTTCGTACAGAGAAGTGTATATAGAGCATATAAGGAACACACAGTGACATGATCATATGTACAAAGCAAATCAAGAATGTAAAATGCATAGGGCACAAAAATGAGGAAACATATTATACAAACAAAAACAAATATGAGGCAGATATGAACGAGAATTTACATGTATTACGACACTACACTTCTTCCCTTAGTCGCAACAACAAGCAGCAAGGTCTCCCATGTTTTTCGTTATCTATATTTACAGCCTTCCTTGGGTAGAATAATAATAATAATTCGTTCACAGGAAGGGAAAGCTGCAGTATCTGTCGCACTTGTTTCTGTGGACACCTGAACCGCGCCCTTAAGGAAAGGGAGGAAAGTGGGAGTTAAGGTGGAAAGATAGAAAGAGGAGCCGTAGTGGAGTGCTACAGAGCAATTTCGACCACCTGGGGATCTTTAACGTGCGCTCACATTGCACAGCACACGGACGCCTCTTCGTTTCGCCGCCATCGAATCGCAGCCGACGCGGTCGGGTTTGAACCCGGGTACTCCGGCACAGTAGTCGGGCATCTTACCACTGCACCACCCCAGCAAGGCATCCTGGGTAGAAGGAGCGTTCCCATATTTTGTGGGAGAGAACCCTCTTGCCTCACAGTGATAACACTGATAGGATCGTATGTCCAGGGTTTGGAAAGTATACGCCTGGAATAGGCTCCATCTAGTCCCCAGGAGATTGCTTGTCTGTTGTTAACTCTGAGGGTTTTCGCCGTACATGTACAGGGGCGGTTTTTGCCGTACCGGTGAGTGAGTGAGAAGACTTTATTTACACCGACAAGGACCTCGGGCAGGGGCTCAGCCAGGGGGAGGGTCTCCTTGCCGGCTTTCCTGCGCCGTGGCCACAGAGAAGGTCTTGGAGTAAGCCTCCTCCGCCAGGCGTAGGACGATCTTTTGTTCATCCACATTTGGGCTGCGGATGTAGGACTCCCAGGTAATTTGATCAAGGGGATCAGTTTCTTTAGCTCCCGGAGAATCTGGACATTGCCAGATTAGGTGATTTTGACTCAGTGGCACGTTGCAGAGATTGCAAGCCTCTGGGTCCCCTGTGATCTCATTATGCAGATTAACATGAGGAAAGAAACGGTTGGCCGGAATGTTTCGCCAGGCCCTGCATTCTGAGGGTATTAGGGACCTATCTGGTGATGGATAGATCATTCTGTTTAGTCTGGGAGTCTCAGAGAGCTCCTTGTAGGTGATAAGGGGGTCTTTTTCTCCGGGTAGCGGGGTCTCTATGGCCGCTCGGGTGTATACATCTCGAGCGAGGCGATGGGTAGCCTCATTGCATGGTAGACCCTCGTGAGCTGGAACCCAGATGACTGAAACCTCCCGGTTTAGCGGGTGCTTTTCAGTAGACTGGCCGCCTGCTTGGAAATTTGGCCTTGGCCGAAGTTCCGAACAGCCGCCTTATTATCTGAAAGGATAGTTCTGGCTTTAGTGGCTGTACATGCTAGCGCTATCGCAGCCTCTTCAGCTATTAAAGCGTTACGCGTATTAATAGATCCAATTACTTTCTGGGAGTGGTTCCCATCTACCACTGCTATGACAGCGGCCCCTTCTTGCCCGCAGGCAGCATCGTAATAGGCTGATTCCTCAGGAGGGTCGATTATTAGTTTGTTTTAAATAAATTTTGCTCTATGCTGTCTTCGTTCCTTGTCATGAATCGGGTGCATATTCTTAGGGATCGGTGCAATTTTGAATAGTTTCCGCGTCTCAGGCTCCAGGAGTTCAGCGACATAGTGTGGCTCACCTGACTGAAGCTGTAGTTCTTGCAGTATTTTTCGGCCCACTACAGTGGAGTTGAGCCGCCAAATCTGGGCCTCGCTGATCGCTTTAGCAATCTCGTCCCAGGTATTATGCATTCCCGTAGCTAGAAGCTTTTCTGTCGATGAGTTGGGGAGGGTGCCTAAAGCCCTTTTGAATTACGTTCTGATCATTTTCTCTAACCTCTCTACTTACCCAGGAGTGAGATTGAGAAAGGGGGTGGCATAAGCTATCCTGCTGATTACAAAGGCACGAACAGTTTTATTAGGCAGTGTTCTCTGAGGCCTTTCCTCCTGAGAGAGATTCGCCTGAATATCCCCGTTACCTGGTCGACATACGTCTGCAGCTTTTTCAGGATGGTGGTTTTTCCTATTCTGCTGTAGGAAATACCCCAGGATCCTAATGGTGCTGACTCTCGGTACCTTGCTCCCTCCCACCTATGCCTCCACTGGTTTGTGCAGGTGCGTAGGGGGGATTCTCTGGTTAGTTGTGGTTTGCTGCACATTGAGAAAGGTTCAGATTTGTAAGGAGAGCAAGATAGTCCTCTATCTAAGGCGTTGTTTTCAACTAAATACGCCGCTTCCTGCAGCCTATGCGATATATCGGCGCTGGTGCCTCCATCGGTCCAGATTGTTATATCGTCTGCATAGATGCTATGTTTGATGTCTTCTACCTTATTAAGATGGGACGAGATATCTTTCATTGCAAAATTGAAGAGTACCGGAGAGAGGACAGATCCCTGAGGCGTTCCTCAGTCCCCGGTACTGATGGGCTCGGACCTAAGTCCCACGAAGCTAACTTCAGTTTTCCTGCAGGTGAGGAAATCTTTGACATAGTTGAAGCACTTGCTTCCCACTCCAGCCAAGTTGAGGCCTTCGATAACCGCTCTGTGGTCAGCATTATCAAATATCTTAGTAATATCAAGTCCCAGGATGGCTCTATATGATGCATCGTCCTCGGGAGCATCCATGATGTCGTGCTTTAATCTGAGCATGACATCCTGTGCGCTTAATCCCGGCCAGTACCCTACCATCTCCACTGGTCAGAGTTCCTTGGTTTCCTTATGCCTAGAGATTCTGATTTGGACCACTTTTGATTCTGATTTAAATACCGGAGCTTTCCCAGACAAGAGGTGAGAGATATGGGCCTCATGTTGGATAGTTCAAGTTTCTTGCCCGGTTTAGGAATAAGGACCAATCTGGAGATTTTCCACTCCTCTGGGATTTCGTTCCCTTCCCAAATTTTATTCATTACTTTGCAAATGAAGTGTAAAGAGTCTTCGTCCAGATTTTAAGCATAGTGTTTGTGATATTGTCTGGCCCTGGAGCAGATCTCTTTTTGAGATCCTGCAGGACCGCCGTAATTTCTGCCAATTCAATTGGAGCATCTATGGCCTTACTCTCGGGTCCGGTATAGCAGGGTAGAGGGGGGCCGGGATCCTGACATGCATATGTTGTCCTGATTGCATCTAGCATCTCCTCGTTTCCCCCTTGGAAGTTATGCTTGATTTTATTCTGGTCTAGTCTGGTCCGTCTCTTAGTGCTATTTATTGGGATCGATGAGGTAGCGGAGGATAGTCCAGGTCTTGGGAAGGCTCATGTTGAAGTTCATCTCATCACACACCTCGACCCAGCTCCTTTCGGACAGCTTGGCTGCATACCGCTCAATTTCCTTATTGAGGTTAGCAACCCCTCTTCTGAGATTTCTGTTTCATTTTTTTAGTTTTCCACCTTCCCTCCAATTCTCTCTTGGATTTAAGGAGATGTAGGAGGTATTTGTCTAATTTTGGGACTTAGAGATTCGTTGCCTGTTCTTCCGTGGCCTCCTTTACATGCCGATTAAATTCTTGTTGCCACTCAGTCAGAGGAGACCAGGTCTTATTACCTGCAGCCCCTCTGATGGAGCGAAATTTATCCTAATCTATTATTTTGGCTCGTAATACGGTATCCCGAAGATTAAATCTGAGCAGAATTTCTATGCAGCGGTGGCGTAGCGGTAGAACATCCGCCTCGCATGCAAGAGGACCGGGGTTCAAATCCCGGTGCCACGCAATTCTCCACCGGATGAAAAAAAAATCCGCGTGTCGATGGAATTGCATACACAGGTTTGGGGTGCGACATGATGCCGGTGAACACCTCCGGCAACGCACTCCCTCACCAGAACAGGAGTTGGCCACCCTGGTGCAGTAATTGGCCGCAACCTCCTATGATAATCTCCATAAAACCCCGGCACTCAGTCACCAGCGGCGGCGGTCAGACCTGTGACGCAGCAGGGGGTGCTAAGAAAGCCTGGCTCCGCTGGACAGGCCGCCATTGGAAACTGACCCTGGCAACGTTTAATGCTAGAACCGTAGCTAGTGAAGCTAGTTTAGCAGTGCTGTTAGAGGAACTAGAGGGCACGAAATGGGATGTCATAGGCCTTAGTGAGGTTAGGAGGCCAAATGAGGCATATACTGTACTGAAGGATGGGCATGCACTGTGTTATCGAGGTTTACCGAGAGGCGACAACTAGGAGTAGGTTTCCTTGTCAATAAGTATATAGCGGGTAATATAGATCAATTCTATAGTATTAATGAGAGTGTTGCAGGCATCGTAATTAGGCCTAATAAGCGGTATAAACTGAAGGTTGTACAGGCCTATGCACCTACATGTAGTTATGATGACCAGGCAGTTGAACGCTTCTATGAAGATGTAGAATCGGCAATGCGAAAAGTAAAGACGCAGTATACTGCACTAATGGGCGACTTCAATGCCAAGGTAGGGAAAAAACAGGCAGGAGACAAGGCAGTAGGTGACTATGGCATTGGTTCTAGGAATAGCAGGGGGGAGTTACTAGTTGAGTTCGCAGAGCGCAATAACTTACGAATCATGAATACCTTCTTCAGCAAACGGAAGAACCGGAAATGGACATGGAAAAGTCCTAACGGAGAGACTAAAAATGAAATCGACTTCATAATGTGTTCAACCCCCGCCATTATGCAAGATGTAGAGGTAATCGGGAAAGTGCGATGCAGGGACCACAGGATGTTGAGGTCCCGAATTAGCCTAAATCTGAAGAAGGAACGCAACAGATTAGTAAGAAAAAAACCCATCAACGAATTGGCGGTGAGGGGGAAGGCAGAAGAGTTCAGGATCTCGCGACAGAATAGGTATTCAGCTCTAAATGAGGATGGCGACATTACCCTAGAGGCAAGGAACAATAATTTCAGAGATATCATAACTGAGTGCGCGGTAGAAGCAGGCGGTAGGATAGTTAGAGAGGATACCGGTAAGCTGTCTAAGGAGACGAAAGATTTGATTAAGAAACGCCAGAGTATGAAAGCTTCCAATCCAACAGACCAGATCGAATTGGCCGAGATATCAAAGCTAATCAATAAGCGCAAGGTGGCCGATATAAGGAAGTATAACATGGAGAAAATTGAGCATGCTGTAAAGAACGGGGGAAGCCTTAAAGCGGTAAAGAAGAAATTGGGCATAGGCAAAAACCAGATGTATGCGATAAGGGACAAGGCGGGCAACGTCATCACTAATATGGAAAAGATAGTCAAAGTAGCCGAGGAGTTCTATACAGATCTCTACAGTAGCCAAAGTAGTCAGGACCGTAATGAGATTGGCGGAAGGGAAAAACAGTCAGACGTTCCACCAGTGACGAAGGACGAGGTCAAGAAAGCACTAGAAACTATGAAAAGGGGGACATCAGCTGGAGAGGATCAGATAACTACAGATTTGCTGAAGGACGGGGGGGATATTGTGCTATAAAAACTGGCCACCCTGTATACGCAGTGCCTGGTGTCATCGACGGTACCGGAACCATGGAAGAATGCAAACATTATCCTCATTCACAAGAAAGGGGACTCTAAGGACCTTAAAAATTACAGACCAATCAGCTTGCTGTCTGTTACGTATAAGGTATTTACTAAGGTAATCGCTAATAGAATCAGGACAACCTTAGACTGCAATCAAGCAAAGGATCAAGCAGGGTTTCGGAAACGGTACTCTACTATCGATCATATCCATACCATCAATCAGGTGATAGAAAAATGCGCGGAATATAACCAGCCCTTATACATAGCATTCATTGATTACGAAAAAGCATTTGACTCAGTTGAAACCTCGGCGGTGACGCAGGTATTGCGAAATCAGGGGGTAGACGAGCCGTACGTGAAAGTGCTGGAAGATATATATAGTGGCTGTACAGCAACCATAGTTCTGCATAAAGAAAGTAACAAAATTCCCATAAAGAAAGGTGTTAGGCAAGGAGACACAATCTCCCCAGTACTATTCACAGCTTGTTTAGAGGAAGTATTCGGAGACTTGGAATGGGAGCAGTTAGGGCTAAGGGTAGATGGAGAATACCTCAGTAATCTGCGATTTGCTGATGACATTGCCTTGCTAAGCAACTCGGGGGATGAACTGCAAATAATGATTGATGACCTAGATAGGAAAAGTAGAAAGGTAGGCTTGAAAATCAATATGCAGAAGACTAAGGTAATGTTCAACAGCCTCGGGAAGGAACAGCAGTTTACATTAGGTAGCGAAATACTGGAAGTAGTAGGCGAATATGTCTACTTAGGACAGGTAGTAACCGCAGATCGGGACCATGAAAAGGAAATAACAAGAAGAATAAGATTGGGATAGAGCGCATTTGGCAAGCACTCGCAGATTATGACTAGCAGCTTACCGGTATCGCTCAAGAGGAAAGTATACAACAGTTGCATCTTGCATGTACTCACCTATGGGGCTGAAACGTGGAGGCTAACCAAGAGAGCTCTAGTTAAGTTGAGGACAACCCAGAGAGCTATGGAACGAAAAATGGTAGGGGTAACATTAAGAGACAGAAAGCGTGCTGAGTGGGTCAGAGAAATAACTCAAGTTACCGACATTCCAGTGGAAATCAAGAAGAAAAAATGGACATGGGCAGGACATGTAGTGCGAAGAGAGGATAACCGATGGTTGCTGAAGGTAACAAACTGGATTCCAAGGGAAGGAAAGCGTAGCAGGGGCGGCAGGTAGTTAGGGGGGCGGATGAGATTAAGAAGTTCGCAGGGGTCAAGTGGATGCAGCTAGCACAGAACCGGGTTAAGTAGAGAAATATGGGAGAGGCCTTCGCCCTGCAGTGGGTATAATCAGACTGATGATGATGATGATGATGATGATGATGAATTTCTATGAACACATGATCGCTGCCGTAGTTTTTTCCCGTGTTGCACCATTCAACTGGGCCGCACCTGTGAGTTAGTGTAAGATCGGGCGTGGTGTAATTACAGACACTGTTACCCATGCGCGTCGGTGTCGCCGAATCCGTTATTAGAGACAGCCCATTGGATAATATGGATTCAAGCCGGCCCTTCCCCTTCCGGCATTGTGTATCATATCCCCATTCCTGGTGTTTAGCATTGAAGTCTCCGCAGATTAGAAGTGGTTCGAAGCCGACAACCTTTAGTGCTTTTTTGAATAAGAGCGAGAATTTCGCATTGATTTGTCTCGGTAGGCTGTATACATTGAGCACAAAGAGATTCTCTTTCTTATTATTTCCTGAATGGACTTCAATCAAAACTGCTTCAATGTCCCCATCAACCTCGTGTTGAGTAACCGCCGTATTGTACTCAACCAGAGTAGACACCCGAGCCGAGTACCCCAGCGAGCTGCGGAAACATTTGTATCCCTTGAGGCCAACATGCCTGGCGTTGGCCTCTTGTAATGCAATTACCAAGGGTGGTTCCTCGCTCGACTGTATTATCTGCTGAAGCACCCCCCTTTTTCCTACGAATCCCTGCAGCTCCACTGCCAGATTACGCCATCTTTCCTCCTTGAATTATTGTGTCCCCTGCCAGCCGTTGTTGGTAGCGATTATGCCTGCGGCGAGAATGGTTTGCTCCATTCTACCTAGGCTGCCCTCCATGTGTAGTATTCTAACTTGCAGATTTTCCTGCCTATAGTTGGACCTCTCCATTAGTTCCTTAAGAGACCTGATGTCTACGGCAAGTTTGTCGAGATGCGTGTCCTCAGGCTTGGCCTTCTTTCTACTGGGGGGCCCACTTTCGCGTTCTGGTTCGTTTTCACTCTCGAATGGGGGAAGTTCCCTCATCTCACGATCTTCGAGCTTAATCAATCCTTTCCTCAACTCTGCATTTTCTTGCTCAATTTTCTCTAATTTCTGCACGAGTGCCTGATTCTCCCTGATTAGTCTTTCTATTTTACTTTCAAGACTCCCTTGATCAGTTACCTGCGTGTCCTTACCTCCTGCCAAGGTACTTTTCTGCTTCAGGCCCCATGGGTACGTCGGGTCACGTATGAGTAATCCGAAGTTCGCCTTGGCTTGCTGTGGTGTTTTGCGTGGTCGGTCCCCTGCTCCGGCGCTAAGTTCCGGCCCGGGTGTAGCGTCCTCCTTCCCCGGTATGGCGATCTTGACTGCTGACCCTGGCCTGGTGGCAGACTTGGAGCGGCTGCGAGAGCGGGAGAGGGAGCATGCCTCCTTAGTTCTGAGACTCTCGAACTTGTTCTTTAGAGGAATGTGCCCCTGTTTAGGGGCGGTATCTTTGTTTCTCAAATTCTTTACCCAGAGTTTCCTTTTGACTATGTATGGGGTACTGTCGATCTTGATGCAGCTTTTGTCCTTAAGGGGGTGCTGCCCCTGACAAAGTGCACATTTGGGGTGCACTTATGATCCAGTTGGGGATTTTTAACCCCGCATCCTCGGCATTTGCGCGTCTCGGGATTTGGACAGATGTCAGCCCTATGCCCGAATTGCCCGCATGTGACGCACACCTGGTATTTCTTTTTGAATAGTTTGCACTTGAGTGGTGTTGCCTTGAAGTTGACCGTCCAGGGTACCGTGTCGTCTACGAAACACAGCAGCACAGTGCCTGTGTTCTCTCCCAGCCGCCTAGCTGATGCAATTGCCGGATTTCCTGATCTATTCAGGATATTCATGATTTATTGGTCCGAGAGGCCCAGTGGGATTCCGTAGATAACCCCCTTTCCGAATGTATCCGGCGTCACAAGGTAGACTGTGACCGGGGATGTGCCTTCTTTATGCCGGAGGGTCACGATGCCTCGGTACCTTCTTGCCCTTTCTTCCGACGCCGTGGCGATCAGAATAGTTTGATACTTAGAATTGGTCGTTATTTGATCACCTTGCATTTCCTCTTCGCGCATAGCCGCGGCTCTAGCGATGACATCGGCGAGCTCCGCCAACCCGTAGCCTTTGATTATCTTTTATATGCCTCCCTGAGGTCTAAGTACGATCTTCGCCCACTCTTTTGGTACCGGGAAAGCCCGGACAATTAAGGTTTTCGCTTACTTGAGCGTCTTCTGCTCTAGCAGCTTCGTCGCTCTCGCGTCATTCGCCGCTTTAATTTTTTCCACTTGTTCCTCAGAAACATATCTCCTTATGAGCCTGATTTTCCAGTCACCTGCGCCTATCCCAGACGAAAATTCTTTTGCATCCATAGGAGCGTCACTTATTTGGTTGCGAGGCAAGGAGCCGGCGTCTTCCGAGGCCGGAGTCTCCGACATGGTGGAGCCATTTGCGCCTATCCCGGCCAAACATTCTTGTGCGTCCATTGGAGCGTCACTCGCTTGGTTGCGAGGCGAAGAGCCGGCTTCTTCCGAGGCCAGCGTCTCCGGCATGGCGGAGCCGCAGGCCGCCCACGTACACTGTGTGGCCGCGGTTCAGGTCTGGCCCAAAACACGTAAAAGAAGTCACGAAAATCCTTTGCAGCACGTAATATCCGAGTGGATGCAGTTCGGGCACTCACCGATGGTTCAGGTGAAAAGCAGGCGAGTATGATGAAACAGATCGCCGATGGAAGCGGATTAGGCGGAGCACCGAGACATACGTCCTTCCTCGCCGGCCGCCCTCTTGCCGTACCGGTACGGTTTCAATCTTCCGTTTGACATTTCGCGCCCTAATGACGATGCATGCTCACTGGGGGGGGGGGGGGGCTGCCACCTCCTAGCGCTTACAAGAACCGCTTTTATGGCGCCGCCTTCTTGCGAAGATAAACAGAGCTCATAAAGGAAGTAATTTCTTTCCTTCCTCCATGACAGAAGGGATACCAAGTTGCAGCCTGGCCTACGGCAACGCCGCCGCCCTATCGCGGTTTCAGTTTCGCGACGTGATCGCAACGGAGGCGCGAAACTTGGTTCCTATCTTCATGGGCGCTTCAGTGCAGGGGATAAACAGAATTGATCTCTAGCTGCAGCTTGTGGCCCGGTCAGCGGCAAGGCCCTTGCCTTGCATGGTTTCGGTTACCCTCCCCCCCCTCCTGCCCGTGATCGCAATGGAGGCGAGCAAAACTTGATTTTTATCTTTATGGCCACTCCCGGTGCAGGCGAGGCTGCTGTTAGCTTGTTTATCATTGACGCTTACGAGGTATTCCTGCTCTCCTTGTGGTTTCCTGAGGTTCCTGAGTTTGCTCTCTGGAGCAACGTTGACTCCAAAATACGGTTCCTAATATTTTTCTACAACGTTTCCTTGACTTTACTTATATTGAACTATTAAAATCCGCAATAAAGTAATTTGACCATTTGGGGAAGTTTTTTTTTTTTCAAAACAATGCGACCCTCAAAGGGTTAAAGGATGCATCTGGTGGAGGCATCCTCTTACGCTCAAGGTCGTAATGCTGAGTCTGATCGTTAAGTTTAAACATGCGTTCTCCAGTCCCTTCATCGAGGGGCACCGAGTCATTCCGGCAACAAAGACTTCGGGCTGCTCGCGTTCCGCCTGGTTGGCGGGAGTGGTGGCCCGTGCCAGAGTAGAGGCCCGTGCCGGCGTCCAGATCATTTTGATCGTTCTTTCAATATTCTTCCCCGACGGCTAAAATTGTTCATTTGCTGAAATATGGTAGTTTTACTGACACTGATGATGAATGAGGCTTCCGTGTCAGAGGAGAGCGACGCAGAGCTCATGGATCCTCTGAAAATTTCTCTTTCGCTGACTAGCGTCTTAAGCTCGGTTACAAGGCACCAACGGCGAGGCGGCTCAATCGTCGAACGGGGATCCAGAGACAGGGTGGCTAATTCTGGCCCTGATGGGTCACGGCCGCTTGCGGCGGAGGCTAGCTCGCCACCGACTTTTTATCTGTTGTAGCCCGTCATTGCGACCGCCACCGCTTCGGTGGTGGACGACGGCTGTTGCGGCGCGCGTCTTTCTCTCCCTCTTCTTTTTCTTTCTGCTCTATTTCCTCTTCTGTATGCACGATGCAGTGGAGGTGTCTCAGCTACAGAGCCAGTAGCAGGCCCATGCAATTTCTTTTCCTTCTTCCTACAGCCACAACAACACAACACATGGACGTCTCTCTGTTTCGCCTCCATCGAAACGCAACCGCTGTGGTCGGGATCCAACCCGGGTACTCCGGCACAGTGGTCGGTCGTCTTACCACTGCACCACCTCCGCGGGGCAGGCCGTCATTGCGCCTACAGCCGCTTCGGTGGTGTACGACGGGTGTTGCGACGCACGTCTTTCTCCTTCTCCCTGAGCTTTTGAATCAAAAACTTCACTACGCCAGCTTTTCAATTCGTCAGCATAGCACCGGTTTTCACCTTCAAGTGACCTTGACAGATACCGCGCCTTTCCTTTCTTACAAATCAATTTGCAATGGCAGCGAAAGCTTCACTACGCTAGGTATAGACCTTTTCACGGGGGCGCTTCTGACGTTCTGGCGTCGAGAGTATGCATCAATGTTGCCTGTTTGGGCTGGACTGTGACTTGCCTCGCCCTTGCATTGTGAAGCGGTAGATATCCGTCGATGTTTGTATTTATTTTCGTCGCGAATGACTTACCCTCGTAAATAATGGCATACACCAATCGAAAGTCTACAGGCCAGCACTGTGATTTGTATGGGTGTACGAACAACCAGCGGAGAGAACGATTTTGGGGACTGGAGTGTGCCCACAGCACAGCACTCCGCAGGAGCACTGCCGATGTGATATGTTTACGCTGCACTGGTTTCCTGCATCACTCGATCTGCGAAGGCAGTGGATAGCTGCAGTCAACCACAAAGATTTTACAGTGAGTTCGTGGTCATGGGATTTGCTCACGACTTTTTATCGCCGGAATAAAGACTGATGTGAACGCTGTGCCCGCGCTGCACTTTGGCTTTCTTTTCCTTTGGGCCAGTCCTTCATATTACCACGAAAGAGTTACTTTGCTATGTTCACATATTTATGTCCGCAGATCGCGTCCGCAAAATTGTGTCCGCAGCAGTTGCGAGTAATTGAGAAGAGGTGGATGTTAATGAGTGGTATCAATCGATAGAAGCTGACGTAATGTTGCTGCTGAAAAAATAATTAGGCTAATAAGTTAATTAGGTAATCAATTGCAAGCAAAAATGTTAAAGTTGTCCGCAGCAGTTGTGAGTAATTGAGAAGTCGTAGAGGTTAATGAGTGGTGTCAATCGATAGGGGGTGATGTAATGTGCACAAAAATAGTCAAGGGAATAGGTTAATTTGGTAATTAGACGCAAAAAATGTAACCTAAATGGGTCTCTAATGAGACCCATTGGCTTGGCGCCACAATTGAATGTATCAAATACTAAAATAGTTAATGAAAACAGTCAATTAGGGTGACGTCAAAGATGTGACGGCACGTAACCAGAAATAGAGCCGAGAAAGGGCATAAGAAGAGATTGGCGCGCAATTTGAAAGTACCGGAAACTAAAATACTTAATTAAGGCAGTCAGTTAGGGTGACGTCAAGGACGTGACGTCACGCAACCGGAAGTAGAGACGAAAAAGGGCATAGAAAGCGACTGGCGCGCAGTTTGAAAGTACCAAAGACTAAAATGAATAAACAAGTGAATTAATGTGGCGTAGATGATGTGACGTCACGCAACCGGAAGTAGAGCCGGAAATGGGCATAGGAAGGCATTAGCGCGCAATTTGCAAAATCGTGTCCGCAGCAGTTGTAACTGAGAAGTCGTAGAGGTTAATGAGTGGTGTCAATCGATAGAGGGTGATGTAATGTGTGCGAAAAAGTAAGCCAATTGGTTAATTAGGTAATTAGAGGCAAAAAAATGAAAAAGTAAAAGCTAAAAAGGTCTCATTAGCGATTGACTTGACGCCACATTTGAATTTATCAAATACTAAAATAGTTAATTAAATCAGTCAATTAGGGTGACTTCAAAGATGTGATATCACGCAACCTGAAGTCAAGAAAAAAAAAAGGGATTGGCGCACAGTTTGAAGTCATTTATTCTTTGGTACTTCCAAATTGCGCGCCAATCCCTTTTTTTGCCCTTTTTCGGCTGTACTTCCGGTTGCGTGACGTCACATCCTCTATGTCACACTAATTCACTTCTTGTTTATTAATTTTAGTTTTCGGTACTTTCAAATTGTGCGCCAATTCCTCCCTGTGCCCTTTTTCGGCTCTACTTCTGGTTGCGTGACGTCACATCCTTTACGTCACCCTAATTGATTGCCTTAACTATTTTAATCTGGTACTGTCAAATTGCGCGCAAATCCCTTCCTATGCCCTTTTTTGGCTCGATTTCAGGTTGCGTGACGTTACATTTTTTACATCACCCTAATTGACTGATTTAATTACCTATTTTAGTATTTCATACATCTAAATTTGATGCCAAGCCATTCGCTAATGAGACCATTTTCGCCTTTACTTTTTCATTTTTGCCTGCAATTAATTAACCTACTGGCTTAATTATTTTTTCGCGTGCATTACGTCACCCTCTATCGATTTAGTGGTGTCAATCGATAGAGGGTGACGTAATGCACGCGAAAAAATAATTAACCACTCATTAACCTCTACGACTTCTCAATTACAGCTGCGGACACGATTTTGCGTGTTCTGCCTCTAATTACCTAATTACTTTATTGGCTTAATTATTATTTCGGGCACAACCTTACGTCACCCTCTATCGAGTGATACCATTCATTACCCTTACCACTTCTCAATTACTCGCAACTGCTGCGGACACGATTTTGCAGACGCGGTCTGCGGACAGAAATCTGTGAACATAGTGAAGTAACGCTTTCGCGTTAATAAATACAAAATACCCACCGCTGACTAGCACGCCAGGCCTCGACGAACCCGATGCGTTTGACCTACGACGAAGCGCCGGATCCGCTGACTGGGTTTGCGTTGGCCATTACTTCACATTGGTCGTTCATACGAGCCTATGAATCGCCTATTAGATCATGCGGCACAACTGAGGTGAAATGGAAGTAAGGAGCAGTATGAATATGGCGCCTTGAAGGGCACAAAACAGATGCTCGGCCGTCCAGCCCAAGTTCAGCTTTCACAAGCACAGTTCAAAATGGCGCCATAACCTGTTTCGACGCTAGACGTCGCTCGTATCGGGCAATGGCGCTACTGAAACGACGATTTGTGAAAAGGTCTATAGCAGGTTCTAAATTTGCCCTTCAAGTGACTTTGGCGCAATTTGGTCTGGATGTCTATGATTCCGTGCTGTTCTTTGAAATGTATAGACCAACACCGATCTGTGACGTAGGCACAATGCGGCGGCGCTTCTATCGCCAGCGTGGGCCGACTGGGGGTGAAAAGTAGGCTTAGCGCCCATAGGAATACATGGAAGCGAAAGGTTCCAAAGCAGTTTTCTAATTTTGCGGGCCATCTGTGATGTTGTTATTTGGTACAGAGTAACCATGAACGCCCTGGAACAGATCGTGGAAGTGTGAAATCTCATTACCGAGGCGAAGTATTTTTAAAAACACCGCGAAACGTATGGGGTGCGAGTTGGGAGGGAGACCCATAGAAGCACATGTAAACAGAACTTACCGCAACATTTTTCGCGTTGCTCAGAGCACCAAAAGTGCTGGCCGGTCGTTGAACGTTGGCCAGTGCTTTGAAGGGAGTGACAAATTATGCTGCGTCATTGCGAGTTAGAAATGCATTGCGGTAGCGCGGCCCATACACAATGTATAGGGGGTATTCACTGACGCGCTATGCGCGGTGCATTGTGGGTAATTGTGGCGCAGTCGGCCATTTTTGCGTCCACGGAAGGAATAGTGCGAACATAAGTATCAAGTGCTGTCGTGCGGTTCTACAAGCAGTGGCATCCGCAGCTATATATGGTTTATTGGGCTATCGTAGACTGTAATAGACATGTGCACAGTGTAAACAACGGAAGCTGAAGAGCTGCGCGAACGACCTCGGCATTTTAAGGTTCCGGAAGTGCACACGAACAATTCCACTCGAACGAGACACCTCATAGAGATCAGCTCAACCGCACAAGTATTATGGAATATGAGAAATGTATGTCAAAATGGGCTGGACTGGAATCTTCGGGATGTGCCCTAGCAGCCAGCTCTTGTCACCATCCGTGCACGACTGTTCTTCCCGGACTCGGACACTCGGAAGGCACATTCCCGTTAAAAGAGCAGCGCGGCAATGTATTGCTTCCAGTCATGTGCATGCATGCAGTCCACTAGATTGAAGCGAGGGTGTCTTACGTCGCTGACACAGCTCACAAGCGGCGACGTAGCGACGGGCAGAGCGGTAAAGACCTGGCTAGAAAAATCGGCGTCGCACACGGTCGTACGTGCGTGATACTCCCAAGTGTCTTGCTGTAGGGGCGTCATGAAGTTGGGCGATGCAGTAGAGCGTAGGAGAGCCGGAACAACCAGCAAAAGGTCCGCGCCATCTGGACTCATATTGCGTCGGTATAATGTCTTGTTATGGAACACAAACCTGCTGGCGGAAGAATCGGGGTTGTTGCGCAGCTGGTCTGTAATTGGTTGCAGGGCAGGATCACGATATGTTCGGAGCCGATATTGATAAATTCCGAGATGGACAAAATGTAGTCATCAGCAGTATGGTCGGACAAATTGGGAGGATCTACGGGATGACGGGACAAGCAGTCAGCGTCTTGGTGTAAGTGGCCGGATTGTATACCACAGTAAATTCGTACTCTTTTATTCGAAAGGCCCAGCGACCTAAGCGACTAGTGGGGTCCTTAAGTGAGGACAGCCAACACAAAGCATGATGATCTGTCACTACAAAGAAGGACCGCCCAAACAAATAAGGCGGAATTTGGTCAGTGCCCAAACAAGTTCAAGGCATTCCCGCTCTGTAATTGAATAACTGATCTCAGAGGACGAAAGCAGGCGGCTGGCATAAGCAATGACGCGGGAGAACCAATGCTGGGATTGGGAAAGGATAGCAACAATACCATGGTCGCTAGCGTCTGTGCGCAGTTCGGTACGTGCAGAAGGATTGAAGTGCGCCAGAACAGGTGGTGTAGTGAGGGCGGAAATAAGTGTCGTGAAGGCATAGGCTTGATCACAACCCCATGTGAAAGGTACATTTTTTTTTTTCAGAGAAGAGGTAAGCGGACGAGCAATGTCTGCGAAGTTCCGAATGAAGCGGCGGAAGTAGGAGCAAAGGCCAAGGAAGCTTCGCACGTCACTTGAGCTACGCGGGGTAGGGAACTTACGCACGGCTCGAACTTTGTCAGGGTCGGGCTGCACACCATTTGAATCAACCAAATGACCCAGGACTTTGATTTGGCGCCGACCGAAGCTGCATTTTTTGGCGTTCAGTTGAAGACCGGAGCGGCGAAAAACGGCCAGGACTGTAGAAAGTCGATCAAGGTCGGCTGCGAACGTGGAAGAGAAAACGACGACGTCATCTAGGTAACATAAACATGTTATTCATTTGAAGCCAGGGAGGAGCGCGTCCATCATGGACTCGAATGTCGCAGGAGCGTTACAGAGTCCAAATGGCATCACCTTGAATTGCTAGAGTCCGTCGGGAGTGACAAATGCGGTTTTCTCGCGATCCCGTTCGTCGACAGCAATTTGCCGGTAGCCTGAACGCATGTCGATGGAAGAAAAATAGCTGGCACTATGCAAGCAGTCAAGCGCGTCGTCAATTCGCGGAAGAGGGTAAACATCTTTCTTTGTTATTTGATTAAGGTGGCGATAGTCGACACAAAATCTCCAACTTTGGCCTTTCTTTTTGACCAATACGACCGAGGACGCCCAGGGACTGTAGGAACGCTCATTAATGTTTTTGCGCCAGCATCTTGTCAACTTTTTTCTGTATAACATGCCGCTCAGTAAGGGAAACACGATAAGGCCGTCTGTGGATGGGGCTGGCGTCACCCTTATTGATTCGATGGGTCACAACGGATGTTTGGCCCAATGGTCGGGCCCCGAAATCAAATATATCACTGTACGACAGCAAAAGGTCGGAGAGAGCTCTGCCTTGGTTATCTGGCAGATCCACGGCTATCATGCTCGAAAAGAGGTTCGAATGGGAAGAAGCCGATATATGCTGCTCCGACAGATGCTGAGGCGTTAGAGCAGCAACTTCGCAATCCGCCAAAGGAAACAGATCAGCGAGTGCGATTCCATGGGGTAAAACATGGGTCGAGCGGCTGAAGTTAAGGACGGGAAGAGAGGTGCGGTTAGCAGTGACAGTCACAACGGTATGGGGGAGTATGACGTTGCGACGGAGAACAGCATCGGTAATTGGGCAATTTACGTATGTGTCGTCAGGAACTGCGGGGAACGGGGCCAGCGGAACATAAATAGCAGCTTCGGGCGGTAGGCTCTATATTTTAATTTATATATAATTGCTTTTTTTCTTCTCTCTGCCGGGTTCCCGGCATGTACTGCTGCTGCTTTGTAAGGGACGAGGACTTGTCAAGCTGCGCAGCTTTTTGCCTCGCCTCCCCCATCCTTGATGGAAATAAATGCAGTTGCTTAGTTCTTTTGCGGGCGCAAGTCAGCCCAATAAATAGTTTCTTTAGTGCACTCACGGGCTCTTCATGTGTGTCATCGAGCTTGCCACCACCACGTGACAATATATATGTTCCAACACATTCACGTACAGTTCGTCTACACCCAGATTTCGCAATGCCTACATGACCGCCGCGGTTTCTACTGAGTCAAACGCTTTTTCGTAATCAATAATGCTATGTATAAGGGCTGGTTATATTTTGAGCATTTTTCTATCACCTGGTTGATGGTATTGATATGAGCGATAGAAAACCTGCTTGGTCTTTTGCTTGATTTCAGTGTAAGGTTGTCCTGATTCTATTAGCGATTACCTGAGTAAATACCTTATATGTTACAGGTAGCAAACTGATTGGTCTGCAATTTTTTTAGTCTTTAGTGTCCCCTTTCTTATGACTTAAGATAATGTTAGCGTTCTTCTATAGTTCCGGTACAGTCGATGAGACCAGGCACTGCGTATACAGGGTGGCCAATTTTTCTAGCACGATATCACCCCCGTCCTTCAACAAATCAATAGTTACCTTATCCTCTCCAGCTGTTTTCCCCCTTTTCATAGTTTTGCGATGCTTTCTTAACTTCGTCCTTCGTCACTGACGGAACGTCTGACCGTTTTTCCCTACCACCAATCTCATTATTGTCCTGACATTTTTGGCTATTGTAGAGATCAGTATAGAACTCCCAGGCTACTTTGACTATCTTGTCTGTATTTGTGATGACATTGCCCACCTTGTCCCTAAACACATACATCTGATTTTTGCCTATGCCCAATTTCTTGTTCATCGCTTTAAGGCTTCCCCCGTTCTTTACAGCACGCTCAATTTTTTCCATGTTATACTTCCTTATATCGGCCACTTTGCGCTTATTGATTACCTTTGATATCTCTACCAATTCTATCTGGTCTGTTCGACTAGAAGCTTTCATGCTTTCGCGTTTCTTAATCAAATCTTTTGTCTCCTTAGACAGCTTACCCTTATCCTCTCTAACAATCCTACCGCCGACTTCTACAGCGCACTCAGTAATGATATCTCTCAAATTATTGTTCATTGCTTCTAAGCTAACGTCGTCATCCTCGGTTAGAGCTGAATGTCTATTCTGTAGCGAGATCCTGAACTCTTCCATCCTCCCCCTCACCGCTAATTCGTTGATAGACTTCTTTCTTACTAGTCTGTTTCGTTCCCTCTTCAGATTTAGGCTATTTCGAGACCTTACCATCCTGTGGTCACTGCATCGCACTTTGCCGATTACTTCTACATCCCGCATAATGGCGGGGTTAGAACACATAATGAAGTCAATTTCAGTTTTAGTCGACCGGTTAGGACTTTTATTTATTTTATTTATTTATGGAACCTTGCAGGCCCCGATGGGCATTGTGCAAGGGGGGTTACAATAACAAAAGACTGTTATTAATTTTGTGCGAAACAACAAGCATTGCATGATGTTAAATATAACACGCATCCAAGAAATAGCGGGATATCAGCATGTTACACAGAAGAAAATACATGAAATGCATACAGAATATAACAACAAAGGTATAGAAATGCGGAGGGGTTATCTAACAATACAGGTCGATCACATGTTTATGGAATACAGCAAGATGAGTTATTGAAACAATTGATTCGGGCAGATCATTCCAGAGTGATATGGCGCGAGGTAATGCCGATGAATTGAAGGCTTTTGTGCGCCCAAAGATGCGCGAGGAACTGATATGATTGTGTAAGCACCTGGATGTGCGCAGTGTAGTGTTAAGTGGAATCGGCGAAGGCCTATCGCTGTAAACATACCTGTGCAACAGGCACAGAAGTGCAACTGAGCGCCGACTAGCTAAGAGAGGAAGATGTTCTTTTTTTCTTTCAGATACTCTGGATTGTTAGAGATAAACCTGATTTGTACTGGTTCCAGCTTTGTTTGCAGGTAATCCTGGTATGGTGGCCATATTGCAGACGCAAATGCCAGTTGGGGCCGTACATACGTTATGTTTACGGACATGAGCAGGTGTTTTCTTAAGGTTTCGGCGGAGATAGCCAAGTGAACGGGATGCTTTAGCACAGGGGGAAGTAATGTGTTCGGACCAAGAAAGGTTTGTTGTTAATTGAATTCCTAGGTATTTGTAGGACCAAGTCTCAGTCTCAGCTACATTGTTTATGAGGTAGGAGAGCTTAGAGGTTGTTCGTTTACGGCTGAGAGTCATTACTTTACATCTGGTGGGATTAAGCATCATTAGCCAATTTCCACACCGCCCGTTAACAGAACTGAGGACCTGCTGAAGAGCGAGGTGATCACAGATAGGTATTTTACGGTAAATTATGCAAGCAACAGCAAACAAACGCACATAGGAAGAAGTATTGGTTGGTTGATCATTTATATATATGAGAAACAACAATGGTCCGAGAGCACTGCTCTGCGGAATAGCTGAGGTGACATAAGTTGTTGATGAGGAGTAATTAACGTAAACTGCTCGCGGAGGGTAAGGAAATTTCGTATCGATGATAAAGTTAGAGAGTCAAGACGAATGGCTGAGAGTTTGGAGATTAGGCGGCAGTGGGCAACACGATCGGAAGCTTTTGAAAAGTCAAGGAAGATGCATTTAGACTGTTCGCTTTCATCCATATTGAAATTCCGGTCAGTTGTTATCTCGAGCAGCCGTGTATCACTGGAGCGTGGGCTCGGCAGCGCAGCCAAGATGCGTATCTCTCACCTGCCACAACTGCTCTTTGTGCAGATCCTCGCCGCGACCTGCCTTTCGCCGCATGTCCCCGAGCCATGCTGGATCGGAAGCCACCTGGCGTGATCTTACCTGCCGTTTGAGATTGTGCGCCTGCCGGTGCAGATTCATCGCTGGTTGCCAGCCGCGACACCCGAAACAACGCACTTCTGTCCGGCGCCACCGCCCCCTGATCTGAACTATGCCTGGCCACTACCTTCACTGTCACCTCGGACAACGGCATCGCTCCTGCC
This sequence comes from Amblyomma maculatum, assembly GCF_055883805.1. Classification (NCBI taxonomy): domain Eukaryota; kingdom Metazoa; phylum Arthropoda; class Arachnida; order Ixodida; family Ixodidae; genus Amblyomma; species Amblyomma maculatum. Next base: position 24,077,692 of record NC_139346.1, read on the forward strand.
ATCACTCCTGCTCGATAAAAGGCGTGCGGAAATCTGCGCCGTCTTCAGTGGGCTCGGCAGCGCAGCCAAGATGCGTATCTCTCACCTGCCACAACTGCTCTTTGCGCAGGTAACAAATCGGTATTCCTTGTTCGCTGTGCGTACTTCTTTGGTTGTTCTGCCGAGCCCACGCTTTTGTGCTTCTGCTGCTTATGATTGCGCCTGTTTGCGCTTGAACCTGCCTAAGTTATCTGGTAACATCGAAGAAAACCCACCACGCGGTCTAATGATCCTCAAGTTTCAGAAATTGTAACTGCCGTCAATGAAATTCGATCTGGGCCTGGCATCCTTGCTAAGCGAAGTTAAATCAATACACGACAAGTTGTCGCAGAATGACATGTCACTCGAAGATATTAGACAACGCCTTACTCGCAGTAAAGGAAGCAGTTGAAGGTATCCAGACCATTGCCGAGCAGAACACAAATGACATAACTACCTTGTCACAAAGATTCGATGACAGCGAGGACACAGCACGTCGCGGCAACCTTTTGTTTTTTGGCCATGACGACTGTGCCAGTGAAACGTGGGCGCAGTCCGAAGAAATTATCCTTCGGCAGTGCAATGACGATCTGGGTGTCAGGCTGCAGCCCAGAGATATAGAGCGCGCATACAGGCTTGATGCCAGTGTACCTAGCAAAAGGAGGCCCATTATTGTAAACTTCGCGCATTTCAAAGAAAAGGAACAAGTGCTTTCATGTGCCAAAAAGCTAAAGGACACCGACTGCAGCATATCCCAGGACTATTCACCTAACACTCAGATTGCACGAAAACAACTCGTCGCTTTCGCCAAAAGCCAGCCCGGTAAATGGAAACTTCGTCATAACAGAATAGAAATCGGCAAAAAAGAAAAACATTTTTGACCATCAATACCATCATCACCTGACCATACCCACTGCAGGGCGAAGGCCTCTCCCATATTTCTCCACTTAACCCGGTCCATGCTAGCCAGCAAGTCATCCTACGCCGTGCATAGCTACCTGCTAAAAACTGTAAAAGGTTCATGACTGCATTTCATTGCTTTACGCCAATATTAGAAGTATCACACCAAAGCGTGATTCTCTGCTTAACCTTATCGATACCACTGATAGTAATGTTGTTGTATTAACCGAAACATGGTTGACTTCATCAGTTCCTAATTCTGAGTTACTGCACTCCTTTAACAACTTTGATATATTCCGGCGCGATCGTACTGGGAAAACGTGGGGGTGGTGTTCTCATCGTCGCGCATAGCAGTCTGCAGTCCACCAGTCTCGACATACCCTGCCAACTCGAAGCTGTTTTTATCTTTTGTTGTGCTACTTTTCCTCCTGTGACGATTGTAGAATTGCCGATAATTCCCGATTGCCGATGCCGATAATTATTTCATTGAACATTTTCATGGCGCGCTAGACAGCCTAATTAGGTTACGCCCTCTTTCTCCGATACTAATTGACTTCAATTTCTCCGCCATAAACTGGTCAGATATCACGTTAACGGCATCAGAACATAGCTTCGATGGCGACTTTGTGAGCACCTGTCTCACATTTGGTTTGTCACAAATAGTCCATTTCCCAACCAGGCAAGCTCACAAATCAGAAAATATTCTCGACGTCATCCTCACGTCACACCCAGATAACGTCCTGCCAGTTTCACAGCTTCCCATGCTTAGCGATCATCTAACAATTTATGCTGCATACAGTGTCGCATCTCTCGCCCTGAAAAAGAAAATAACCATGTACGATAGAGCCGATTATCAAAAAATTAATGAAGCGCTCACTCAGTTTTGTAGTTGCTTCATAACTGAATTTAACCGGCGCTCTGTTGACACCAACTGGACACTTTTTAGAAATAAAATGCAAGAACGTATCAAGGCTCATCCGCCCATAATCACTGTAACCGAAAACATAAAATCACCCTGGTTCAACAATACACTAAGCCGTCTACATAAAAGAAAGAAGCGGTTATTTCGTGAGGCTAAAGGGACTTGCAGCGAAGGAGGTTGGAAAAAATACTACGATGTTGACAAAACATTTGATGTCTTGGCGAAAAAGCAAAACGATCATTTTATTCAGCGACGCTGCCTTCGACGCTACGTAATAAAAAAATATTCTGAAAAATCGTAAAACCCACTTACTCCAAGCCTCTATCGTTGCTCGACCCAGGCGGGATCTCTATTGCTGACCGTGACGCTGCCCGAGTGCTGAATTCTACTTTTTGTTCTGTGTTTACCCGCGAGCCTGATACGACTTTACCAGAGTTTTTTTTTTTTTTTTTTTTGATCACCCTTTAATGCCTGACTTAACATTCGAGCCCTATGGAATCGCAAAACTTATTGAATCGCTAAAATTTACTTCATCTGCTGGTGTGGACAGAATTAATGCAAAAATACTAATGAACACAAAGTGCGTTTCAAGTGTAATATTATCTCATATATTTCAGCAGTCCCTTTCATCAGGCATGGTTCCGCAAGATTGGAAGGTAGGCAAGGTCATTCCAGTTCCCAAATAGGGCCCTTCACAGTCACCCAGTAACTATCGCCCTATATCTCTCACTTGTGTTTGCTTTAAATTAATGGAACATATAATCTACTCGTATGTAGTAAACTTTCTCTCTTGTAAGTTTTTTCATCACAACCAACATGGGTTTCGCAAAGGCCGCTCGTGTGAGACACAGTTAGCATTATTCATCAATGACCTTAGTTGTAGTTTAGATAATAACGTCCCCGTTGATGCCCTATTTTTAGACTTCGAAAAGCTTTTGACAAAGTTCTTCACAAACGGTTATTTTCAAAACTTTCATCCCTTAATCTCCATCCGCACGTGTATGACTGGATTTGTGACTTTTTAACTAATCGACAGCAGTTTGTGTATGCTAATAATACCGCTTCTTCCAGGTCTCCCGTACTCTCAGGTGTGCCTCAGGGCACAGTCCTCGGTCCACTACTCTTCTTAATATACATTAATGACCCCCCCCCCCCCCCCCATCACAACAAATATTTCATCTACCATTCGCCTATTCGCGGACGATTGTGTTATCTATCGCCCTATTAACAATAACAATGATGTATGTGCCCTCCAAACTGACCTTTCATGAATTGAATCTTTGGGCAAAACGTGCCTAATATCATTAAATGTTAGTAAAACTTCGTTAATTTCTTTCCATCGGCGACACTCATACATAACGCCTGACTATGTACTCTGCGGCTCCGTTCTTTCTTCCACATCAGCATGTAAGTACTTAGGTGTTCACATATCTCATGATCTGTCTTGGCCCGCCCATATTACAACAATTGCTAACGAAGCTAATCGTGTTCTGTCTTACTTACGACGTACTTTACCATTAGCTCCTTCTTCTGTCAAGTCTCTGGCCTACGTAACACTAGTTCGTCCAAAGCTTGAGTATGTGTGCGCAGTATGGGACCTTAATATTACTTATTGGACTAAAACCCTCGAATCTGTCCAAAATCGCGCAGTCAGATTCATCTTTTCCGATTACTCTTATCGTTACAGTGTGACTACTATGAAATCTGAAGCTAACCTGCCTAACCTCGAGACAAGACGCAAAATCAGCTAACTTAGCCTCTTTCACCAATTCTATCACTTGTCACTTGCTGATCTAGAACCAGCTCATCAAACCTCCGTTCGAACGAGTCACGCAAAAGCCGTTTATCCGCCTCGCGCACGTACATCTGCACATCTGCATTCCTTCTTTGTCCAGACTGCAGTCGACTAGAATGGCCTGCCTGCCGATGCCGCACACCAGCACCGCGAATTTTAAAAAAAGGAGTCGAAGATCTTTTTATTTATTATTTGTAATTAATTTTTGATTTTCTGTGTTGCCATGTATTCCCCTCATGTAATACCCCGTACTGGGGCATTTGAGGTGTACAATAAATATTCCTTCCTGAAGTATATGTCCACTTCTGGTCTTCCTGTTTGCTGAAGAAGCTGTTCATGATTCGTAAGTTATTGCGCTCTGCAAACTCAAGCAGTAACTCCCCCCTGCTATTCCTAGAACCAATGCCATAGTCACCTACTGCCTTGTCTCCTGCCTGCTTTTTCCCTACCTTGGCATTGAAGTCGACCATTAGCATACTGCGTCTTTCCTTTCCGCATTGCCAATTCTACATCTTCATAGAAGTTTTCAACTGCCTGGTCATCATAACTACATGTAGGCGCGTAGGCCTGGGCAACCTTCAGTTTATACCACTTATTAAGCTTAGTTACGAGGTCTGCCACGCTCTCATTAATACTATAGAATTGATCTATATTACCAGCTATATACTTATTGACAAGGAAACCTACTCCTAGTTGTCGCCTCTCTGGTAAACCTCGATAACACAGTACATGCCCATCCTTCAGTACAGTATATGCCTCATTCGGCCTCCTAACCTCACTAAGCCGTATGGCATTCCACTTCATACCCTCTAGTTCCTCTAAAAGCCCTGCTAAACTAGCTTCATTAGCTAGGGTTCCAGCGTTAAACGTTGCCAGGGTCAGTTTCCAATGGCAGCCTGTCCAGCGGTGGATTCGTATAAATACCTTGGAATTACGCTTACAAATAAATTAACCTGGTATAGACACATATCAGAAAGTTTTGCTGCAGCGCTGCGAAGATTCCTGAAGCGAAAACTTAACGCTGCTCCTGCCAGTACTAAACTGCTTACATATAACAACTGTGTTAGAGGTAAAATTGAGTATATGGGGCCCGCATAATAAAAATAATACATAAAGCTCGAGCGCGTGCCAAGAAAAGCTGTGCGGTTTATTTCTGGCAAATATAGAAGACACGATTCACCCTCTATGCTAATGAACCAAGACTTTGGAATCCAGAAGGAAGGTTAGTCGCCTCACTTTGATAAGTCACTGCCTACAAGGCAACATAAAAATGAAGATGCCTGCATGCGTCAAAGCTCACTTTACGAGGAAGACAAACCAAGGAACTGGCAGCAATGTTCGCTCGCACAAGCACATTTAAAAATAGCTTTTTCCCCAGGACTCTACCTTCTAATATTTTTCTGTCCGGTAATTTTACAGGATAATTAGAATATCACGTACTTATTTATTGATTTTCAGGTTTTGAACTATGATGCCTGTCTTTCTCAGTTTGCTTCTGACTATAATTGTTTCCTTTTCTTCTCTCTGCTAGTGTTATCTGCACACGCCCGTAATTCATGTCCTGAAGAATATTTGATTTGTGCGCCTTCTGCTGAGGACCACACATGGTCTGCAGTATTCTAAATAAATATATATTAACCAGTGCTACGCAAACAGTAGAGGCGGGGACACCGTGTCAAAGTAATGACGTGGGAAATGAACACCCAGTCATCTATGTAAGCCGAAAGCTCACTACCAGAGAAGAAGCATACAGCGCTTACCAAAAGGATTGCGCCTGTCTGGTGCGAGCTATGCAAAAACTCGCTTGGTATGTCTCCTGATCGAGGTTCATAGTCGAGACCGACCATTGCCCACTAGCATGTTTGAAAAATATGTCGGTCAAAAACGGGCGTCTCCTTCGCTGTAGCCTGGCGTTGCAGCAATTCGTCTTCCAGACGCGGTACAAAAACAAACAGTGCGAGCACAAATGCCGGTTGCTTAAGTCGCTGCTTTCGAGGCATGTTCGACAGGCCTGCGTTATCGTGCCACTGTGAAGAAGAAAAAACAAAAGAGAGAAAGGAACAACTCGGGACAGATACTATGTATTTTAATCTGCACTCATATGTATGTTTCCTTTTTTTTCTCGCGTTTGCGAAGATTGGGTCCAAGAACGGTTTGGACGCGGTAAGATTTCCTTTATCGTGTCACCTTATATTTTTGTGTAGCTGATAAATCCTGATGGGTGTGGGGGGAGGGGGGGGGGGGAGTTTGACACTTTACTTTCCGATTTTTTTCTTGCGAGTTCTTTTTTTTTTTTTGAGTTCCTGCAGCCCCAGGCAATAATTATATATAAAGAGACAAAACACTGGTTCAAGACGCATGGGTACCTGAGCCAACCTGTAATTACGACGTCGCTTCGCATCGCCTCTTCAGGAGACGGTAGCTGACCGTTTCTTCTCAGAGAGTGAGTTCCAAGCTGTTGTGACCGGGACGACTACCCCGGTTTTCAACGAGGCGCCACGACGACGGGAAGGAGGAACCACGCAGCTGCCTGCGATGCGGACGGAGACAAGAAGGCAGGGTGTCACGCCGCGCGGGGGAAAAGAGGGAGCACCCAGAATTATGTCTTCAGTGACCCGACAGGGGTGACGGCATACTCAGGTGTGGAGACATGCAGCACATCCACGGCCCTGTGAAGCATACGGCGGGACCGCTCTATTTCCGGCAATCTGTTGTGTGCCTGTGTCGGCGTTACGGTCGCATTTCACCGAAAGACACACGTCGATGAAAACGGAGGACCTTTGCAAGCTGGCGTGGTTATGTGTTTTGCACGTTTATTGTTGCTCTCTTTTTCTGCCTCTCTAAACGGGCTACGAACCATCATCCTTGTACAGAGATAAGTTAGTTCTGCTGCAGCCATAAATGCAGATGGTTGTGAACAGTCTCTTCCTCGAGTCACCGGGCAGCGCACGGAATGCCCAGATTCTGGCTGCTTCGATCTTGAAACACCGCATAGGCACGACAACGGTACTCCGTCCTTTCCTTAGCGCGCATTCGTTGCAGTGTTCCTGCAAGTGCGGGATTAGTGGCATGGATACGTTGCTGGGCGAGTTGGTTATTAATTGTCACAGAAAGAACGCCAGCAGACGACGGACCAGGAAGAGGAGGACCCGCACAAATGCGCTCACTAACAACTACAACTCACTAACAACTACTACTAACAACACACATATGCGCTCACTAACAACAAAGAAAAAGTTGTTAGTGAGCGCATATGTGTGTGTCCTCCTCTTCCTGGTCCGTCGTCTGCTAGCGTTCTTTCTCTGACAATGGTGGTATGAAGTCACTTGTGGTGTGTGGTGCTCAAAGCCACGTTACATTCTCATGCAACTTGACTATCACTGAACTTTCCACGTGATACTTTAACGCTTCTTCCTTAA